>NC_136013.1:29122443-29434943 GCF_048128805.1 Centroberyx gerrardi
AACTTATCCTCCTGTATTTCTGGTAAACCTGCTTCAAATCAAACATGTTGCACATCAAATTAAAGCTTAGGTTCTCTTCTTTCCATCAATTGTTGGCTTTCCATCCTATCACAACCTGGCTGCTTAAAATCAGACATTTAGTGTGGTCAATACCACACAGCTTTCAGAGCTGGGTCAGAGGTCAAATCTGTTCTGTATATTTAGCCTGGTCTTTCAGGCTAGCATGATCTGATTTACTGGAGTGACACCTCAATTTAAAGCTAAGATTCAGACCTTTTCATAGTGTCCAACATTCTTGATTTTACCCCTTCTGGTGGCTAGCAGCACACTGATGAATTATGGTTACATTCAGCTGTTTTCAAAAGGCCTGTAGCCAACAGGTTTTATATTCTAACTTATCCTCCTGTATTTCTCGTAAACCTGCTTCAAATCAAACATGTTGCACATCAAATTAAAGCTTAGGTTCTCTTCTTTCCATCAATTGTTGGCTTTCCATCATAGCACAACCTGGCTGCTTAAAATCAGACATTTAGTGTGGTCAATACCACACAGCTTTCAGAGCTGGGTCAGAGGTCAAATCTGTTCTGTATATTTAGCCTGGTCCTTCAGGCTAGCATGATCTGATTTACTGGAGTGACACCTCAATTTAAAGCTAAGATTCAGACCTTTTCATAGAGTCCAACATTGTTGAGTTTACCCCTTCTGGTGGCTAGTAGCACACTGATGAATTATGGTTACATTCAGCTGTTTTCAAAAGGCGTGCAGCCAACTGGTTTTATATTCTACCTTATCCTCCTGTATTTCTGGTAAACCTGCTTCAAATCAAACATGTTGCACATCAAATTAAAGCTTAGGTTCTCTTCTTTCCATCAATTGTTGGCTTTCCATCCTATCACAACCTGGCTGCTTAAAATCAGACATTTAGTGTGGTCAATACCACACAGCTTTCAGAGCTGGGTCAGAGGTCAAATCTGTTCTGTATATTTAGCCTGGTCTTTCAGGCTAGCATGATCTGATTTACTGGAGTGACACCTCAATTTAAAGCTAAGATTCAGACCTTTTCATAGTGTCCAACATTCTTGATTTTACCCCTTCTGGTGGCTAGCAGCACACTGATGAATTATGGTTACATTCAGCTGTTTTCAAAAGGCCTGTAGCCAACAGGTTTTATATTCTAACTTATCCTCCTGTATTTCTGGTAAACCTGCTTCAAATCAAACATGTTGCACATCAAATTAAAGCTTAGGTTCTCTTCTTTCCATCAATTGTTGGCTTTCCATCATAGCACAACCTGGCTGCTTAAAATCAGACATTTAGTGTGGTCAATACCACACAGCTTTCAGAGCTGGGTCAGAGGTCAAATCTGTTCTGTATATTTAGCCTGGTCCTTCAGGCTAGCATGATCTGATTTACTGGAGTGACACCTCAATTTAAAGCTAAGATTCAGACCTTTTCATAGAGTCCAACATTGTTGAGTTTACCCCTTCTGATGGCTAGCAGCACACTGATGAATTATGGTTACATTCAGCTGTTTTCAAAAGGCGTGCAGCCAACTGGTTTTATATTCTACCTTATCCTCCTGTATTTCTGGTAAACCTGCTTCAAATCAAACATGTTGCACATCAAATTAAAGCTTAGGTTCTCTTCTTTCCATCAATTGTTGGCTTTCCATCATAGCACAACCTGGCTGCTTAAAATCAGACATTTAGTGTGGTCAATACCACACAGCTTTCAGAGCTGGGTCAGAGGTCAAATCTGTTCTGTATATTTAGCCTGATCCGTCAGGCTAGCATGATCTGATTTACTGGAGTGACACCTCAATTTAAAGCTAAGATTCAGACCTTTTCATGGTGTCCAACATTGTTGAGTTTACCCCTTCTGGTGGCTAGCAGCACACTGATGAATTATGGTTACATTCAGCTGTTTTCAAAAGGCCCGCAGCCAACAGGTTTTCTATTCTAACTTATCCTCCTGTATTTCTGGTAAACCTGCTTCAAATCAAACATGTTGCACATCAAATTAAAGCTTAGGTTCTCTTCTTTCCATCAATTGTTGGCTTTCCATCCTATCACAACCTGGCTGCTTAAAATCAGACATTTAGTGTGGTCAATACCACACAGCTTTCAGAGCTGGGTCAGAGGTCAAATCTGTTCTGTATATTTAGCCTGGTCTTTCAGGCTAGCATGATCTGATTTACTGGAGTGACACCTCAATTTAAAGCTAAGATTCAGACCTTTTCATAGTGTCCAACATTCTTGATTTTACCCCTTCTGGTGGCTAGCAGCACACTGATGAATTATGGTTACATTCAGCTGTTTTCAAAAGGCCTGTAGCCAACAGGTTTTATATTCTAACTTATCCTCCTGTATTTCTGGTAAACCTGCTTCAAATCAAACATGTTGCACATCAAATTAAAGCTTAGGTTCTCTTCTTTCCATCAATTGTTGGCTTTCCATCATAGCACAACCTGGCTGCTTAAAATCAGACATTTAGTGTGGTCAATACCACACAGCTTTCAGAGCTGGGTCAGAGGTCAAATCTGTTCTGTATATTTAGCCTGGTCTTTCAGGCTAGCATGATCTGATTTACTGGAGTGACACCTCAATTTAAAGCTCAGATTCAGACCTTTTCATAGAGTCCAACATTGTTGATTTTACCCCTTCTGGTGGCTAGCAGCACACTGATGAATTATGGTTACATTCAGCTGTTTTCAAAAGGCCTGCAGCCAACATGTTTTATATTCTAACATATCCTCCTGTATTTCTGGTAAACCTGCTTCAAATCAAACATGTTGCACATCAAATTAAAGCTTAGGTTCTCTTCTTTCCATCAATTGTTGGCTTTCCATCCTATCACAACCTGGCTGCTTAAAATCAGACATTTAGTGTGGTCAATACCACACAGCTTTCAGAGCTGGGTCAGAGGTCAAATCTGTTCTGTATATTTAGCCTGGTCCTTCAGGCTAGCATGATCTGATTTACTGGAGTGACACCTCAATTTAAAGCTAAGATTCAGACCTTTTCATAGAGTCCAACATTGTTGAGTTTACCCCTTCTGGTGGCTAGCAGCACACTGATGAATTATGGTTACATTCAGCTGTTTTCAAAAGGCCCGCAGCCAACAGGTTTTCTATTCTAACTTATCCTCCTGTATTTCTGGTAAACCTGCTTCAAATCAAACATGTTGCACATCAAATTAAAGCTTAGGTTCTCTTCTTTCCATCAATTGTTGGCTTTCCATCATAGCACAACCTGGCTGCTTAAAATCAGACATTTAGTGTGGTCAATACCACACAGCTTTCAGAGCTGGGTCAGAGGTCAAATCTGTTCTGTATATTTAGCCTGATCCGTCAGGCTAGCATGATCTGATTTACTGGAGTGACACCTCAATTTAAAGCTAAGATTCAGACCTTTTCATGGTGTCCAACATTGTTGAGTTTACCCCTTCTGGTGGCTAGCAGCACACTGATGAATTATGGTTACATTCAGCTGTTTTCAAAAGGCCTGCAGCCAACAGGTTTTCTATTCTAACTTATCCTCCTGTATTTCTGGTAAACCTGCTTCAAATCAAACATGTTGCACATCAAATTAAAGCTTAGGTTCTCTTCTTTCCATCAATTGTTGGCTTTCCATCCTATCACAACCTGGCTGCTTAAAATCAGACATTTAGTGTGGTCAATACCACACAGCTTTCAGAGCTGGGTCAGAGGTCAAATCTGTTCTGTATATTTAGCCTGGTCTTTCAGGCTAGCATGATCTGATTTACTGGAGTGACACCTCAATTTAAAGCTAAGATTCAGACCTTTTCATGGTGTCCAACATTGTTGAGTTTACCCCTTCTGGTGGCTAGCAGCACACTGATGAATTATGGTTACATTCAGCTGTTTTCAAAAGGCCCGCAGCCAACAGGTTTTCTATTCTAACTTATCCTCCTGTATTTCAGGTAAACCTGCTTCAAATCAAACATGTTGCACATCAAATTAAAGCTTAGGTTCTCTTCTTTCCATCAATTGTTGGCTTTCCATCCTATCACAACCTGGCTGCTTAAAATCAGACATTTAGTGTGGTCAATACCACACAGCTTTCAGAGCTGGGTCAGAGGTCAAATCTGTTCTGTATATTTAGCCTGGTCTTTCAGGCTAGCATGATCTGATTTACTGGAGTGACACCTCAATTTAAAGCTAAGATTCAGACCTTTTCATAGAGTCCAACATTGTTGAGTTTACCCCTTCTGATGGCTAGCAGCACACTGATGAATTATGGTTACATTCAGCTGTTTTCAAAAGGCGTGCAGCCAACTGGTTTTATATTCTACCTTATCCTCCTGTATTTCTGGTAAACCTGCTTCAAATCAAACATGTTGCACATCAAATTAAAGCTTAGGTTCTCTTCTTTCCATCAATTGTTGGCTTTCCATCATAGCACAACCTGGCTGCTTAAAATCAGACATTTAGTGTGGTCAATACCACACAGCTTTCAGAGCTGGGTCAGAGGTCAAATCTGTTCTGTATATTTAGCCTGATCCGTCAGGCTAGCATGATCTGATTTACTGGAGTGACACCTCAATTTAAAGCTAAGATTCAGACCTTTTCATGGTGTCCAACATTGTTGAGTTTACCCCTTCTGGTGGCTAGCAGCACACTGATGAATTATGGTTACATTCAGCTGTTTTCAAAAGGCCCGCAGCCAACAGGTTTTCTATTCTAACTTATCCTCCTGTATTTCTGGTAAACCTGCTTCAAATCAAACATGTTGCACATCAAATTAAAGCTTAGGTTCTCTTCTTTCCATCAATTGTTGGCTTTCCATCCTATCACAACCTGGCTGCTTAAAATCAGACATTTAGTGTGGTCAATACCACACAGCTTTCAGAGCTGGGTCAGAGGTCAAATCTGTTCTGTATATTTAGCCTGGTCTTTCAGGCTAGCATGATCTGATTTACTGGAGTGACACCTCAATTTAAAGCTAAGATTCAGACCTTTTCATAGTGTCCAACATTCTTGATTTTACCCCTTCTGGTGGCTAGCAGCACACTGATGAATTATGGTTACATTCAGCTGTTTTCAAAAGGCCTGTAGCCAACAGGTTTTATATTCTAACTTATCCTCCTGTATTTCTGGTAAACCTGCTTCAAATCAAACATGTTGCACATCAAATTAAAGCTTAGGTTCTCTTCTTTCCATCAATTGTTGGCTTTCCATCATAGCACAACCTGGCTGCTTAAAATCAGACATTTAGTGTGGTCAATACCACACAGCTTTCAGAGCTGGGTCAGAGGTCAAATCTGTTCTGTATATTTAGCCTGGTCTTTCAGGCTAGCATGATCTGATTTACTGGAGTGACACCTCAATTTAAAGCTCAGATTCAGACCTTTTCATAGAGTCCAACATTGTTGATTTTACCCCTTCTGGTGGCTAGCAGCACACTGATGAATTATGGTTACATTCAGCTGTTTTCAAAAGGCCTGCAGCCAACAGGTTTTATATTCTAACATATCCTCCTGTATTTCTGGTAAACCTGCTTCAAATCAAACATGTTGCACATCAAATTAAAGCTTAGGTTCTCTTCTTTCCATCAATTGTTGGCTTTCCATCCTATCACAACCTGGCTGCTTAAAATCAGACATTTAGTGTGGTCAATACCACACAGCTTTCAGAGCTGGGTCAGAGGTCAAATCTGTTCTGTATATTTAGCCTGGTCCTTCAGGCTAGCATGATCTGATTTACTGGAGTGACACCTCAATTTAAAGCTAAGATTCAGACCTTTTCATAGAGTCCAACATTGTTGAGTTTACCCCTTCTGGTGGCTAGCAGCACACTGATGAATTATGGTTACATTCAGCTGTTTTCAAAAGGCCCGCAGCCAACAGGTTTTCTATTCTAACTTATCCTCCTGTATTTCTGGTAAACCTGCTTCAAATCAAACATGTTGCACATCAAATTAAAGCTTAGGTTCTCTTCTTTCCATCAATTGTTGGCTTTCCATCATAGCACAACCTGGCTGCTTAAAATCAGACATTTAGTGTGGTCAATACCACACAGCTTTCAGAGCTGGGTCAGAGGTCAAATCTGTTCTGTATATTTAGCCTGATCCGTCAGGCTAGCATGATCTGATTTACTGGAGTGACACCTCAATTTAAAGCTAAGATTCAGACCTTTTCATGGTGTCCAACATTGTTGAGTTTACCCCTTCTGGTGGCTAGCAGCACACTGATGAATTATGGTTACATTCAGCTGTTTTCAAAAGGCCTGCAGCCAACAGGTTTTCTATTCTAACTTATCCTCCTGTATTTCTGGTAAACCTGCTTCAAATCAAACATGTTGCACATCAAATTAAAGCTTAGGTTCTCTTCTTTCCATCAATTGTTGGCTTTCCATCCTATCACAACGTGGCTGCTTAAAATCAGACATTTAGTGTGGTCAATACCACACAGCTTTCAGAGCTGGGTCAGAGGTCAAATCTGTTCTGTATATTTAGCCTGGTCTTTCAGGCTAGCATGATCTGATTTACTGGAGTGACACCTCAATTTAAAGCTAAGATTCAGACCTTTTCATGGTGTCCAACATTGTTGAGTTTACCCCTTCTGGTGGCTAGCAGCACACTGATGAATTATGGTTACATTCAGCTGTTTTCAAAAGGCCCGCAGCCAACAGGTTTTCTATTCTAACTTATCCTCCTGTATTTCAGGTAAACCTGCTTCAAATCAAACATGTTGCACATCAAATTAAAGCTTAGGTTCTCTTCTTTCCATCAATTGTTGGCTTTCCATCCTATCACAACCTGGCTGCTTAAAATCAGACATTTAGTGTGGTCAATACCACACAGCTTTCAGAGCTGGGTCAGAGGTCAAATCTGTTCTGTATATTTAGCCTGGTCTTTCAGGCTAGCATGATCTGATTTACTGGAGTGACACCTCAATTTAAAGCTAAGATTCAGACCTTTTCATAGAGTCCAACATTGTTGAGTTTACCCCTTCTGATGGCTAGCAGCACACTGATGAATTATGGTTACATTCAGCTGTTTTCAAAAGGCGTGCAGCCAACTGGTTTTATATTCTACCTTATCCTCCTGTATTTCTGGTAAACCTGCTTCAAATCAAACATGTTGCACATCAAATTAAAGCTTAGGTTCTCTTCTTTCCATCAATTGTTGGCTTTCCATCATAGCACAACCTGGCTGCTTAAAATCAGACATTTAGTGTGGTCAATACCACACAGCTTTCAGAGCTGGGTCAGAGGTCAAATCTGTTCTGTATATTTAGCCTGATCCGTCAGGCTAGCATGATCTGATTTACTGGAGTGACACCTCAATTTAAAGCTAAGATTCAGACCTTTTCATGGTGTCCAACATTGTTGAGTTTACCCCTTCTGGTGGCTAGCAGCACACTGATGAATTATGGTTACATTCAGCTGTTTTCAAAAGGCCCGCAGCCAACAGGTTTTCTATTCTAACTTATCCTCCTGTATTTCTGGTAAACCTGCTTCAAATCAAACATGTTGCACATCAAATTAAAGCTTAGGTTCTCTTCTTTCCATCAATTGTTGGCTTTCCATCCTATCACAACCTGGCTGCTTAAAATCAGACATTTAGTGTGGTCAATACCACACAGCTTTCAGAGCTGGGTCAGAGGTCAAATCTGTTCTGTATATTTAGCCTGGTCTTTCAGGCTAGCATGATCTGATTTACTGGAGTGACACCTCAATTTAAAGCTAAGATTCAGACCTTTTCATAGTGTCCAACATTCTTGATTTTACCCCTTCTGGTGGCTAGCAGCACACTGATGAATTATGGTTACATTCAGCTGTTTTCAAAAGGCCTGTAGCCAACAGGTTTTATATTCTAACTTATCCTCCTGTATTTCTGGTAAACCTGCTTCAAATCAAACATGTTGCACATCAAATTAAAGCTTAGGTTCTCTTCTTTCCATCAATTGTTGGCTTTCCATCATAGCACAACCTGGCTGCTTAAAATCAGACATTTAGTGTGGTCAATACCACACAGCTTTCAGAGCTGGGTCAGAGGTCAAATCTGTTCTGTATATTTAGCCTGGTCTTTCAGGCTAGCATGATCTGATTTACTGGAGTGACACCTCAATTTAAAGCTCAGATTCAGACCTTTTCATAGAGTCCAACATTGTTGATTTTACCCCTTCTGGTGGCTAGCAGCACACTGATGAATTATGGTTACATTCAGCTGTTTTCAAAAGGCCTGCAGCCAACAGGTTTTATATTCTAACATATCCTCCTGTATTTCTGGTAAACCTGCTTCAAATCAAACATGTTGCACATCAAATTAAAGCTTAGGTTCTCTTCTTTCCATCAATTGTTGGCTTTCCATCCTATCACAACCTGGCTGCTTAAAATCAGACATTTAGTGTGGTCAATACCACACAGCTTTCAGAGCTGGGTCAGAGGTCAAATCTGTTCTGTATATTTAGCCTGGTCCTTCAGGCTAGCATGATCTGATTTACTGGAGTGACACCTCAATTTAAAGCTAAGATTCAGACCTTTTCATAGAGTCCAACATTGTTGAGTTTACCCCTTCTGGTGGCTAGCAGCACACTGATGAATTATGGTTACATTCAGCTGTTTTCAAAAGGCCCGCAGCCAACAGGTTTTCTATTCTAACTTATCCTCCTGTATTTCTGGTAAACCTGCTTCAAATCAAACATGTTGCACATCAAATTAAAGCTTAGGTTCTCTTCTTTCCATCAATTGTTGGCTTTCCATCATAGCACAACCTGGCTGCTTAAAATCAGACATTTAGTGTGGTCAATACCACACAGCTTTCAGAGCTGGGTCAGAGGTCAAATCTGTTCTGTATATTTAGCCTGGTCTTTCAGGCTAGCATGATCTGATTTACTGGAGTGACACCTCAATTTAAAGCTCAGATTCAGACCTTTTCATAGAGTCCAACATTGTTGATTTTACCCCTTCTGGTGGCTAGCAGCACACTGATGAATTATGGTTACATTCAGCTGTTTTCAAAAGGCCTGCAGCCAACATGTTTTATATTCTAACATATCCTCCTGTATTTCTGGTAAACCTGCTTCAAATCAAACATGTTGCACATCAAATTAAAGCTTAGGTTCTCTTCTTTCCATCAATTGTTGGCTTTCCATCCTATCACAACCTGGCTGCTTAAAATCAGACATTTAGTGTGGTCAATACCACACAGCTTTCAGAGCTGGGTCAGAGGTCAAATCTGTTCTGTATATTTAGCCTGGTCCTTCAGGCTAGCATGATCTGATTTACTGGAGTGACACCTCAATTTAAAGCTAAGATTCAGACCTTTTCATAGAGTCCAACATTGTTGAGTTTACCCCTTCTGGTGGCTAGCAGCACACTGATGAATTATGGTTACATTCAGCTGTTTTCAAAAGGCCCGCAGCCAACAGGTTTTCTATTCTAACTTATCCTCCTGTATTTCTGGTAAACCTGCTTCAAATCAAACATGTTGCACATCAAATTAAAGCTTAGGTTCTCTTCTTTCCATCAATTGTTGGCTTTCCATCATAGCACAACCTGGCTGCTTAAAATCAGACATTTAGTGTGGTCAATACCACACAGCTTTCAGAGCTGGGTCAGAGGTCAAATCTGTTCTGTATATTTAGCCTGATCCGTCAGGCTAGCATGATCTGATTTACTGGAGTGACACCTCAATTTAAAGCTAAGATTCAGACCTTTTCATGGTGTCCAACATTGTTGAGTTTACCCCTTCTGGTGGCTAGCAGCACACTGATGAATTATGGTTACATTCAGCTGTTTTCAAAAGGCCTGCAGCCAACAGGTTTTCTATTCTAACTTATCCTCCTGTATTTCTGGTAAACCTGCTTCAAATCAAACATGTTGCACATCAAATTAAAGCTTAGGTTCTCTTCTTTCCATCAATTGTTGGCTTTCCATCCTATCACAACCTGGCTGCTTAAAATCAGACATTTAGTGTGGTCAATACCACACAGCTTTCAGAGCTGGGTCAGAGGTCAAATCTGTTCTGTATATTTAGCCTGGTCTTTCAGGCTAGCATGATCTGATTTACTGGAGTGACACCTCAATTTAAAGCTAAGATTCAGACCTTTTCATGGTGTCCAACATTGTTGAGTTTACCCCTTCTGGTGGCTAGCAGCACACTGATGAATTATGGTTACATTCAGCTGTTTTCAAAAGGCCCGCAGCCAACAGGTTTTCTATTCTAACTTATCCTCCTGTATTTCAGGTAAACCTGCTTCAAATCAAACATGTTGCACATCAAATTAAAGCTTAGGTTCTCTTCTTTCCATCAATTGTTGGCTTTCCATCCTATCACAACCTGGCTGCTTAAAATCAGACATTTAGTGTGGTCAATACCACACAGCTTTCAGAGCTGGGTCAGAGGTCAAATCTGTTCTGTATATTTAGCCTGGTCTTTCAGGCTAGCATGATCTGATTTACTGGAGTGACACCTCAATTTAAAGCTAAGATTCAGACCTTTTCATAGAGTCCAACATTGTTGAGTTTACCCCTTCTGATGGCTAGCAGCACACTGATGAATTATGGTTACATTCAGCTGTTTTCAAAAGGCGTGCAGCCAACTGGTTTTATATTCTACCTTATCCTCCTGTATTTCTGGTAAACCTGCTTCAAATCAAACATGTTGCACATCAAATTAAAGCTTAGGTTCTCTTCTTTCCATCAATTGTTGGCTTTCCATCATAGCACAACCTGGCTGCTTAAAATCAGACATTTAGTGTGGTCAATACCACACAGCTTTCAGAGCTGGGTCAGAGGTCAAATCTGTTCTGTATATTTAGCCTGATCCGTCAGGCTAGCATGATCTGATTTACTGGAGTGACACCTCAATTTAAAGCTAAGATTCAGACCTTTTCATGGTGTCCAACATTGTTGAGTTTACCCCTTCTGGTGGCTAGCAGCACACTGATGAATTATGGTTACATTCAGCTGTTTTCAAAAGGCCCGCAGCCAACAGGTTTTCTATTCTAACTTATCCTCCTGTATTTCTGGTAAACCTGCTTCAAATCAAACATGTTGCACATCAAATTAAAGCTTAGGTTCTCTTCTTTCCATCAATTGTTGGCTTTCCATCCTATCACAACCTGGCTGCTTAAAATCAGACATTTAGTGTGGTCAATACCACACAGCTTTCAGAGCTGGGTCAGAGGTCAAATCTGTTCTGTATATTTAGCCTGGTCTTTCAGGCTAGCATGATCTGATTTACTGGAGTGACACCTCAATTTAAAGCTAAGATTCAGACCTTTTCATAGTGTCCAACATTCTTGATTTTACCCCTTCTGGTGGCTAGCAGCACACTGATGAATTATGGTTACATTCAGCTGTTTTCAAAAGGCCTGTAGCCAACAGGTTTTCTATTCTAACTTATCCTCCTGTATTTCTGGTAAACCTGCTTCAAATCAAACATGTTGCACATCAAATTAAAGCTTAGGTTCTCTTCTTTCCATCAATTGTTGGCTTTCCATCATAGCACAACCTGGCTGCTTAAAATCAGACATTTAGTGTGGTCAATACCACACAGCTTTCAGAGCTGGGTCAGAGGTCAAATCTGTTCTGTATATTTAGCCTGATCCGTCAGGCTAGCATGATCTGATTTACTGGAGTGACACCTCAATTTAAAGCTAAGATTCAGACCTTTTCATGGTGTCCAACATTGTTGAGTTTACCCCTTCTGGTGGCTAGCAGCACACTGATGAATTATGGTTACATTCAGCTGTTTTCAAAAGGCCTGCAGCCAACAGGTTTTCTATTCTAACTTATCCTCCTGTATTTCTGGTAAACCTGCTTCAAATCAAACATGTTGCACATCAAATTAAAGCTTAGGTTCTCTTCTTTCCATCAATTGTTGGCTTTCCATCCTATCACAACCTGGCTGCTTAAAATCAGACATTTAGTGTGGTCAATACCACACAGCTTTCAGAGCTGGGTCAGAGGTCAAATCTGTTCTGTATATTTAGCCTGGTCTTTCAGGCTAGCATGATCTGATTTACTGGAGTGACACCTCAATTTAAAGCTCAGATTCAGACCTTTTCATAGAGTCCAACATTGTTGATTTTACCCCTTCTGGTGGCTAGCAGCACACTGATGAATTATGGTTACATTCAGCTGTTTTCAAAAGGCCTGCAGCCAACAGGTTTTATATTCTAACATATCCTCCTGTATTTCTGGTAAACCTGCTTCAAATCAAACATGTTGCACATCAAATTAAAGCTTAGGTTCTCTTCTTTCCATCAATTGTTGGCTTTCCATCCTATCACAACCTGGCTGCTTAAAATCAGACATTTAGTGTGGTCAATACCACACAGCTTTCAGAGCTGGGTCAGAGGTCAAATCTGTTCTGTATATTTAGCCTGGTCCTTCAGGCTAGCATGATCTGATTTACTGGAGTGACACCTCAATTTAAAGCTAAGATTCAGACCTTTTCATAGAGTCCAACATTGTTGAGTTTACCCCTTCTGGTGGCTAGCAGCACACTGATGAATTATGGTTACATTCAGCTGTTTTCAAAAGGCCCGCAGCCAACAGGTTTTCTATTCTAACTTATCCTCCTGTATTTCTGGTAAACCTGCTTCAAATCAAACATGTTGCACATCAAATTAAAGCTTAGGTTCTCTTCTTTCCATCAATTGTTGGCTTTCCATCCTATCACAACCTGGCTGCTTAAAATCAGACATTTAGTGTGGTCAATACCACACAGCTTTCAGAGCTGGGTCAGAGGTCAAATCTGTTCTGTATATTTAGCCTGGTCCTTCAGGCTAGCATGATCTGATTTACTGGAGTGACACCTCAATTTAAAGCTAAGATTCAGACCTTTTCATAGAGTCCAACATTGTTGAGTTTACCCCTTCTGGTGGCTAGCAGCACACTGATGAATTATGGTTACATTCAGCTGTTTTCAAAAGGCCCGCAGCCAACAGGTTTTCTATTCTAACTTATCCTCCTGTATTTCTGGTAAACCTGTTTCAAATCAAACATGTTGCACATCAAATTAAAGCTTAGGTTCTCTTCTTTCCATCAATTGTTGGCTTTCCATCATAGCACAACCTGGCTGCTTAAAATCAGACATTTAGTGTGGTCAATACCACACAGCTTTCAGAGCTGGGTCAGAGGTCAAATCTGTTCTGTATATTTAGCCTGGTCCTTCAGGCTAGCATGATCTGATTTACTGGAGTGACACCTCAATTTAAAGCTAAGATTCAGACCTTTTCATGGTGTCCAACATTGTTGAGTTTACCCCTTCTGGTGGCTAGCAGCACACTGATGAATTATGGTTACATTCAGCTGTTTTCAAAAGGCCTGCAGCCAACAGGTTTTCTATTCTAACTTATCCTCCTGTATTTCTGGTAAACCTGCTTCAAATCAAACATGTTGCACATCAAATTAAAGCTTAGGTTCTCTTCTTTCCATCAATTGTTGGCTTTCCATCCTATCACAACCTGGCTGCTTAAAATCAGACATTTAGTGTGGTCAATACCACACAGCTTTCAGAGCTGGGTCAGAGGTCAAATCTGTTCTGTATATTTAGCCTGGTCTTTCAGGCTAGCATGATCTGATTTACTGGAGTGACACCTCAATTTAAAGCTAAGATTCAGACCTTTTCATAGAGTCCAACATTGTTGAGTTTACCCCTTCTGGTGGCTAGCAGCACACTGATGAATTATGGTTACATTCAGCTGTTTTCAAAAGGCCCGCAGCCAACAGGTTTTCTATTCTAACTTATCCTCCTGTATTTCTGGTAAACCTGCTTCAAATCAAACATGTTGCACATCAAATTAAAGCTTAGGTTCTCTTCTTTCCATCAATTGTTGGCTTTCCATCATAGCACAACCTGGCTGCTTAAAATCAGACATTTAGTGTGGTCAATACCACACAGCTTTCAGAGCTGGGTCAGAGGTCAAATCTGTTCTGTATATTTAGCCTGATCCGTCAGGCTAGCATGATCTGATTTACTGGAGTGACACCTCAATTTAAAGCTAAGATTCAGACCTTTTCATGGTGTCCAACATTGTTGAGTTTACCCCTTCTGGTGGCTAGCAGCACACTGATGAATTATGGTTACATTCAGCTGTTTTCAAAAGGCCTGCAGCCAACAGCTTTTCTATTCTAACTTATCCTCCTGTATTTCTGGTAAACCTGCTTCAAATCAAACATGTTGCACATCAAATTAAAGCTTAGGTTCTCTTCTTTCCATCAATTGTTGGCTTTCCATCCTATCACAACCTGGCTGCTTAAAATCAGACATTTAGTGTGGTCAATACCACACAGCTTTCAGAGCTGGGTCAGAGGTCAAATCTGTTCTGTATATTTAGCCTGGTCTTTCAGGCTAGCATGATCTGATTTACTGGAGTGACACCTCAATTTAAAGCTAAGATTCAGACCATTTCATGGTGTCCAACATTGTTGAGTTTACCCCTTCTGGTGGCTAGCAGCACACTGATGAATTATGGTTACATTCAGCTGTTTTCAAAAGGCCCACAGCCAACAGGTTTTCTATTCTAACTTATCCTCCTGTATTTCAGGTAAACCTGCTTCAAATCAAACATGTTGCACATCAAATTAAAGCTTAGGTTCTCTTCTTTCCATCAATTGTTGGCTTTCCATCCTATCACAACCTGGCTGCTTAAAATCAGACATTTAGTGTGGTCAATACCACACAGCTTTCAGAGCTGGGTCAGAGGTCAAATCTGTTCTGTATATTTAGCCTGGTCTTTCAGGCTAGCATGATCTGATTTACTGGAGTGACACCTCAATTTAAAGCTAAGATTCAGACCTTTTCATAGTGTCCAACATTCTTGATTTTACCCCTTCTGGTGGCTAGCAGCACACTGATGAATTATGGTTACATTCAGCTGTTTTCAAAAGGCCTGTAGCCAACAGGTTTTATATTCTAACTTATCCTCCTGTATTTCTGGTAAACCTGCTTCAAATCAAACATGTTGCACATCAAATTAAAGCTTAGGTTCTCTTCTTTCCATCAATTGTTGGCTTTCCATCATAGCACAACCTGGCTGCTTAAAATCAGACATTTAGTGTGGTCAATACCACACAGCTTTCAGAGCTGGGTCAGAGGTCAAATCTGTTCTGTATATTTAGCCTGGTCTTTCAGGCTAGCATGATCTGATTTACTGGAGTGACACCTCAATTTAAAGCTAAGATTCAGACCTTTTCATAGAGTCCAACATTGTTTATTTTACCCCTTCTGGTGGCTAGCAGCACACTGATGAATTATGGTTACATTCAGCTGTTTTCAAAAGGCCTGCAGCCAACAGGTTTTATATTCTAACATATCCTCCTGTATTTCTGGTAAACCTGCTTCAAATCAAACATGTTGCACATCAAATTAAAGCTTAGGTTCTCTTCTTTCCATCAATTGTTGGCTTTCCATCCTATCACAACCTGGCTGCTTAAAATCAGACATTTAGTGTGGTCAATACCACACAGCTTTCAGAGCTGGGTCAGAGGTCAAATCTGTTCTGTATATTTAGCCTGGTCTTTCAGGCTAGCATGATCTGATTTACTGGAGTGACACCTCAATTTAAAGCTAAGATTCAGACCTTTTCATAGTGTCCAACATTCTTGATTTTACCCCTTCTGGTGGCTAGCAGCACACTGATGAATTATGGTTACATTCAGCTGTTTTCAAAAGGCCTGTAGCCAACAGGTTTTATATTCTAACTTATCCTCCTGTATTTCTGGTAAACCTGCTTCAAATCAAACATGTTGCACATCAAATTAAAGCTTAGGTTCTCTTCTTTCCATCAATTGTTGGCTTTCCATCATAGCACAACCTGGCTGCTTAAAATCAGACATTTAGTGTGGTCAATACCACACAGCTTTCAGAGCTGGGTCAGAGGTCAAATCTGTTCTGTATATTTAGCCTGGTCTTTCAGGCTAGCATGATCTGATTTACTGGAGTGACACCTCAATTTAAAGCTCAGATTCAGACCTTTTCATAGAGTCCAACATTGTTGATTTTACCCCTTCTGGTGGCTAGCAGCACACTGATGAATTATGGTTACATTCAGCTGTTTTCAAAAGGCCTGCAGCCAACAGGTTTTATATTCTAACATATCCTCCTGTATTTCTGGTAAACCTGCTTCAAATCAAACATGTTGCACATCAAATTAAAGCTTAGGTTCTCTTCTTTCCATCAATTGTTGGCTTTCCATCCTATCACAACCTGGCTGCTTAAAATCAGACATTTAGTGTGGTCAATACCACACAGCTTTCAGAGCTGGGTCAGAGGTCAAATCTGTTCTGTATATTTAGCCTGGTCTTTCAGGCTAGCATGATCTGATTTACTGGAGTGACACCTCAATTTAAAGCTCAGATTCAGACCTTTTCATAGAGTCCAACATTGTTGATTTTACCCCTTCTGGTGGCTAGCAGCACACTGATGAATTATGGTTACATTCAGCTGTTTTCAAAAGGCCTGCAGCCAACAGGTTTTCTATTCTAACTTATCCTCCTGTATTTCTGGTAAACCTGCTTCAAATCAAACATGTTGCACATCAAATTAAAGCTTAGGTTCTCTTCTTTCCATCAATTGTTGGCTTTCCATCATAGCACAACCTGGCTCCTTAAAATCAGACATTTAGTGTGGTCAATACCACACAGCTTTCAGAGCTGGGTCAGAGGTTAAATCTGTTCTGTATATTTAGCCTGGTCCTTCAGGCTAGCATGATCTGATTTACTGGAGTGACACCTCAATTTAAAGCTAAGATTCAGACCTTTTCATAGAGTCCAACATTGTTGAGTTTACCCCTTCTGGTGGCTAGCAGCACACTGATGAATTATGGTTACATTCAGCTGTTTTCAAAAGGCCTGCAGCCAACAGGTTTTCTATTCTAACTTATCCTCCTGTATTTCTGGTAAACCTGCTTCAAATCAAACATGTTGCACATCAAATTAAAGCTTAGGTTCTCTTCTTTCCATCAATTGTTGGCTTTCCATCCTATCACAACCTGGCTGCTTAAAATCAGACATTTAGTGTGGTCAATACCACACAGCTTTCAGAGCTGGGTCAGAGGTCAAATCTGTTCTGTATATTTAGCCTGGTCCTTCAGGCTAGCATGATCTGATTTACTGGAGTGACACCTCAATTTAAAGCTAAGATTCAGACCTTTTCATAGAGTCCAACATTGTTGATTTTACCCCTTCTGGTGGCTAGCAGCACACTGATGAATTATGGTTACATTCAGCTGTTTTCAAAAGGCCTGCAGCCAACAGGTTTTCTATTCTAACTTATCCTCCTGTATTTCTGGTAAACCTGCTTCAAATCAAACATGTTGCACATCAAATTAAAGCTTAGGTTCTCTTCTTTCCATCAATTGTTGGCTTTCCATCATAGCACAACCTGGCTGCTTAAAATCAGACATTTAGTGTGGTCAATACCACACAGCTTTCAGAGCTGGGTCAGAGGTCAAATCTGTTCTGTATATTTAGCCTGGTCTTTCAGGCTAGCATGATCTGATTTACTGGAGTGACACCTCAATTTAAAGCTCAGATTCAGACCTTTTCATAGAGTCCAACATTGTTGATTTTACCCTTTCTGGTGGCTAGCAGCACACTGATGAATTATGGTTACATTCAGCTGTTTTCAAAAGGCCTGTAGCCAACAGGTTTTATATTCTAACTTATCCTCCTGAATTTCTGGTAAACCTGCTTCAAATCAAACATGTTGCACATCAAATTAAAGCTTAGGTTCTCTTCTTTCCATCAATTGTTGGCTTTCCATCATAGCACAACCTGGCTGCTTAAAATCAGACATTTAGTGTGGTCAATACCACACAGCTTTCAGAGCTGGGTCAGAGGTCAAATCTGTTCTGTATATTTAGCCTGGTCTTTCAGGCTAGCATGATCTGATTTACTGGAGTGACACCTCAATTTAAAGCTAAGATTCAGACCTTTTTATAGACTCCAACATTGTTCATTTTAAACCTTCTGGTGGCTAGCAGCACACTGATGAATTATGGTTATATTCAGCTGTTTTTAAAAGGCCTGCAGCCAACTGGTTTTCTATTCTAACTTATCCTCCTGTATTTCTGGTAAACCTGCTTCAAATCAAACATGTTGCACATCAAATTAAAGCTTAGGTTCTCTTCTTTCCATCAATTGTTGGCTTTCCATCCTATCACAACCTGGCTGCTTAAAATCAGACATTTAGTGTGGTCAATACCACACAGCTTTCAGAGCTGGGTCAGAGGTCAAATCTGTTCTGTATATTTAGCCTGGTCTTTCAGGCTAGCATGATCTGATTTACTGGAGTGACACCTCAATTTAAAGCTCAGATTCAGACCTTTTCATAGAGTCCAACATTGTTGATTTTACCCCTTCTGGTGGCTAGCAGCACACTGATGAATTATGGTTACATTCAGCTGTTTTCAAAAGGCCTGCAGCCAACAGGTTTTCTATTCTAACTTATCCTCCTGTATTTCTGGTAAACCTGCTTCAAATCAAACATGTTGCACATCAAATTAAAGCGTAGGTTCTCTTCTTTCCATCAATTGTTGGCTTTCCATCCTATCACAACCTGGCTGCTTAAAATCAGACATTTAGTGTGGTCAATACCACACAGCTTTCAGAGCTGGGTCAGAGGTCAAATCTGTTCTGTATATTTAGCCTGGTCTTACAGGCTAGCATGATCTGATTTACTGGAGTGATACCTCCATGTAAACCTCAGATTCAGACCTTTTCATAGAGTCCAACATTGTTGATTTTACCCCTTCTGGTGGCTAGCAGCACACTGATGAATTATGGTTACATTCAGCTGTTTTCAAAAGGCCTGCAGCCAACTGGTTTTATATTCTAACTTATCCTCCTGTATTTCTGGTAAACCTGCTTCAAATCAAACATGTTGCACATCAAATTAAAGCTTAGGTTCTCTTCTTTCCAACAATTGTTGGCTTTCCATCCTATCACAAGCCGGCTGCTTAAAATCAGACATTTAGTGTGGTCAATACCACACAGCTTTCAGAGCTGGGTCAGAGGTCAAATCTGTTCTGTATATTTAGCCTGGTCTTTCAGGCTAGCATGATCTGATTTACTGGAGTGACACCTCAATTTAAAGCTAAGATTCAGACCTTTTTATAGACTCCAACATTGTTCATTTTAAACCTTCTGGTGGCTAGCAGCACACTGATGAATTATGGTTATATTCAGCTGTTTTTAAAAGGCCTGCAGCCAACTGGTTTTCTATTCTAACTTATCCTCCTGTATTTCTGGTAAACCTGCTTCAAATCAAACATGTTGCACATCAAATTAAAGCTTAGGTTCTCTTCTTTCCATCAATTGTTGGCTTTCCATCCTATCACAACCTGGCTGCTTAAAATCAGACATTTAGTGTGGTCAATACCACACAGCTTTCAGAGCTGGGTCAGAGGTCAAATCTGTTCTGTATATTTAGCCTGGTCTTTCAGGCTAGCATGATCTGATTTACTGGAGTGACACCTCAATTTAAAGCTCAGATTCAGACCTTTTCATAGAGTCCAACATTGTTGATTTTACCCCTTCTGGTGGCTAGCAGCACACTGATGAATTATGGTTACATTCAGCTGTTTTCAAAAGGCCTGCAGCCAACTGGTTTTATATTCTAACTTATCCTCCTGTATTTCTGGTAAACCTGCTTCAAATCAAACATGTTGCACATCAAATTAAAGCTTAGGTTCTCTTCTTTCCAACAATTGTTGGCTTTCCATCCTATCACAAGCCGGCTGCTTAAAATCAGACATTTAGTGTGGTCAATACCACACAGCTTTCAGAGCTGGGTCAGAGGTCAAATCTGTTCTGTATATTTAGCCTGGTCTTTCAGGCTAGCATGATCTGATTTACTGGAGTGACACCTCAATTTAAAGCTAAGATTCAGACCTTTTTATAGACTCCAACATTGTTCATTTTAAACCTTCTGGTGGCTAGCAGCACACTGATGAATTATGGTTATATTCAGCTGTTTTTAAAAGGCCTGCAGCCAACTGGTTTTCTATTCTAACTTATCCTCCTGTATTTCTGGTAAACCTGCTTCAAATCAAACATGTTGCACATCAAATTAAAGCTTAGGTTCTCTTCTTTCCATCAATTGTTGGCTTTCCATCCTATCACAACCTGGCTGCTTAAAATCAGACATTTAGTGTGGTCAATACCACACAGCTTTCAGAGCTGGGTCAGAGGTCAAATCTGTTCTGTATATTTAGCCTGGTCTTTCAGGCTAGCATGATCTGATTTACTGGAGTGACACCTCAATTTAAAGCTCAGATTCAGACCTTTTCATAGAGTCCAACATTGTTGATTTTACCCCTTCTGGTGGCTAGCAGCACACTGATGAATTATGGTTACATTCAGCTGTTTTCAAAAGGCCTGCAGCCAACAGGTTTTCTATTCTAACTTATCCTCCTGTATTTCTGGTAAACCTGCTTCAAATCAAACATGTTGCACATCAAATTAAAGCTTAGGTTCTCTTCTTTCCATCAATTGTTGGCTTTCCATCATAGCACAACCTGGCTCCTTAAAATCAGACATTTAGTGTGGTCAATACCACACAGCTTTCAGAGCTGGGTCAGAGGTTAAATCTGTTCTGTATATTTAGCCTGGTCCTTCAGGCTAGCATGATCTGATTTACTGGAGTGACACCTCAATTTAAAGCTAAGATTCAGACCTTTTCATAGAGTCCAACATTGTTGAGTTTACCCCTTCTGGTGGCTAGCAGCACACTGATGAATTATGGTTACATTCAGCTGTTTTCAAAAGGCCTGCAGCCAACAGGTTTTCTATTCTAACTTATCCTCCTGTATTTCTGGTAAACCTGCTTCAAATCAAACATGTTGCACATCAAATTAAAGCTTAGGTTCTCTTCTTTCCATCAATTGTTGGCTTTCCATCCTATCACAACCTGGCTGCTTAAAATCAGACATTTAGTGTGGTCAATACCACACAGCTTTCAGAGCTGGGTCAGAGGTCAAATCTGTTCTGTATATTTAGCCTGGTCCTTCAGGCTAGCATGATCTGATTTACTGGAGTGACACCTCAATTTAAAGCTAAGATTCAGACCTTTTCATAGAGTCCAACATTGTTGATTTTACCCCTTCTGGTGGCTAGCAGCACACTGATGAATTATGGTTACATTCAGCTGTTTTCAAAAGGCCTGCAGCCAACAGGTTTTCTATTCTAACTTATCCTCCTGTATTTCTGG
Source organism: Centroberyx gerrardi (assembly GCF_048128805.1). Taxonomy (NCBI): domain Eukaryota; kingdom Metazoa; phylum Chordata; class Actinopteri; order Beryciformes; family Berycidae; genus Centroberyx; species Centroberyx gerrardi. The sequence continues at coordinate 29,143,635 of NC_136013.1, forward strand.
TAAACCTGCTTCAAATCAAACATGTTGCACATCAAATTAAAGCTTAGGTTCTCTTCTTTCCATCAATTGTTGGCTTTCCATCATAGCACAACCTGGCTGCTTAAAATCAGACATTTAGTGTGGTCAATACCACACAGCTTTCAGAGCTGGGTCAGAGGTCAAATCTGTTCTGTATATTTAGCCTGGTCTTTCAGGCTAGCATGATCTGATTTACTGGAGTGACACCTCAATTTAAAGCTCAGATTCAGACCTTTTCATAGAGTCCAACATTGTTGATTTTACCCTTTCTGGTGGCTAGCAGCACACTGATGAATTATGGTTACATTCAGCTGTTTTCAAAAGGCCTGCAGCCAACTGGTTTTATATTCTACCTTATCCTCCTGTATTTCTGGTAAACCTGCTTCAAATCAAACATGTTGCACATCAAATTAAAGTTTAGGTTCTCTTCTTTCCAACAATTGTTGGTTTTCCATCATAGCACAAGCTGGCTGCTTAAAATCAGACATTTAGTGTGGTCAACACCACACAGCTTTCAGAGCTGGGTCAGAGGTCAAATCTGTTCTGTATATTTAGCCTGGTCTTTCAGGCTAGCATGATCTGATTTACTGGAGTGACACCTCAATTTAAAGCTCAGATTCAGACCTTTGCATAGAGTCCAACATTGTTGAGTTTACCCCTTCTGGTGGCTAGCAGCACACTGATGAATTATGGTTACATTCAGCTGTTTTCAAAAGGCCTGCAGCCAACAGGTTTTATATTCTACCTTATCCTCCTGTATTTCTGGTAAACCTGCTTCAAATCAAACATGTTGCACATCAAATTAAAGCTTAGGTTCTCTTCTTTCCAACAATTGTTGGCTTTCCATCCTATCACAAGCCGGCTGCTTAAAATCAGACATTTAGTGTGGTCAATACCACACAGCTTTCAGAGCTGGGTCAGAGGTCAAATCTGTTCTGTATATTTAGCCTGGTCTTTCAGGCTAGCATGATCTGATTTACTGGAGTGACACCTCAATTTAAAGCTAAGATTCAGACCTTTTTATAGACTCCAACATTGTTCATTTTAAACCTTCTGGTGGCTAGCAGCACACTGATGAATTATGGTTATATTCAGCTGTTTTTAAAAGGCCTGCAGCCAACTGGTTTTCTATTCTAACTTATCCTCCTGTATTTCCGGTAAACCTGCTTCAAATCAAACATGTTGCACATCAAATTAAAGCTTAGGTTCTCTTCTTTCCATCAATTGTTGGCTTTCCATCCTATCACAACCTGGCTGCTTAAAATCAGACATTTAGTGTGGTCAATACCACACAGCTTTCAGAGCTGGGTCAGAGGTCAAATCTGTTCTGTATATTTAGCCTGGTCTTTCAGGCTAGCATGATCTGATTTACTGGAGTGACACCTCAATTTAAAGCTCAGATTCAGACCTTTTCATAGAGTCCAACATTGTTGATTTTACCCCTTCTGGTGGCTAGCAGCACACTGATGAATTATGGTTACATTCAGCTGTTTTCAAAAGGCCTGTAGCCAACAGGTTTTATATTCTAACTTATCCTCCTGTATTTCTGGTAAACCTGCTTCAAATCAAACATGTTGCACATCAAATTAAAGCTTAGGTTCTCTTCTTTCCATCAATTGTTGGCTTTCCATCATAGCACAACCTGGCTCCTTAAAATCAGACATTTAGTGTGGTCAATACCACACAGCTTTCAGAGCTGGGTCAGAGGTCAAATCTGTTCTGTATATTTAGCCTGGTCCTTCAGGCTAGCATGATCTGATTTGCTGGAGTGACACCTCAATTTAAAGCTAAGATTCAGACCTTTTCATAGAGTCCAACATTGTTGAGTTTACCCCTTCTGGTGGCTAGCAGCACACTGATGAATTATGGTTACATTCAGCTGTTTTCAAAAGGCCTGCAGCCAACAGGTTTTCTATTCTACCTTATCCTCCTGTATTTCTGGTAAACCTGCTTCAAATCAAACATGTTGCACATCAAATTAAAGCTTAGGTTCTCTTCTTTCCATCAATTGTTGGCTTTCCATCCTATCACAACCTGGCTGCTTAAAATCAGACATTTAGTGTGGTCAATACCACACAGCTTTCAGAGCTGGGTCAGAGGTCAAATCTGTTCTGTATATTTAGCCTGGTCCTTCAGGCTAGCATGATCTGATTTACTGGAGTGACACCTCAATTTAAAGCTAAGATTCAGACCTTTTCATAGAGTCCAACATTGTTGATTTTACCCCTTCTGGTGGCTAGCAGCACACTGATGAATTATGGTTACATTCAGCTGTTTTCAAAAGGCCTGCAGCCAACTGGTTTTCTATTCTAACTTATCCTCCTGTATTTCTGGTAAACCTGCTTCAAATCAAACATGTTGCACATCAAATTAAAGCTTAGGTTCTCTTCTTTCCATCAATTGTTGGCTTTCCATCATAGCACAACCTGGCTGCTTAAAATCAGACATTTAGTGTGGTCAATACCACACAGCTTTCAGAGCTGGGTCAGAGGTCAAATCTGTTCTGTATATTTAGCCTGGTCCTTCAGGCTAGCATGATCTGATTTACTGGAGTGACACCTCAATTTAAAGCTAAGATTCAGACCTTTTCATAGAGTCCAACATTGTTGATTTTACCCCTTCTGGTGGCTAGCAGCACACTGATGAATTATGGTTACATTCAGCTGTTTTCAAAAGGCCTGCAGACAACAGGTTTTCTATTCTAACTTATCCTCCTGTATTTCTGGTAAACCTGCTTCAAATCAAACATGTTGCACATCAAATTAAAGCTTAGGTTCTCTTCTTTCCATCAATTGTTGGCTTTCCATCATAGCACAACCTGGCTGCTTAAAATCAGACATTTAGTGTGGTCAATACCACACAGCTTTCAGAGCTGGGTCAGAGGTCAAATCTGTTCTGTATATTTAGCCTGGTCTTTCAGGCTAGCATGATCTGATTTACTGGAGTGACACCTCAATTTAAAGCTAAGATTCAGACCTTTTTATAGACTCCAACATTGTTCATTTTAAACCTTCTGGTGGCTAGCAGCACACTGATGAATTATGGTTATATTCAGCTGTTTTTAAAAGGCCTGCAGCCAACTGGTTTTCTATTCTAACTTATCCTCCTGTATTTCTGGTAAACCTGCTTCAAATCAAACATGTTGCACATCAAATTAAAGCTTAGGTTCTCTTCTTTCCATCAATTGTTGGCTTTCCATCCTATCACAACCTGGCTGCTTAAAATCAGACATTTAGTGTGGTCAATACCACACAGCTTTCAGAGCTGGGTCAGAGGTCAAATCTGTTCTGTATATTTAGCCTGGTCCTTCAGGCTAGCATGATCTGATTTACTGGAGTGACACCTCAATTTAAAGCTCAGATTCAGACCTTTTCATAGAGTCCAACATTGTTGATTTTACCCCTTCTGGTGGCTAGCAGCACACTGATGAATTATGGTTACATTCAGCTGTTTTCAAAAGGCCTGCAGCCAACAGGTTTTCTATTCTAACTTATCCTCCTGTATTTCTGGTAAACCTGCTTCAAATCAAACATGTTGCACATCAAATTAAAGCTTAGGTTCTCTTCTTTTCATCAATTGTTGGCTTTCCATCATAGCACAACCTGGCTCCTTAAAATCAGACATTTAGTGTGGTCAATACCACACAGCTTTCAGAGCTGGGTCAGAGGTCAAATCTGTTCTGTATATTTAGCCTGGTCCTTCAGGCTAGCATGATCTGATTTACTGGAGTGACACCTCAATTTAAAGCTAAGATTCAGACCTTTTCATAGAGTCCAACATTGTTGATTTTACCCCTTCTGGTGGCTAGCAGCACACTGATGAATTATGGTTACATTCAGCTGTTTTCAAAAGGCCTGCAGCCAACAGGTTTTCTATTCTAACTTATCCTCCTGTATTTCTGGTAAACCTGCTTCAAATCAAACATGTTGCACATCAAATTAAAGCTTAGGTTCTCTTCTTTCCATCAATTGTTGGCTTTCCATCATAGCACAAGCTGGCTACTTAAAATCAGACATTTAGTGTGGTCAACACCACACAGCTTTCAGAGCTGGGTCAGAGGTCAAATCTGTTCTGTATATTTAGCCTGGTCTTTCAGGCTAGCATGATCTGATTTACTGGAGTGACACCTCAATTTAAAGCTCAGATTCAGACCTTTGCATAGAGTCCAACATTGTTGAGTTTACCCCTTCTGGTGGCTAGCAGCACACTGATGAATTATGGTTACATTCAGCTGTTTTCAAAAGGCCTGCAGCCAACAGGTTTTATATTCTACCTTATCCTCCTGTATTTCTGGTAAACCTGCTTCAAATCAAACATGTTGCACATCAAATTAAAGCTTAGGTTCTCTTCTTTCCAACAATTGTTGGCTTTCCATCCTATCACAAGCCGGCTGCTTAAAATCAGACATTTAGTGTGGTCAATACCACACAGCTTTCAGAGCTGGGTCAGAGGTCAAATCTGTTCTGTATATTTAGCCTGGTCTTTCAGGCTAGCATGATCTGATTTACTGGAGTGACACCTCAATTTAAAGCTAAGATTCAGACCTTTTTATAGACTCCAACATTGTTCATTTTAAACCTTCTGGTGGCTAGCAGCACACTGATGAATTATGGTTATATTCAGCTGTTTTTAAAAGGCCTGCAGCCAACTGGTTTTCTATTCTAACTTATCCTCCTGTATTTCCGGTAAACCTGCTTCAAATCAAACATGTTGCACATCAAATTAAAGCTTAGGTTCTCTTCTTTCCATCAATTGTTGGCTTTCCATCCTATCACAACCTGGCTGCTTAAAATCAGACATTTAGTGTGGTCAATACCACACAGCTTTCAGAGCTGGGTCAGAGGTCAAATCTGTTCTGTATATTTAGCCTGGTCTTTCAGGCTAGCATGATCTGATTTACTGGAGTGACACCTCAATTTAAAGCTCAGATTCAGACCTTTTCATAGAGTCCAACATTGTTGATTTTACCCCTTCTGGTGGCTAGCAGCACACTGATGAATTATGGTTACATTCAGCTGTTTTCAAAAGGCCTGTAGCCAACAGGTTTTATATTCTAACTTATCCTCCTGTATTTCTGGTAAACCTGCTTCAAATCAAACATGTTGCACATCAATTTAAAGCTTAGGTTCTCTTCTTTCCATCAATTGTTGGCTTTCCATCATAGCACAACCTGGCTCCTTAAAATCAGACATTTAGTGTGGTCAATACCACACAGCTTTCAGAGCTGGGTCAGAGGTCAAATCTGTTCTGTATATTTAGCCTGGTCCTTCAGGCTAGCATGATCTGATTTGCTGGAGTGACACCTCAATTTAAAGCTAAGATTCAGACCTTTTCATAGAGTCCAACATTGTTGATTTTACCCCTTCTGGTGGCTAGCAGCACACTGATGAATTATGGTTACATTCAGCTGTTTTCAAAAGGCCTGCAGCCAACAGGTTTTCTATTCTAACTTATCCTCCTGTATTTCTGGTAAACCTGCTTCAAATCAAACATGTTGCACATCAAATTAAAGCTTAGGTTCTCTTCTTTTCATCAATTGTTGGCTTTCCATCATAGCACAACCTGGCTCCTTAAAATCAGACATTTAGTGTGGTCAATACCACACAGCTTTCAGAGCTGGGTCAGAGGTTAAATCTGTTCTGTATATTTAGCCTGGTCCTTCAGGCTAGCATGATCTGATTTACTGGAGTGACACCTCAATTTAAAGCTAAAATTCAGACCTTTTCATAGAGTCCAACATTGTTGAGTTTACCCCTTCTGGTGGCTAGCAGCACACTGATGAATTATGGTTACATTCAGCTGTTTTCAAAAGGCCTGCAGCCAACAGGTTTTCTATTCTAACTTATCCTCCTGTATTTCTGGTAAACCTGCTTCAAATCAAACATGTTGCACATCAAATTAAAGCTTAGGTTCTCTTCTTTCCATCAATTGTTGGCTTTCCATCCTATCACAACCTGGCTGCTTAAAATCAGACATTTAGTGTGGTCAATACCACACAGCTTTCAGAGCTGGGTCAGAGGTCAAATCTGTTCTGTATATTTAGCCTGGTCCTTCAGGCTAGCATGATCTGATTTACTGGAGTGACACCTCAATTTAAAGCTAAGATTCAGACCTTTTCATAGAGTCCAACATTGTTGATTTTACCCCTTCTGGTGGCTAGCAGCACACTGATGAATTATGGTTACATTCAGCTGTTTTCAAAAGGCCTGCAGCCAACAGGTTTTCTATTCTAACTTATCCTCCTGTATTTCTGGTAAACCTGCTTCAAATCAAACATGTTGCACATCAAATTAAAGCTTAGGTTCTCTTCTTTCCATCAATTGTTGGCTTTCCATCATAGCACAAGCTGGCTACTTAAAATCAGACATTTAGTGTGGTCAACACCACACAGCTTTCAGAGCTGGGTCAGAGGTCAAATCTGTTCTGTATATTTAGCCTGGTCTTTCAGGCTAGCATGATCTGATTTACTGGAGTGACACCTCAATTTAAAGCTCAGATTCAGACCTTTGCATAGAGTCCAACATTTTTGAGTTTACCCCTTCTGGTGGCTAGCAGCACACTGATGAATTATGGTTACATTCAGCTGTTTTCAAAAGGCCTGCAGCCAACAGGTTTTATATTCTACCTTATCCTCCTGTATTTCTGGTAAACCTGCTTCAAATCAAACATGTTGCACATCAAATTAAAGCTTAGGTTCTCTTCTTTCCAACAATTGTTGGCTTTCCATCCTATCACAAGCCGGCTGCTTAAAATCAGACATTTAGTGTGGTCAATACCACACAGCTTTCAGAGCTGGGTCAGAGGTCAAATCTGTTCTGTATATTTAGCCTGGTCTTTCAGGCTAGCATGATCTGATTTACTGGAGTGACACCTCAATTTAAAGCTAAGATTCAGACCTTTTTATAGACTCCAACATTGTTCATTTTAAACCTTCTGGTGGCTAGCAGCACACTGATGAATTATGGTTATATTCAGCTGTTTTTAAAAGGCCTGCAGCCAACTGGTTTTCTATTCTAACTTATCCTCCTGTATTTCCGGTAAACCTGCTTCAAATCAAACATGTTGCACATCAAATTAAAGCTTAGGTTCTCTTCTTTCCATCAATTGTTGGCTTTCCATCCTATCACAAGCCGGCTGCTTAAAATCAGACATTTAGTGTGGTCAATACCACACAGCTTTCAGAGCTGGGTCAGAGGTCAAATCTGTTCTGTATATTTAGCCTGGTCTTTCAGGCTAGCATGATCTGATTTACTGGAGTGACACCTCAATTTAAAGCTAAGATTCAGACCTTTTTATAGACTCCAACATTGTTCATTTTAAACCTTCTGGTGGCTAGCAGCACACTGATGAATTATGGTTATATTCAGCTGTTTTTAAAAGGCCTGCAGCCAACTGGTTTTCTATTCTAACTTATCCTCCTGTATTTCCGGTAAACCTGCTTCAAATCAAACATGTTGCACATCAAATTAAAGCTTAGGTTCTCTTCTTTCCATCAATTGTTGGCTTTCCATCCTATCACAACCTGGCTGCTTAAAATCAGACATTTAGTGTGGTCAATACCACACAGCTTTCAGAGCTGGGTCAGAGGTCAAATCTGTTCTGTATATTTAGCCTGGTCTTTCAGGCTAGCATGATCTGATTTACTGGAGTGACACCTCAATTTAAAGCTCAGATTCAGACCTTTTCATAGAGTCCAACATTGTTGATTTTACCCCTTCTGGTGGCTAGCAGCACACTGATGAATTATGGTTACATTCAGCTGTTTTCAAAAGGCCTGTAGCCAACAGGTTTTATATTCTAACTTATCCTCCTGTATTTCTGGTAAACCTGCTTCAAATCAAACATGTTGCACATCAATTTAAAGCTTAGGTTCTCTTCTTTCCATCAATTGTTGGCTTTCCATCATAGCACAACCTGGCTCCTTAAAATCAGACATTTAGTGTGGTCAATACCACACAGCTTTCAGAGCTGGGTCAGAGGTCAAATCTGTTCTGTATATTTAGCCTGGTCCTTCAGGCTAGCATGATCTGATTTGCTGGAGTGACACCTCAATTTAAAGCTAAGATTCAGACCTTTTCATAGAGTCCAACATTGTTGAGTTTACCCCTTCTGGTGGCTAGCAGCACACTGATGAATTATGGTTACATTCAGCTGTTTTCAAAAGGCCTGCAGCCAACAGGTTTTCTATTCTACCTTATCCTCCTGTATTTCTGGTAAACCTGCTTCAAATCAAACATGTTGCACATCAAATTAAAGCTTAGGTTCTCTTCTTTCCATCAATTGTTGGCTTTCCATCCTATCACAACCTGGCTGCTTAAAATCAGACATTTAGTGTGGTCAATACCACACAGCTTTCAGAGCTGGGTCAGAGGTCAAATCTGTTCTGTATATTTAGCCTGGTCCTTCAGGCTAGCATGATCTGATTTACTGGAGTGACACCTCAATTTAAAGCTAAGATTCAGACCTTTTCATAGAGTCCAACATTGTTGATTTTACCCCTTCTGGTGGCTAGCAGCACACTGATGAATTATGGTTACATTCAGCTGTTTTCAAAAGGCCTGCAGCCAACAGGTTTTCTATTCTAACTTATCCTCCTGTATTTCTGGTAAACCTGCTTCAAATCAAACATGTTGCACATCAAATTAAAGCTTAGGTTCTCTTCTTTCCATCAATTGTTGGCTTTCCATCATAGCACAACCTGGCTGCTTAAAATCAGACATTTAGTGTGGTCAATACCACACAGCTTTCAGAGCTGGGTCAGAGGTCAAATCTGTTCTGTATATTTAGCCTGGTCCTTCAGGCTAGCATGATCTGATTTACTGGAGTGACACCTCAATTTAAAGCTAAGATTCAGACCTTTTCATAGAGTCCAACATTGTTGATTTTACCCCTTCTGGTGGCTAGCAGCACACTGATGAATTATGGTTACATTCAGCTGTTTTCAAAAGGCCTGCAGCCAACAGGTTTTCTATTCTAACTTATCCTCCTGTATTTCTGGTAAACCTGCTTCAAATCAAACATGTTGCACATCAAATTAAAGCTTAGGTTCTCTTCTTTCCATCAATTGTTGGCTTTCCATCATAGCACAACCTGGCTGCTTAAAATCAGACATTTAGTGTGGTCAATACCACACAGCTTTCAGAGCTGGGTCAGAGGTCAAATCTGTTCTGTATATTTAGCCTGGTCCTTCAGGCTAGCATGATCTGATTTACTGGAGTGACACCTCAATTTAAAGCTAAGATTCAGACCTTTTCATAGAGTCCAACATTGTTGATTTTACCCCTTCTGGTGGCTAGCAGCACACTGATGAATTATGGTTACATTCAGCTGTTTTCAAAAGGCCTGCAGCCAACAGGTTTTCTATTCTAACTTATCCTCCTGTATTTCTGGTAAACCTGCTTCAAATCAAACATGTTGCACATCAAATTAAAGCTTAGGTTCTCTTCTTTCCATCAATTGTTGGCTTTCCATCATAGCACAACCTGGCTGCTTAAAATCAGACATTTAGTGTGGTCAATACCACACAGCTTTCAGAGCTGGGTCAGAGGTCAAATCTGTTCTGTATATTTAGCCTGGTCCTTCAGGCTAGCATGATCTGATTTACTGGAGTGACACCTCAATTTAAAGCTAAGATTCAGACCTTTTCATAGAGTCCAACATTGTTGATTTTACCCCTTCTGGTGGCTAGCAGCACACTGATGAATTATGGTTACATTCAGCTGTTTTCAAAAGGCCTGCAGCCAACAGGTTTTCTATTCTAACTTATCCTCCTGTATTTCTGGTAAACCTGCTTCAAATCAAACATGTTGCACATCAAATTAAAGCTTAGGTTCTCTTCTTTCCATCAATTGTTGGCTTTCCATCATAGCACAACCTGGCTGCTTAAAATCAGACATTTAGTGTGGTCAATACCACACAGCTTTCAGAGCTGGGTCAGAGGTCAAATCTGTTCTGTATATTTAGCCTGGTCTTTCAGGCTAGCATGATCTGATTTACTGGAGTGACACCTCAATTTAAAGCTCAGATTCAGACCTTTTCATAGAGTCCAACATTGTTGATTTTACCCTTTCTGGTGGCTAGCAGCACACTGATGAATTATGGTTACATTCAGCTGTTTTCAAAAGGCCTGTAGCCAACTAGTTTTATATTCTAACTTATCCTCCTGAATTTCTGGTAAACCTGCTTCAAATCAAACATGTTGCACATCAAATTAAAGCTTAGGTTCTCTTCTTTCCATCAATTGTTGGCTTTCCATCATAGCACAACCTGGCTGCTTAAAATCAGACATTTAGTGTGGTCAATACCACACAGCTTTCAGAGCTGGGTCAGAGGTCAAATCTGTTCTGTATATTTAGCCTGGTCTTTCAGGCTAGCATGATCTGATTTACTGGAGTGACACCTCAATTTAAAGCTAAGATTCAGACCTTTTTATAGACTCCAACATTGTTCATTTTAAACCTTCTGGTGGCTAGCAGCACACTGATGAATTATGGTTATATTCAGCTGTTTTTAAAAGGCCTGCAGCCAACTGGTTTTCTATTCTAACTTATCCTCCTGTATTTCTGGTAAACCTGCTTCAAATCAAACATGTTGCACATCAAATTAAAGCTTAGGTTCTCTTCTTTCCATCAATTGTTGGCTTTCCATCCTATCACAACCTGGCTGCTTAAAATCAGACATTTAGTGTGGTCAATACCACACAGCTTTCAGAGCTGGGTCAGAGGTCAAATCTGTTCTGTATATTTAGCCTGGTCCTTCAGGCTAGCATGATCTGATTTACTGGAGTGACACCTCAATTTAAAGCTAAGATTCAGACCTTTTCATAGAGTCCAACATTGTTGATTTTACCCCTTCTGGTGGCTAGCAGCACACTGATGAATTATGGTTACATTCAGCTGTTTTCAAAAGGCCTGCAGCCAACAGGTTTTCTATTCTAACTTATCCTCCTGTATTTCTGGTAAACCTGCTTCAAATCAAACATGTTGCACATCAAATTAAAGCTTAGGTTCTCTTCTTTCCATCAATTGTTGGCTTTCCATCATAGCACAACCTGGCTGCTTAAAATCAGACATTTAGTGTGGTCAATACCACACAGCTTTCAGAGCTGGGTCAGAGGTCAAATCTGTTCTGTATATTTAGCCTGGTCTTTCAGGCTAGCATGATCTGATTTACTGGAGTGACACCTCAATTTAAAGCTCAGATTCAGACCTTTTCATAGAGTCCAACATTGTTGATTTTACCCTTTCTGGTGGCTAGCAGCACACTGATGAATTATGGTTACATTCAGCTGTTTTCAAAAGGCCTGTAGCCAACAGGTTTTATATTCTAACTTATCCTCCTGAATTTCTGGTAAACCTGCTTCAAATCAAACATGTTGCACATCAAATTAAAGCTTAGGTTCTCTTCTTTCCATCAATTGTTGGCTTTCCATCATAGCACAACCTGGCTGCTTAAAATCAGACATTTAGTGTGGTCAATACCACACAGCTTTCAGAGCTGGGTCAGAGGTCAAATCTGTTCTGTATATTTAGCCTGGTCTTTCAGGCTAGCATGATCTGATTTACTGGAGTGACACCTCAATTTAAAGCTAAGATTCAGACCTTTTTATAGACTCCAACATTGTTCATTTTAAACCTTCTGGTGGCTAGCAGCACACTGATGAATTATGGTTATATTCAGCTGTTTTTAAAAGGCCTGCAGCCAACTGGTTTTCTATTCTAACTTATCCTCCTGTATTTCTGGTAAACCTGCTTCAAATCAAACATGTTGCACATCAAATTAAAGCTTAGGTTCTCTTCTTTCCATCAATTGTTGGCTTTCCATCCTATCACAACCTGGCTGCTTAAAATCAGACATTTAGTGTGGTCAATACCACACAGCTTTCAGAGCTGGGTCAGAGGTCAAATCTGTTCTGTATATTTAGCCTGGTCTTTCAGGCTAGCATGATCTGATTTACTGGAGTGACACCTCAATTTAAAGCTCAGATTCAGACCTTTTCATAGAGTCCAACATTGTTGATTTTACCCCTTCTGGTGGCTAGCAGCACACTGATGAATTATGGTTACATTCAGCTGTTTTCAAAAGGCCTGCAGCCAACAGGTTTTCTATTCTAACTTATCCTCCTGTATTTCTGGTAAACCTGCTTCAAATCAAACATGTTGCACATCAAATTAAAGCTTAGGTTCTCTTCTTTTCATCAATTGTTGGCTTTCCATCATAGCACAACCTGGCTCCTTAAAATCAGACATTTAGTGTGGTCAATACCACACAGCTTTCAGAGCTGGGTCAGAGGTTAAATCTGTTCTGTATATTTAGCCTGGTCCTTCAGGCTAGCATGATCTGATTTACTGGAGTGACACCTCAATTTAAAGCTAAGATTCAGACCTTTTCATAGAGTCCAACATTGTTGAGTTTACCCCTTCTGGTGGCTAGCAGCACACTGATGAATTATGGTTACATTCAGCTGTTTTCAAAAGGCCTGCAGCCAACAGGTTTTCTATTCTAACTTATCCTCCTGTATTTCTGGTAAACCTGCTTCAAATCAAACATGTTGCACATCAAATTAAAGCTTAGGTTCTCTTCTTTCCATCAATTGTTGGCTTTCCATCCTATCACAACCTGGCTGCTTAAAATCAGACATTTAGTGTGGTCAATACCACACAGCTTTCAGAGCTGGGTCAGAGGTCAAATCTGTTCTGTATATTTAGCCTGGTCCTTCAGGCTAGCATGATCTGATTTACTGGAGTGACACCTCAATTTAAAGCTAAGATTCAGACCTTTTAATAGAGTCCAACATTGTTGATTTTACCCCTTCTGGTGGCTAGCAGCACACTGATGAATTATGGTTACATTCAGCTGTTTTCAAAAGGCCTGCAGCCAACAGGTTTTCTATTCTAACTTATCCTCCTGTATTTCTGGTAAACCTGCTTCAAATCAAACATGTTGCACATCAAATTAAAGCTTAGGTTCTCTTCTTTCCATCAATTGTTGGCTTTCAATCATAGCACAACCTGGCTGCTTAAAATCAGACATTTAGTGTGGTCAATACCACACAGCTTTCAGAGCTGGGTCAGAGGTCAAATCTGTTCTGTATATTTAGCCTGGTCTTACAGGCTAGCATGATCTGATTTACTGGAGTGATACCTCCATGTAAACCTCAGATTCAGACCTTTTCATAGAGTCCAACATTGTTGATTTTACCCCTTCTGGTGGCTAGCAGCACACTGATGAATTATGGTTACATTCAGCTGTTTTCAAAAGGCCTGCAGCCAACTGGTTTTATATTCTACCTTATCCTCCTGTATTTCTGGTAAACCTGCTTCAAATCAAACATGTTGCACATCAAATTAAAGCTTAGGTTCTCTTCTTTCCAACAATTGTTGGTTTTCCATCATAGCACAAGCTGGCTGCTTAAAATCAGACATTTAGTGTGGTCAACACCACACAGCTTTCAGAGCTGGGTCAGAGGTCAAATCTGTTCTGTATATTTAGCCTGGTCTTTCAGGCTAGCATGATCTGATTTACTTGAGTGACACCTCAATTTAAAGCTCAGATTCAGACCTTTGCATAGAGTCCAACATTGTTGAGTTTACCCCTTCTGGTGGCTAGCAGCACACTGATGAATTATGGTTACATTCAGCTGTTTTCAAAAGGCCTGCAGCCAACAGGTTTTATATTCTACCTTATCCTCCTGTATTTCTGGTAAACCTGCTTCAAATCAAACATGTTGCACATCAAATTAAAGCTTAGGTTCTCTTCTTTCCAACAATTGTTGGCTTTCCATCCTATCACAAGCCGGCTGCTTAAAATCAGACATTTAGTGTGGTCAATACCACACAGCTTTCAGAGCTGGGTCAGAGGTCAAATCTGTTCTGTATATTTAGCCTGGTCTTTCAGGCTAGCATGATCTGATTTACTGGAGTGACACCTCAATTTAAAGCTAAGATTCAGACCTTTTTATAGACTCCAACATTGTTCATTTTAAACCTTCTGGTGGCTAGCAGCACACTGATGAATTATGGTTATATTCAGCTGTTTTTAAAAGGCCTGCAGCCAACTGGTTTTCTATTCTAACTTATCCTCCTGTATTTCCGGTAAACCTGCTTCAAATCAAACATGTTGCACATCAAATTAAAGCTTAGGTTCTCTTCTTTCCATCAATTGTTGGCTTTCCATCCTATCACAACCTGGCTGCTTAAAATCAGACATTTAGTGTGGTCAATACCACACAGCTTTCAGAGCTGGGTCAGAGGTCAAATCTGTTCTGTATATTTAGCCTGGTCTTTCAGGCTAGCATGATCTGATTTACTGGAGTGACACCTCAATTTAAAGCTCAGATTCAGACCTTTTCATAGAGTCCAACATTGTTGATTTTACCCCTTCTGGTGGCTAGCAGCACACTGATGAATTATGGTTACATTCAGCTGTTTTCAAAAGGCCTGTAGCCAACAGGTTTTATATTCTAACTTATCCTCCTGTATTTCTGGTAAACCTGCTTCAAATCAAACATGTTGCACATCAAATTAAAGCTTAGGTTCTCTTCTTTCCATCAATTGTTGGCTTTCCATCATAGCACAACCTGGCTCCTTAAAATCAGACATTTAGTGTGGTCAATACCACACAGCTTTCAGAGCTGGGTCAGAGGTCAAATCTGTTCTGTATATTTAGCCTGGTCCTTCAGGCTAGCATGATCTGATTTGCTGGAGTGACACCTCAATTTAAAGCTAAGATTCAGACCTTTTCATAGAGTCCAACATTGTTGAGTTTACCCCTTCTGGTGGCTAGCAGCACACTGATGAATTATGGTTACATTCAGCTGTTTTCAAAAGGCCTGCAGCCAACAGGTTTTCTATTCTACCTTATCCTCCTGTATTTCTGGTAAACCTGCTTCAAATCAAACATGTTGCACATCAAATTAAAGCTTAGGTTCTCTTCTTTCCATCAATTGTTGGCTTTCCATCCTATCACAACCTGGCTGCTTAAAATCAGACATTTAGTGTGGTCAATACCACACAGCTTTCAGAGCTGGGTCAGAGGTCAAATCTGTTCTGTATATTTAGCCTGGTCCTTCAGGCTAGCATGATCTGATTTACTGGAGTGACACCTCAATTTAAAGCTAAGATTCAGACCTTTTCATAGAGTCCAACATTGTTGATTTTACCCCTTCTGGTGGCTAGCAGCACACTGATGAATTATGGTTACATTCAGCTGTTTTCAAAAGGCCTGCAGCCAACAGGTTTTCTATTCTAACTTATCCTCCTGTATTTCTGGTAAACCTGCTTCAAATCAAACATGTTGCACATCAAATTAAAGCTTAGGTTCTCTTCTTTCCATCAATTGTTGGCTTTCCATCATAGCACAACCTGGCTGCTTAAAATCAGACATTTAGTGTGGTCAATACCACACAGCTTTCAGAGCTGGGTCAGAGGTCAAATCTGTTCTGTATATTTAGCCTGGTCTTACAGGCTAGCATGATCTGATTTACTGGAGTGATACCTCCATGTAAACCTCAGATTCAGACCTTTTCATAGAGTCCAACATTGTTGATTTTACCCCTTCTGGTGGCTAGCAGCACACTGATGAATTATGGTTACATTCAGCTGTTTTCAAAAGGCCTGCAGCCAACAGGTTTTATATTCTACCTTATCCTCCTGTATTTCTGGTAAACCTGCTTCAAATCAAACATGTTGCACATCAAATTAAAGCTTAGGTTCTCTTCTTTCCAACAATTGTTGGCTTTCCATCCTATCACAAGCCGGCTGCTTAAAATCAGACATTTAGTGTGGTCAATACCACACAGCTTTCAGAGCTGGGTCAGAGGTCAAATCTGTTCTGTATATTTAGCCTGGTCTTTCAGGCTAGCATGATCTGATTTACTGGAGTGACACCTCAATTTAAAGCTAAGATTCAGACCTTTTTATAGACTCCAACATTGTTCATTTTAAACCTTCTGGTGGCTAGCAGCACACTGATGAATTATGGTTATATTCAGCTGTTTTTAAAAGGCCTGCAGCCAACTGGTTTTCTATTCTAACTTATCCTCCTGTATTTCCGGTAAACCTGCTTCAAATCAAACATGTTGCACATCAAATTAAAGCTTAGGTTCTCTTCTTTCCATCAATTGTTGGCTTTCCATCCTATCACAACCTGGCTGCTTAAAATCAGACATTTAGTGTGGTCAATACCACACAGCTTTCAGAGCTGGGTCAGAGGTCAAATCTGTTCTGTATATTTAGCCTGGTCTTTCAGGCTAGCATGATCTGATTTACTGGAGTGACACCTCAATTTAAAGCTCAGATTCAGACCTTTTCATAGAGTCCAACATTGTTGATTTTACCCCTTCTGGTGGCTAGCAGCACACTGATGAATTATGGTTACATTCAGCTGTTTTCAAAAGGCCTGTAGCCAACAGGTTTTATATTCTAACTTATCCTCCTGTATTTCTGGTAAACCTGCTTCAAATCAAACATGTTGCACATCAAATTAAAGCTTAGGTTCTCTTCTTTCCATCAATTGTTGGCTTTCCATCATAGCACAACCTGGCTCCTTAAAATCAGACATTTAGTGTGGTCAATACCACACAGCTTTCAGAGCTGGGTCAGAGGTCAAATCTGTTCTGTATATTTAGCCTGGTCCTTCAGGCTAGCATGATCTGATTTGCTGGAGTGACACCTCAATTTAAAGCTAAGATTCAGACCTTTTCATAGAGTCCAACATTGTTGAGTTTACCCCTTCTGGTGGCTAGCAGCACACTGATGAATTATGGTTACATTCAGCTGTTTTCAAAAGGCCTGCAGCCAACAGGTTTTCTATTCTACCTTATCCTCCTGTATTTCTGGTAAACCTGCTTCAAATCAAACATGTTGCACATCAAATTAAAGCTTAGGTTCTCTTCTTTCCAACAATTGTTGGCTTTCCATCATAGCACAACCTGGCTGCTTAAAATCAGACATTTAGTATGGTCAATACCACACAGCTTTCAGAGCTGGGTCAGAGGTCAAATCTGTTCTGTATATTTAGCCTGGTCTTTCAGGCTAGCATGATCTGATTTACTTGAGTGACACCTCAATTTAAAGCTCAGATTCAGACCTTTTCATAGAGTCCAACATTGTTGAGTTTACCCCTTCTGGTGGCTAGCAGCACACTGATGAATTATGGTTACATTCAGCTGTTTTCAAAAGGCCTGCAGCCAACAGGTTTTCTATTCTACCTTATCCTCCTGTATTTCTGGTAAACCTGCTTCAAATCAAACATGTTGCACATCAAATTAAAGCTTAGGTTCTCTTCTTTCCATCAATTGTTGGCTTTCCATCATAGCACAAGCTGGCTGCTTAAAATCAGACATTTAGTGTGGTCAATACCACACAGCTTTCAGAGCTGGGTTCAGAGGTCAAATCTGTTCTGTATATTTAGCCTGGTCTTTCAGGCTAGCATGATCTGATTTACTGGAGTGACACCTCAATTTAAAGCTCAGATTCAGACCTTTGCATAGAGTCCAAC
Organism: Centroberyx gerrardi; assembly: GCF_048128805.1. Classification (NCBI taxonomy): domain Eukaryota; kingdom Metazoa; phylum Chordata; class Actinopteri; order Beryciformes; family Berycidae; genus Centroberyx; species Centroberyx gerrardi. The sequence goes on from NC_136013.1 coordinate 29,161,152, forward strand.
ATTGTTGAGTTTACCCCTTCTGGTGGCTAGCAGCACACTGATGAATTATGGTTACATTCAGCTGTTTTCAAAAGGCCTGCAGCCAACAGGTTTTATATTCTAACTTATCCTCCTGTATTTCTGGTAAACCTGCTTCAAATCAAACATGTTGCACATCAAATTAAAGCTTAGGTTCTCTTCTTTCCATCAATTGTTGGCTTTCCATCCTATCACAACCTGGCTGCTTAAAATCAGACATTTAGTGTGGTCAATACCACACAGCTTTCAGAGCTGGGTCAGAGGTCAAATCTGTTCTGTATATTTAGCCTGGTCTTTCAGGCTAGCATGATCTGATTTACTGGAGTGACACCTTAATTTAAAGCTCAGATTCAGACCTTTGCATAGAGTCCAACATTGTTGAGTTTACCCCTTCTGGTGGCTAGCAGCACACTGATGAATTATGGTTACATTCAGCTGTTTTTAAAAGGCCTGCAGCCAACTGGTTTTATATTCTAAAGTATCCTCCTGTATTTCTGGTAAACCTGCTTCAAATCAAACATGTTGCACATCAAATTAAAGCTTAGGTTCTCTTCTTTCCAACAATTGTTGGCTTTCCATCCTATCACAACCTGGCTGCTTAAAATCAGACATTTAGTGTGGTCAATACCACACAGCTTTCAGAGCTGGGTCAGAGGTCAAATCTGTTCTGTATATTTAGCCTGATCCTTCAGGCTAGCATGATCTGATTTACTGGAGTGACACCTCAATTTAAAGCTAAGATTCAGACCTTTTCATAGAGTCCAACATTGTTGAGTTTACCCCTTCTGGTGGCTAGCAGCACACTGATGAATTATGGTTACATTCAGCTGTTTTCAAAAGGCCTGCAGCCAACAGGTTTTATATTCTAACTTATCCTCCTGTATTTCTGGGTTACCTGCTTCAAATCAAACATGTTGCACATCAAATTAAAGCTTAGGTTCTCTTCTTTCCATCAATTGTTGGCTTTCCATCATAGCACAAGCTGGCTGCTTAAAATCAGACATTTAGTGTGGTCAATACCACACAGCTTTCAGAGCTGGGTCAGAGGTCAAATCTGTTCTGTATATTTAGCCTGGTCTTTCAGGCTAGCATGATCTGATTTACTGGAGTGACACCTCAATTTAAAACTCAGATTCAGACCTTTGCATAGAGTCCAACATTGTTGAGTTTACCCCTTCTGGTGGCTAGCAGCACACTGATGAATTATGGTTACATTCAGCTGTTTTCAAAAGGCCTGCAGCCAACTGGTTTTCTATTCTAACTTATCCTCCTGTATTTCTGGTAAACCTGCTTCAAATCAAACATGTTGCACATCAAATTAAAGCTTAGGTTCTCTTCTTTCCAACAATTCTTGGCTTTCCATCCTATCACAACCTGGCTGCTTAAAATCAGACATTTAGTGTGGTCAATACCACACAGCTTTCAGAGCTGGGTCAGAGGTCAAATCTGTTCTGTATATTTAGCCTGGTCTTTCAGGCTAGCATGATCTGATTTACTGGAGTGACACCTCAATTTAAAGCTCAGATTCAGACCTTTTCATAGAGTCCAACATTGTTGATTTTACCCCTTCTGGTGGCTAGCAGCACACTGATGAATTATGGTTACATTCAGCTGTTTTCAAAAGGCCTGCAGCCAACAGGTTTTATATTCTACCTTATCCTCCTGTATTTCTGGTAAACCTGCTTCAAATCAAACATGTTGCACATCAAATTAAAGCTTAGGTTCTCTTCTTTCCATCAATTGTTGGCTTTCCATCCTATCACAACCTGGCTGCTTAAAATCAGACATTTAGTGTGGTCAATACCACACAGCTTTCAGAGCTGGGTCAGAGGTCAAATCTGTTCTGTATATTTAGCCTGGTCTTTCAGGCTAGCATGATCTGATTTACTGGAGTGACACCTCAATTTAAAGCTCAGATTCAGACCTTTGCATAGAGTCCAACATTGTTGAGTTTACCCCTTCTGGTGGCTAGCAGCACACTGATGAATTATGGTTACATTCAGCTGTTTTTAAAAGGCCTGCAGCCAACTGGTTTTATATTCTAAAGTATCCTCCTGTATTTCTGGTAAACCTGCTTCAAATCAAACATGTTGCACATCAAATTAAAGCTTAGGTTCTCTTCTTTCCAACAATTGTTGGCTTTCCATCCTATCACAACCTGGCTGCTTAAAATCAGACATTTAGTGTGGTCAATACCACACAGCTTTCAGAGCTGGGTCAGAGGTCAAATCTGTTCTGTATATTTAGCCTGATCCTTCAGGCTAGCATGATCTGATTTACTGGAGTGACACCTCAATTTAAAGCTAAGATTCAGACCTTTTCATAGAGTCCAACATTGTTGAGTTTACCCCTTCTGGTGGCTAGCAGCACACTGATGAATTATGGTTACATTCAGCTGTTTTCAAAAGGCCTGCAGCCAACAGGTTTTATATTCTAACTTATCCTCCTGTATTTCTGGGTTACCTGCTTCAAATCAAACATGTTGCACATCAAATTAAAGCTTAGGTTCTCTTCTTTCCATCAATTGTTGGCTTTCCATCATAGCACAAGCTGGCTGCTTAAAATCAGACATTTAGTGTGGTCAATACCACACAGCTTTCAGAGCTGGGTCAGAGGTCAAATCTGTTCTGTATATTTAGCCTGGTCTTTCAGGCTAGCATGATCTGATTTACTGGAGTGACACCTCAATTTAAAGCTCAGATTCAGACCTTTGCATAGAGTCCAACATTGTTGAGTTTACCCCTTCTGGTGGCTAGCAGCACACTGATGAATTATGGTTACATTCAGCTGTTTTCAAAAGGCCTGCAGCCAACTGGTTTTATATTCTACCTTATCCTCCTGTATTTCTGGTAAACCTGCTTCAAATCAAACATGTTGCACATCAAATTAAAGCTTAGGTTCTCTTCTTTCCAACAATTCTTGGCTTTCCATCCTATCACAACCTGGCTGCTTAAAATCAGACATTTAGTGTGGTCAATACCACACAGCTTTCAGAGCTGGGTCAGAGGTCAAATCTGTTCTGTATATTTAGCCTGGTCTTTCAGGCTAGCATGATCTGATTTACTGGAGTGACACCTCAATTTAAAGCTCAGATTCAGACCTTTTCATAGAGTCCAACATTGTTGATTTTACCCCTTCTGGTGGCTAGCAGCACACTGATGAATTATGGTTACATTCAGCTGTTTTCAAAAGGCCTGCAGCCAACAGGTTTTATATTCTACCTTATCCTCCTGTATTTCTGGTAAACCTGCTTCAAATCAAACATGTTGCACATCAAATTAAAGCTTAGGTTCTCTTCTTTCCATCAATTGTTGGCTTTCCATCATAGCACAAGCTGGCTGCTTAAAATCAGACATTTAGTGTGGTCAATACCACACAGCTTTCAGAGCTGGGTCAGAGGTCAAATCTGTTCTGTATATTTAGCCTGGTCTTTCAGGCTAGCCTGATCTGATTTACTGGAGTGACACCTCAATTTAAAGCTCAGATTCAGACCTTTGCATAGAGTCCAACATTGTTGAGTTTGCCCCTTCTGGTGGCTAGCAGCACACTGATGAATTATGGTTACATTCAGCTGTTTTCAAAAGGCCTGCAGCCAACTGGTTTTATATTCTACCTTATCCTCCTGTATTTCTGGTAAACCTGCTTCAAATCAAACATGTTGCACATCAAATTAAAGCTTAGGTTCTCTTCTTTCCAACAATTCTTGGCTTTCCATCCTATCACAAGCTGGCTGCTTAAAATCAGACATTTAGTGTGGTCAATACCACACAGCTTTCAGAGCTGGGTCAGAGGTCAAATCTGTTCTGTATATTTAGCCTGGTCTTTCAGGCTAGCATGATCTGATTTACTGGAGTGATACTGTAAATGCAAAAATTTACTTCACCCGTTGTGGGTCAAAATGAATAAGCAAGGTTCAAGAGTCTTCCGTGGATTCTTTATTCAGCCATGCATGGTTCAGTTCAGTGTTCCAGACAAGCAACAAAGAAGTGACAAAGAACGGAGTTCAGGATCCACTTATATAGGTTAAAGTAAACAAAACTATAAATCTTGGCTCATAGCCAAACCCACTTGGTTCAAAACCAAACCCACTAGTTCGGACTTTTTACTGCGTGTCCACCTATAGAATCACTTAAAACCACACATAACCATATATAGTTATCATGCATGCATCCAAGCACTGATTACATCATTATAGTAAGCAGGACAAAAAACACTCCACTTTCCAGGACAAAGGAAAGCAAGAACAGAGTGTACTATCCATATAAAAAAGCACATTATACATTTTATTTCTTACATTCCTCCCTTTTGTCACAAGGTGACAACTAAGATTAAAATAAAATAATGCAAAATGCAGCCTATGCTATATAGTACATCACTTAAACAGTGAGGAAAACATTTCTTCTAAAGTTACAAGCAAGCCATACCCAATGTAGATAAAAACAAAAAAAATAACTGAAAACAACATTTCATCTCAATACATTCAATTCCCTATTCAGCATGAGATTAACAAACATGTCCTATATTGTTTCTCCATAACATACCAATACAGGGTACATCACAGGATTAATCAAATATCATTCGTCTGGTCAGAGAAGTCACAAAGCTATATTCACATTTACGTCTTTGTATTTTCAGACACAATCACTACTGAACTTTAGTGATCATCTTCATCACAGTAAGGAGGAATCCACTCTTCTGGTGGAGTTCGCATTTTAACATACTGTTGTACCGCACCACCAACCACACCACCTAACCACCTGTATATGAGAGCACGCATACACGTCAAAGTACACGTACAAAAGCAAAGAACTATGCCTAACACAATTACAACTGGAATCAATAATTGTATCAACATGGCTCCCCAAGGTCCTAATCTATCAGTTAACCATACTTGGAAACTATAACCTGCTGATGCCGAGGGACCAAAAGCATCTCTGATTACTTCCAAAGCATCAATAACACCAGTAAGATTATCTGTATTATCGGGAATCAAAGTGAAACAAACATCACCAGTAAGATTTAAGGTAGTGCAAAGTCCTCCTGTCTTAGCCATAATATAATCCAATGCCATTTCATGTTTTAGTAGAGTAAGCCTATGTGATTTACTAGTCTCTTTAAGCCATTTAAACCCTGCAATAGTCTCATTAGCAAAAGCAGACATAGTATAAGTAATGTTGTCAATGTGATCGGCTAGATAAGTGACACCATAGTGTGGAAAAAGGCCTATTGCCCACTTTTCACCCAAAGATATTCTCCAATGATACGATTCTATATTATGAAACTTAGCCAAATCACGTTTATGCAAACGTTCAGCATGGTGATCAACCTTAGAGTCAACTGGGACCATATGTAAATTAGTAATGGTCAGATTTGCAAGAAAACAACAGCCTGACCATTTTGCAGGAAGAAACAAGTAAGCTTTAGTTCCACAAATCCAATACACAAAAGGAAAAGGAAGAAAACCTCCTTCCATAGAGTAGGGGAGTGATGGGCTTACCAAGACAGTATTATCTTCTATACGCATTTTAATATTTAGCAAACCTTTTTCAGTAGAATATGCTTGATTACTCCGACATCTAGATATACCCAAATACGAACCTGTACTATTTTGACAAACACAACCTACTTCACGTGCAGGTGGCAACCGAGGGCGTTCAATAGGCACAACAGGATTTACGTCTTTTGATGGGGCTGGCCACAAATTAGCACAGCACCAATCAAGGCAAGCTTCTAACCTAGGCACATTAACATCCCTTGCCCAATATTTGTGTTCCTTAACACATTCAGAATAATTCATAGACCTGTTTGAACGATCCATAATAATATACACAGCAAACAATTCACAAGGAAAAGGATGTGCTTCAAGGTCAAAAGGACGATTAGCAACATGAGTCGTCTTATATGCAGCAATAACAGATCGATTCGGATAAACTTGGTCTCTCATATACATAAGGAAATTGTACCAATGATTATTAGCAGGATTATATGGATCTGTCAAATCAGAGGTAGCATCAAATCCATACGGCTTCCAATTCAGTATAGCCCGCTTCTTTCTTTTCAATGAGGATACCGTGTCTTTCCAAATTGTCAGTCTGTCACTGTGTTCCATGTCTGCGTCTTCAATATCAGTGTGCATGTCGGTGTTGGGAGTAAGTGAGCTCGTGCGCTCTGACGACTTCCGCTCTCCAGGATCATCTGGAGGTGTGCTCCATGGTTGCACAACGAGGAGGGTGATGATTACACCCACGAAGAATGCCGCCATCTGGACTCTATGACAGGCATCTTCTCCTAAGCCCCACAGACCAGGCTTACGCCGGGGTGGAGTCATCTCGAGGGAAGGATTTACACTGGGATGCGTGAATCCAGGTGTCTCTCTCAGCTATACGGACTGCAGTTGGTGTAGTCAACAACACCTGGAATGGTCCAGTCCAACGAGGTTGATGCCAGTACTTCCTTCTCAGATCCTTTACCACCACCCAGTCCCCTGGTTGGATAGTATGGAGTTGTGCTGTGATGGGTTCAGGAAGAGCAGCTTTCACCTTCGGAAAGATAACCTTCAGAACATTGTTAAGGGCACAACAATACTCCATCATATCATCATCTAGACCAACCAGAGTCAGCCTATTCTGGGGAAAAGGTGTATTAGTCATACGCATGGGACGCCCCGTAAGTACTTCATAAGGGGAAAGTCCAGTGGTTTGATGTGGACGACCCCTCATGTACATCAGCGCAAGAGGTAAGACCTCAACCCATGTTAGCTGCGTTTCAGCTATCAACTTTGTGAGTTTTCCTTTCAAGGTCTGATTCGCTCTTTCCACTGCACCTCCACTAGCTGGATGGTAGGCACAGTGTGTCTTCAAATTTATTCGCAAACTCTCCGAAAGGCTCTGAATCACATTATTTACAAAATGAGAGCCATTGTCACTAGTCAATTTTGATGGGAGCCCCCATCTTGGAATAATTTCTCTCAGCAGAGCCTTTGCTACCGAAACAGCTGTAGCATGTCTGCAAGGAAAACATTCGATCCATTTAGAAAACATATCTACCACCACTAGGCAGTATTTATATCCCCTACATGGAGTGAGTTCGATGAAATCCATCATCAAATGTTCAAAAGGGCCCTCTGGCCTTGGATGCGCAGAGAGAGGCATGTCTGTTCCTCTACCTACATTATTTGTAGCACAAATGACACATTTCTTACAAAAATTTTCAGCAAATGTAGAAAAACCTGGCGCATACCAAAATTTATTTACAGTGTCTAACATTCCTCTTTTTGATACATGGTCAGAACCATGAGACAATTTTGCCAGGAAAGGGAATGTAGCACGTGGCAAAACAGGCAACCCATCCGGGCTAACCCAAACCCCTGAATCAAGGGGTTTGCACCCGTTCCTCGACCAGGAAGAAACTTCCTCCTTATCGGCTCCTCCCTGCACAAGAGAAACGTCATGGAAAGAGAAAAAATCATCCTGGGAAGATAGATGCATCTGCAAAGTTGGGGAGACAGGTGAAAGAGCAGCAGCTTTAGCAGCAGCGTCAGCAACAGCATTTCCCTGTGAAACTGGATCCACATTACTTGTATGAGCCTGACATTTACACACAGCAACAGAATTCGGAAGAAGAAGGGCTGACAGAAGATTAACAATGAGAGATCTATGAGCAATAGGTTTCCCATTGGAAGCTATGAACCCACGGTTGCTCCAAAGAGCATGAAAATTATGACACACATTAAAAGCATACTGAGAATCAGTATAGACTGTGATATCCTTACCAGCACCTAGAATAAAAGCACGAGTTAAGGCAAAAAGTTCTGCTGCTTGCGCAGAAAGATGTCCCGGAAGCTTAGCACTTTCAACAACATCATGTGAAGTGCAAACAGCATAAGCAACACAAGGAATACCCTCTGCCCTTTGTGCTGAACCATCTACAAAGAAAACACAGTCAGGATTAGTCAATGGTGTATCAAACAAAGCATCGCGAGGTTTCATAGCAATGTCAATCACTTGCAAACAGCAGTGGGGTTCACCATCTTCTGCTGTAGGAAGAAGTGTAGAAGGGTTAAGAACAGTACAACGCTTCAGAGTGACATGAGACATAGTGAGTAGAACATTCTGCCAATGCAGCATTTTCGCAGGAGTCAAATGAGCAGTCTTAGCCTGTAGGATAAGAGAATGAACAGCATGTGGAACATGAACAGTTAAAGGACACATAGCAACAAGATCGGCAGTTGCAAGAACAGCTTCAGTAGCTGCAGCAACAGACCTGAGGCACGAGACCATTGCTCTCTCAGTTGTAGACAGATGTTTAGAAAAATAACCAACAGGACGTTGCTTATCACCATGGGACTGAGTTAAAACAGCTGACATAAACCCATCTCGTTCAGAGACAAACAGATTAAAGGGTTTACTATGGTCAGGGAGTCCTAAACAAGGAGAACTAGAAAGAGCCAATTTCAAGTCAGTAAATGCTTTGTCAGCTTCAGTAGTCCAAGTCAAGGAGTCAGTCATGGCCAGATGTTTACCACCGAATGTGATATCATATAGAGGTTGAGATATCTCTGCATAGTCACGTATCCACGGGCGGCAATAGCCTACAAGACCCAAAAACGACATCATTTGCTGTTTAGTTTGAGGTTTTGGTACCTCCAAAATTGCTGTAACGCGTTCGGGACCGAGTTTACGACCTTCAGGTGTGACTATATGTCCTAAATACCGCACGGACTGTGAAACCACCTGGAGTTTGGTTTTTGAGACCTTGTGTCCGTTCTCTGCTAAATAACAGAGAAGGGAGACAGTGTCTTTTTTGCAGGCCTGCTCAGAAGTAGAACACAACAAAAGATCATCCACATACTGTATCAATGTACTACCACAAGGAGCCTCCCAGCCTGAGAGGTTCTCAGCTACAGCCAAAGCAAACAAAGTGGGGCTGCTTGAGAAACCCTGAGGCATACGAGTCCATGTGTAGCGTTTACCATTGAAAGTGAAAGCAAACCAGAACTGGGAGTCAGGATGCACAGGAATGCTGAAAAAAGCATTAGCCAGATCAATCACAGTAAACCAACAAGAATTAGATGGGACTTGAGACAACAGAGTTACCACATTTGGTACTGTGGGCGCTGGATGTTGCACAGCGTCATTTACAGCTCTCAAATCCTGAACAGGTCTCCAACCACCATTAGGCTTCCTAATGGGCAGAAGAGGGGTATTACAAGGAGAGTGAGGACATTCCACAATGGCACCCTGTTTTTGTAATGACTCAATAACAGGAGCAATTCCCTCCACAGCCTCTAGGCTGAGGGGATATTGCCTCTTACATGGTCTGAAAGAGGATTTAGGTTCTACCACTATAGGTGTTGCAGTTTTCATACTACCACAATCAAATCTACTACTAGCCCATAGTGTAGGCGGAACCATAGAGATCATATTCTCCTCTTCAGTTGTTAAAGGCATATGAACAAAAGAAGTGGTATCTGGTTCTTGATTAGAAAGAACATCCTCATCTACATGCTCTGTCAAATCCCAAAAATAACCCTCATGTGTTGTCATAGTGAAAATACCTAGCGTCTTAGAGGAAAGAATGATGCCTTCCGGACTGCAGTACATATTTATTCCCAAAGCACACATTAGATCACGCCCTAACAAATTCACTGGACAAAAATCTGTCAACAAGAACGGATGATCTCCTATGTAATCACCATGAGTGACAGAAAGTGGTTCAGAAATTGGTTCTAACACCGGGACTCCTGATGAGCCAACTGTTTTAAGAAATTTTGTCGATTTAGGCGCATTTGGGAGTAATTTGGACTGCACAACGGAAACATCAGCACCAGAATCAACCAAAAAGGGCACTACTACATTTCCTACTTTCAAACTTAATTTAGCTGCTTTCTGTTTCTGTGGGTCTAATTTAGTATACTGACCATAAGTTATAATAGGGCCAGTGTCTGTTTGTCCATCTGAACTATCTTGTTGATCTATCTGACCTGCCCCCGCTGTCTCCTATTGGTTAGCTGGCTGAAATCCTGGAGCATTCACAGATAGGCTTGAGGGGGGTGCATGTGGCCAGGATCCATCAGGTGCATTCTCATGTCTTTGTATGCCAGACCTGTGTTCTGATGAACAATCACGAGCCATATGACCATACCCCCCACAGTTGAAACACCTTAGACGTTGCTGGTTGTAAAACTGTGTGGATGGCTGTCTTCCATAGCCTCTTCCTCCACGTCCTCGTCCTCTTCCTCGTCCTCTGCGCATTTCATTGCCCCAAGTTCCCGTCTGTTGATAAAACATTAACTGTGCAGTTTGGATTTTCTTACTGTGTCTTTGCTCGATGTCAGTCTGGTTCCTTTCAGCATGAAGGACATGAGCCCAGACTTCGCTGAGAGGTTTGGTTTCCCAGGCGATGCACGTGGCCACGGTTTGGCTCTTCAGCATTGGATGAAGGCCTTGTATCAACGCATTCTTTAGCAGACTATTATAGGCATCATTATCCTGGTCAACTCCTGAATGGGCAGCAAACACAGATTCCATTCTAGCACGATAATCAGTAGCAGACTCACCATCATTTTGCTTGGTCCTGTAGATGTCGGGCCAACTGGTACGTAAGGGATATGCTGTCTTCACAGCAGCATAGAGCTCATCCATCTGATCTCTGTAGCCGTGACTGCCTGGATCATGATTTATGTCCCAACTGCCTGGCTTGATGTTCGGCCATCTCAACAGAAAACACCTGCGACATACTGCTTCCACCTCTGCCAATGTAGGATTATACATTATCAACAACTGTTGCATTGCGATCACCCATTTCTCACCTCCAGTTTTATTGGGGTCCGGCAATTCTGTGGCAACTTCCTTCAGTTCATCAGGTTGCCATGGCCTGTAGACCAAGACATGCGACTGCCAAAGACCTTTTCCATCATCTGGCTGTGGATTCGGATATATCATCATGGGCATCTGATTCACTGTCTCTGTCTGTAGGTTTGCTGCCATACTACGAGTCTGTGGGCGGTGTGTAACAGGAGTACCAGAGGCGGAACCTACATTTGAAGGAGGAGTTAAAAACCCCAATGAAGCCTCCTTCTCCTTGAGCTCAGACCCTCCCACAGTTTGTAGTGTTGGATAAACATTAGATGGTTGAGGTGGAGCCTGAGATGTAGGAGGGGCTGAAACTGCCTTCTTCAGAACCGCCCCCTCATCTTCATCATCCTCTTCGTCACTCTCGTCATCACGCATTCCTGAAGGTGGAGCTATGCGAGAAAGAGCATAGGGGGGAGGCAGATCCCTCTCTCTGTCCCTGAGTTTCTTCATCTTTTTCTTTCTTCTAACCCTTTCTTCTGTTTCCTTACATATCTCTGCTGTTCCTTTTGAGAGCATTATATTAGCTGCGGACTTTACTGCCTTAGCCTCTGCTTCTCGCTCCCACTTTTGGAAAGCATGCCAATTTACCTTCTTTCTACTCTTCTCACTCAATCTCATCTTTTCCTTCTCTTCTTTTTCTTCCAACATAACCCTACATCTGGTTAAACAATTTACACTCAAAGTACCTCTCATGGGAAAAATACCTTCAGTAACATAGTGCCAGAGCGGAACCTCATCAACCACACTTTTACCCCATTTGTCTGCCATCACTTTTACAGGACCTACTAAGGGGTCTGTAAGTGGCTCCAATTTGTCCAATGTATTTCCCATCTTTCACCCAGTTGTGGTTGCCTTCCCTAATTTTTTTTTTCTTCACACAATTAAATCCCCCTAAACAATAACTATCGCAAAAACTAATAATCCCTATATTACAATCAATAATTAGTGTCTGCAGTTCACAAAATTTAAAATACTTCTTCCCAACATACACTCTTAAGTCCTATACCTTGACCACACGTTGTATAACTCCATTCACACAATGCCAATGGAATGTAGCATGATATCAGCCAGGTAGTTTGTACGACACTTTCGTTCAGAGCAACGTACCCCTTGTGTGGATAAATACCCACAGGACACTGATATCACCACTTCATTCCCATCCACTCACAATATATCACAAACAATATCTCCCCTTAAAACGTTTTTTTTTTTTTTTTTTTTTTATGGGTTTTTTTTTTTTTTTTTTTTCACTCTGGATCCCTTTCTACCCCCTGGGCTATGTCTCTTTCAACCCCCTGGGCTGTGTCCCTGACAATCTTCCTTATCTAATAATGGCAACCCCCCTGAGGCCTAACTATGCTCCCTGAGCTAACATTTTACGCCCTCATTAACTACCTAGGTTTCTTTTCCTGTTTCTCTCTCTCTACAACTATGTAAAGACCTCCCTGAGGAAAAATTTTTACTCCCTCCCTGAGGAAGAGAAAAAAAATTCACAGAAACTCACCACTTGCTCTTTTAAAACGGATGGACGACCCACTGAACACCGCCCGCGCTGATTTCAGGCGGGATCCAGGCCCCCCTTTTTCTGGAGCGGAATTCTCCCTGAGTCTCCTAGGGACTCCTGTGCACAGTTGAACCCTCAGTCAGTCTCAGACGGCGCTCAGTGATGTGTCCATCCCATCCTCGTCGCCAAACTGTAAATGCAAAAATTTACTTCACCCGTTGTGGGTCAAAATGAATAAGCAAGGTTCAAGAGTCTTCCGTGGATTCTTTATTCAGCCATGCATGGTTCAGTTCAGTGTTCCAGACAAGCAACAAAGAAGTGACAAAGAACGGAGTTCAGGATCCACTTATATAGGTTAAAGTAAACAAAACTATAAATCTTGGCTCATAGCCAAACCCACTTGGTTCAAAACCAAACCCACTAGTTCGGACTTTTTACTGCGTGTCCACCTATAGAATCACTTAAAACCACACATAACCATATATAGTTATCATGCATGCATCCAAGCACTGATTACATCATTATAGTAAGCAGGACAAAAAACACTCCACTTTCCAGGACAAAGGAAAGCAAGAACAGAGTGTACTATCCATATAAAAAAGCACATTATACATTTTATTTCTTACAATACCTCCATGTAAACCTCAGATTCAGACCTTTTCATAGAGTCCAACATTGTTGATTTTACCCCTTCTGGTGGCTAGCAGCACACTGATGAATTATGGTTACATTCAGCTGTTTTCAAAAGGCCTGCAGCCAACTGGTTTTATATTCTAACTTATCCTCCTGTATTTCTGGTAAACCTGCTTCAAATCAAACATGTTGCACATCAAATTAAAGCTTAGGTTCTCTTCTTTCCATCAATTGTTGGCTTTCCATCATAGAACAAGCTGGCTGCTTAAAATCAGACATTTAGTGTGGTCAATACCACACAGCTTTCAGAGCTGGGTCAGAGGTCAAATCTGTTCTGTATATTTAGCCTGGTCTTTCAGGCTAGCATGATCTGATTTACTGGAGTGATACCTCCATGTAAACCTCAGATTCAGACCTTTTCATAGAGTCCAACATTGTTGAGTTTACCCCTTCTGGTGGCTAGCAGCACACTGATGAATTATGGTTACATTCAGCTGTTTTCAAAAGGCCTGCAGCCAACAGGTTTTCTATTCTAACTTATCCTCCTGTATTTCTGGTAAACCTGCTTCAAATCAAACATGTTGCACATCAAATTAAAGCTTAGGTTCTCTTCTTTCCATCAATTGTTGGCTTTCCATCCTATCACAACCTGGCTGCTTAAAATCAGACATTTAGTGTGGTCAATACCACACAGCTTTCAGAGCTGGGTCAGAGGTCAAATCTGTTCTGTATATTTAGCCTGGTCCTTCAGGCTAGCATGATCTGATTTACTGGAGCGACACCTCAATTTAAAGCTAAGATTCAGACCTTTTCATAGAGTCCAACATTGTTGAGTTTACCCCTTCTGGTGGCTAGCAGCACACTGATGAATTATGGTTACATTCAGCTGTTTTCAAAAGGCCTGCAGCCAACAGGTTTTCTATTCTAACTTATCCTCCTGTATTTCTGGTAAACCTGCTTCAAATCAAACATGTTGCACATCAAATTAAAGCTTAGGTTCTCTTCTTTCCATCAATTGTTGGCTTTCCATCATAGCACAACCTGGCTGCTTAAAATCAGACATTTAGTGTGGTCAATACCACACAGCTTTCAGAGCTGGTTTAGAGGTCAAATCTGTTCTGTATATTTAGCCTGGTCTTTCAGGCTAGCATGATCTGATTTACTGGAGTGACACCTCAATTTAAAGCTAAGATTCAGACCTTTTCATAGTGTCCAACATTGTTGAGTTTACCCCTTCTGGTGGCTAGCAGCACACTGATGAATTATGGTTACATTCAGCTGTTTTCAAAAGGCCTGCAGCCAACAGGTTTTCTATTCTAACTTATCCTCCTGTATTTCTGGTAAACCTGCTTCAAATCAAACATGTTGCACATCAAATTAAAGCTTAGGTTCTCTTCTTTCCATCAATTGTTGGCTTTCCATCCTATCACAACCTGGCTGCTTAAAATCAGACATTTAGTGTGGTCAATACCACACAGCTTTCAGAGCTGGGTCAGAGGTCAAATCTGTTCTGTATATTTAGCCTGGTCCTTCAGGCTAGCATGATCTGATTTACTGGAGCGACACCTCAATTTAAAGCTAAGATTCAGACCTTTTCATAGAGTCCAACATTGTTGAGTTTACCCCTTCTGGTGGCTAGCAGCACACTGATGAATTATGGATACATTCAGCTGTTTTCAAAGGGCCTGTAGCCAACAGGTTTTATATTCTAACTTATCCTCCTGTATTTCTGGTAAACCTGCTTCAAATCAAACATGTTGCACATCAAATTAAAGCTTAGGTTCTCTTCTTTCCATCAATTGTTGGCTTTCCATCATAGCACAACCTGGCTGCTTAAAATCAGACATTTAGTGTGGTCAATACCACACAGCTTTCAGAGCTGGGTCAGAGGTCAAATCTGTTCTGTATATTTAGCCTGGTCTTTCAGGCTAGCATGATCTGATTTACTGGAGTGACACCTCAATTTAAAGCTCAGATTCAGACCTTTTTATAGACTCCAACATTGTTCATTTTAAACCTTCTGGTGGCTAGCAGCACACTGATGAATTATGGTTATATTCAGCTGTTTTTAAAAGGCCTGCAGCCAACTGGTTTTATATTCTAACTTATCCTCCTGTATTTCTGGTAAACCTGCTTCAAATCAAACATGTTGCACATCAAATTAAAGCTTAGGTTCTCTTCTTTCCAACAATTGTTGGCTTTTCATCATAGCACAACCTGGCTGCTTAAAATCAGACCTTTAGTGTGGTCAATACCACACAGCTTTCAGAGCTGGGTCAGAGGTCAAATCTGTTCTGTATATTTAGCCTGGTCTTTCAGGCTAGCATGATCTGATTTACTGGAGTGACACCTCAATTTAAACTCAGATTCAGACCTTTTCATAGAGTCCAACATTGTTGAGTTTACCCCTTCTGGTGGCTAGCAGCACACTGATGAATTATGGTTACATTCAGCTGTTTTCAAAAGGCCTGCAGCCAACAGGTTTTATATTCTAACTTATCCTCCTGTATTTCTGGTAAACCTGCTTCAAATCAAACATGTTGCACATCAAATTAAAGCGTAGGTTCTCTTCTTTCCATCAATTGTTGGCTTTCCATCCTATCACAACCTGGCTGCTTAAAATCAGACATTTAGTGTGGTCAATACCACACAGCTTTCAGAGCTGGGTCAGAGGTCAAATCTGTTCTGTATATTTAGCCTGGTCCTTCAGGCTAGCATGATCTGATTTACTGGAGTGACACCTCAATTTAAAGCTAAGATTCAGACCTTTTCATAGAGTCCAACATTGTTGAGTTTACCCCTTCTGGTGGCTAGCAGCACACTGATGAATTATGGTTACATTCAGCTGTTTTCAAAAGGCCTGCAGCCAACAGGTTTTCTATTCTAACTTATCCTCCTGTATTTCTGGTAAACCTGCTTCAAATCAAACATGTTGCACATCAAATTAAAGCTTAGGTTCTCTTCTTTCCATCAATTGTTGGCTTTCCATCATAGCACAACCTGGCTGCTTAAAATCAGACATTTAGTGTGGTCAATACCACACAGCTTTCAGAGCTGGTTCAGAGGTCAAATCTGTTCTGTATATTTAGCCTGGTCTTTCAGGCTAGCATGATCTGATTTACTGGAGTGACACCTCAATTTAAAGCTAAGATTCAGACCTTTTCATAGACTCCAACATTGTTCATTTTAAACCTTCTGGTTGCTAGTAGCACACTGATGAATTATGGTTATATTCAGCTGTTTTTAAAAGGCCTGCAGCCAACTGGTTTTATATTCTAACTTATCCTCCTGTATTTCTGGTAAACCTGCTTCAAATCAAACATGTTGCACATCAAATTAAAGCTTAGGTTCTCTTCTTTCCAACAATTGTTGGCTTTCCATCCTATGACAACCTGGCTGCTTAAAATCAGACATTTAGTGTGGTCAATACCACACAGCTTTCAGAGCTGGGTCAGAGGTCAAATCTGTTCTGTATATTTAGCCTGGTCTTTCAGGCTAGCATGATCTGATTTACTGGAGTGACACCTCAATTTAAAGCTAAGATTCAGACCTTTTCATAGTGTCCAACATTGTTGAGTTTACCCCTTCTGGTGGCTAGCAGCACACTGATGAATTATGGTTACATTCAGCTGTTTTCAAAAGGCCTGCAGCCAACAGGTTTTCTATTCTAACTTATCCTCCTGTATTTCTGGTAAACCTGCTTCAAATCAAACATGTTGCACATCAAATTAAAGCTTAGGTTCTCTTCTTTCCATCAATTGTTGGCTTTCCATCCTATCACAACCTGGCTGCTTAAAATCAGACATTTAGTGTGGTCAATACCACACAGCTTTCAGAGCTGGGTCAGAGGTCAAATCTGTTCTGTATATTTAGCCTGGTCCTTCAGGCTAGCATGATCTGATTTACTGGAGCGACACCTCAATTTAAAGCTAAGATTCAGACCTTTTCATAGAGTCCAACATTGTTGAGTTTACCCCTTCTGGTGGCTAGCAGCACACTGATGAATTATGGATACATTCAGCTGTTTTCAAAGGGCCTGTAGCCAACAGGTTTTATATTCTAACTTATCCTCCTGTATTTCTGGTAAACCTGCTTCAAATCAAACATGTTGCACATCAAATTAAAGCTTAGGTTCTCTTCTTTCCATCAATTGTTGGCTTTCCATCATAGCACAACCTGGCTGCTTAAAATCAGACATTTAGTGTGGTCAATACCACACAGCTTTCAGAGCTGGGTCAGAGGTCAAATCTGTTCTGTATATTTAGCCTGGTCTTTCAGGCTAGCATGATCTGATTTACTGGAGTGACACCTCAATTTAAAGCTCAGATTCAGACCTTTTTATAGACTCCAACATTGTTCATTTTAAACCTTCTGGTGGCTAGCAGCACACTGATGAATTATGGTTATATTCAGCTGTTTTTAAAAGGCCTGCAGCCAACTGGTTTTATATTCTAACTTATCCTCCTGTATTTCTGGTAAACCTGC
The DNA here is from genome assembly GCF_048128805.1 of Centroberyx gerrardi. NCBI lineage: Eukaryota > Metazoa > Chordata > Actinopteri > Beryciformes > Berycidae > Centroberyx > Centroberyx gerrardi. The sequence goes on from NC_136013.1 coordinate 29,178,648, forward strand.
TTCAAATCAAACATGTTGCACATCAAATTAAAGCTTAGGTTCTCTTCTTTCCAACAATTGTTGGCTTTTCATCATAGCACAACCTGGCTGCTTAAAATCAGACCTTTAGTGTGGTCAATACCACACAGCTTTCAGAGCTGGGTCAGAGGTCAAATCTGTTCTGTATATTTAGCCTGGTCTTTCAGGCTAGCATGATCTGATTTACTGGAGTGACACCTCAATTTAAACTCAGATTCAGACCTTTTCATAGAGTCCAACATTGTTGAGTTTACCCCTTCTGGTGGCTAGCAGCACACTGATGAATTATGGTTACATTCAGCTGTTTTCAAAAGGCCTGCAGCCAACAGGTTTTATATTCTAACTTATCCTCCTGTATTTCTGGTAAACCTGCTTCAAATCAAACATGTTGCACATCAAATTAAAGCGTAGGTTCTCTTCTTTCCATCAATTGTTGGCTTTCCATCCTATCACAACCTGGCTGCTTAAAATCAGACATTTAGTGTGGTCAATACCACACAGCTTTCAGAGCTGGGTCAGAGGTCAAATCTGTTCTGTATATTTAGCCTGGTCCTTCAGGCTAGCATGATCTGATTTACTGGAGTGACACCTCAATTTAAAGCTAAGATTCAGACCTTTTCATAGAGTCCAACATTGTTGAGTTTACCCCTTCTGGTGGCTAGCAGCACACTGATGAATTATGGTTACATTCAGCTGTTTTCAAAAGGCCTGCAGCCAACAGGTTTTCTATTCTAACTTATCCTCCTGTATTTCTGGTAAACCTGCTTCAAATCAAACATGTTGCACATCAAATTAAAGCTTAGGTTCTCTTCTTTCCATCAATTGTTGGCTTTCCATCATAGCACAACCTGGCTGCTTAAAATCAGACATTTAGTGTGGTCAATACCACACAGCTTTCAGAGCTGGTTCAGAGGTCAAATCTGTTCTGTATATTTAGCCTGGTCTTTCAGGCTAGCATGATCTGATTTACTGGAGTGACACCTCAATTTAAAGCTAAGATTCAGACCTTTTCATAGACTCCAACATTGTTCATTTTAAACCTTCTGGTTGCTAGTAGCACACTGATGAATTATGGTTATATTCAGCTGTTTTTAAAAGGCCTGCAGCCAACTGGTTTTATATTCTAACTTATCCTCCTGTATTTCTGGTAAACCTGCTTCAAATCAAACATGTTGCACATCAAATTAAAGCTTAGGTTCTCTTCTTTCCAACAATTGTTGGCTTTCCATCCTATGACAACCTGGCTGCTTAAAATCAGACATTTAGTGTGGTCAATACCACACAGCTTTCAGAGCTGGGTCAGAGGTCAAATCTGTTCTGTATATTTAGCCTGGTCTTTCAGGCTAGCATGATCTGATTTACTGGAGTGACACCTCAATTTAAAGCTAAGATTCAGACCTTTTCATAGTGTCCAACATTGTTGAGTTTACCCCTTCTGGTGGCTAGCAGCACACTGATGAATTATGGTTACATTCAGCTGTTTTCAAAAGGCCTGCAGCCAACAGGTTTTCTATTCTAACTTATCCTCCTGTATTTCTGGTAAACCTGCTTCAAATCAAACATGTTGCACATCAAATTAAAGCTTAGGTTCTCTTCTTTCCATCAATTGTTGGCTTTCCATCCTATCACAACCTGGCTGCTTAAAATCAGACATTTAGTGTGGTCAATACCACACAGCTTTCAGAGCTGGGTCAGAGGTCAAATCTGTTCTGTATATTTAGCCTGGTCCTTCAGGCTAGCATGATCTGATTTACTGGAGCGACACCTCAATTTAAAGCTAAGATTCAGACCTTTTCATAGAGTCCAACATTGTTGAGTTTACCCCTTCTGGTGGCTAGCAGCACACTGATGAATTATGGTTACATTCAGCTGTTTTCAAAGGGCCTGTAGCCAACAGGTTTTATATTCTAACTTATCCTCCTGTATTTCTGGTAAACCTGCTTCAAATCAAACATGTTGCACATCAAATTAAAGCTTAGGTTCTCTTCTTTCCATCAATTGTTGGCTTTCCATCATAGCACAACCTGGCTGCTTAAAATCAGACATTTAGTGTGGTCAATACCACACAGCTTTCAGAGCTGGGTCAGAGGTCAAATCTGTTCTGTATATTTAGCCTGGTCTTTCAGGCTAGCATGATCTGATTTACTGGAGTGACACCTCAATTTAAAGCTCAGATTCAGACCTTTTTATAGACTCCAACATTGTTCATTTTAAACCTTCTGGTGGCTAGCAGCACACTGATGAATTATGGTTATATTCAGCTGTTTTTAAAAGGCCTGCAGCCAACTGGTTTTATATTCTAACTTATCCTCCTGTATTTCTGGTAAACCTGCTTCAAATCAAACATGTTGCACATCAAATTAAAGCTTAGGTTCTCTTCTTTCCAACAATTGTTGGCTTTTCATCATAGCACAACCTGGCTGCTTAAAATCAGACCTTTAGTGTGGTCAATACCACACAGCTTTCAGAGCTGGGTCAGAGGTCAAATCTGTTCTGTATATTTAGCCTGGTCTTTCAGGCTAGCATGATCTGATTTACTGGAGTGACACCTCAATTTAAACTCAGATTCAGACCTTTTCATAGAGTCCAACATTGTTGAGTTTACCCCTTCTGGTGGCTAGCAGCACACTGATGAATTATGGTTACATTCAGCTGTTTTCAAAAGGCCTGCAGCCAACAGGTTTTCTATTCTAACTTATCCTCCTGTATTTCTGGTAAACCTGCTTCAAATCAAACATGTTGCACATCAAATTAAAGCTTAGGTTCTCTTCTTTCCATCAATTGTTGGCTTTCCATCCTATCACAACCTGGCTGCTTAAAATCAGACATTTAGTGTGGTCAATACCACACAGCTTTCAGAGCTGGGTCAGAGGTCAAATCTGTTCTGTATATTTAGCCTGGTCCTTCAGGCTAGCATGATCTGATTTACTGGAGCGACACCTCAATTTAAAGCTAAGATTCAGACCTTTTCATAGAGTCCAACATTGTTGAGTTTACCCCTTCTGGTGGCTAGCAGCACACTGATGAATTATGGATACATTCAGCTGTTTTCAAAGGGCCTGTAGCCAACAGGTTTTATATTCTAACTTATCCTCCTGTATTTCTGGTAAACCTGCTTCAAATCAAACATGTTGCACATCAAATTAAAGCTTAGGTTCTCTTCTTTCCATCAATTGTTGGCTTTCCATCATAGCACAACCTGGCTGCTTAAAATCAGACATTTAGTGTGGTCAATACCACACAGCTTTCAGAGCTGGGTCAGAGGTCAAATCTGTTCTGTATATTTAGCCTGGTCTTTCAGGCTAGCATGATCTGATTTACTGGAGTGACACCTCAATTTAAAGCTCAGATTCAGACCTTTTTATAGACTCCAACATTGTTCATTTTAAACCTTCTGGTGGCTAGCAGCACACTGATGAATTATGGTTATATTCAGCTGTTTTTAAAAGGCCTGCAGCCAACTGGTTTTATATTCTAACTTATCCTCCTGTATTTCTGGTAAACCTGCTTCAAATCAAACATGTTGCACATCAAATTAAAGCTTAGGTTCTCTTCTTTCCAACAATTGTTGGCTTTTCATCATAGCACAACCTGGCTGCTTAAAATCAGACCTTTAGTGTGGTCAATACCACACAGCTTTCAGAGCTGGGTCAGAGGTCAAATCTGTTCTGTATATTTAGCCTGGTCTTTCAGGCTAGCATGATCTGATTTACTGGAGTGACACCTCAATTTAAACTCAGATTCAGACCTTTTCATAGAGTCCAACATTGTTGAGTTTACCCCTTCTGGTGGCTAGCAGCACACTGATGAATTATGGTTACATTCAGCTGTTTTCAAAAGGCCTGCAGCCAACAGGTTTTATATTCTAACTTATCCTCCTGTATTTCTGGTAAACCTGCTTCAAATCAAACATGTTGCACATCAAATTAAAGCGTAGGTTCTCTTCTTTCCATCAATTGTTGGCTTTCCATCCTATCACAACCTGGCTGCTTAAAATCAGACATTTAGTGTGGTCAATACCACACAGCTTTCAGAGCTGGGTCAGAGGTCAAATCTGTTCTGTATATTTAGCCTGGTCCTTCAGGCTAGCATGATCTGATTTACTGGAGTGACACCTCAATTTAAAGCTAAGATTCAGACCTTTTCATAGAGTCCAACATTGTTGAGTTTACCCCTTCTGGTGGCTAGCAGCACACTGATGAATTATGGTTACATTCAGCTGTTTTCAAAAGGCCTGCAGCCAACAGGTTTTCTATTCTAACTTATCCTCCTGTATTTCTGGTAAACCTGCTTCAAATCAAACATGTTGCACATCAAATTAAAGCTTAGGTTCTCTTCTTTCCATCAATTGTTGGCTTTCCATCATAGCACAACCTGGCTGCTTAAAATCAGACATTTAGTGTGGTCAATACCACACAGCTTTCAGAGCTGGTTCAGAGGTCAAATCTGTTCTGTATATTTAGCCTGGTCTTTCAGGCTAGCATGATCTGATTTACTGGAGTGACACCTCAATTTAAAGCTAAGATTCAGACCTTTTCATAGACTCCAACATTGTTCATTTTAAACCTTCTGGTTGCTAGTAGCACACTGATGAATTATGGTTATATTCAGCTGTTTTTAAAAGGCCTGCAGCCAACTGGTTTTATATTCTAACTTATCCTCCTGTATTTCTGGTAAACCTGCTTCAAATCAAACATGTTGCACATCAAATTAAAGCTTAGGTTCTCTTCTTTCCAACAATTGTTGGCTTTCCATCCTATGACAACCTGGCTGCTTAAAATCAGACATTTAGTGTGGTCAATACCACACAGCTTTCAGAGCTGGGTCAGAGGTCAAATCTGTTCTGTATATTTAGCCTGGTCTTTCAGGCTAGCATGATCTGATTTACTGGAGTGACACCTCAATTTAAAGCTAAGATTCAGACCTTTTCATAGTGTCCAACATTGTTGAGTTTACCCCTTCTGGTGGCTAGCAGCACACTGATGAATTATGGTTACATTCAGCTGTTTTCAAAAGGCCTGCAGCCAACAGGTTTTCTATTCTAACTTATCCTCCTGTATTTCTGGTAAACCTGCTTCAAATCAAACATGTTGCACATCAAATTAAAGCTTAGGTTCTCTTCTTTCCATCAATTGTTGGCTTTCCATCCTATCACAACCTGGCTGCTTAAAATCAGACATTTAGTGTGGTCAATACCACACAGCTTTCAGAGCTGGGTCAGAGGTCAAATCTGTTCTGTATATTTAGCCTGGTCCTTCAGGCTAGCATGATCTGATTTACTGGAGCGACACCTCAATTTAAAGCTAAGATTCAGACCTTTTCATAGAGTCCAACATTGTTGAGTTTACCCCTTCTGGTGGCTAGCAGCACACTGATGAATTATGGTTACATTCAGCTGTTTTCAAAGGGCCTGTAGCCAACAGGTTTTATATTCTAACTTATCCTCCTGTATTTCTGGTAAACCTGCTTCAAATCAAACATGTTGCACATCAAATTAAAGCTTAGGTTCTCTTCTTTCCATCAATTGTTGGCTTTCCATCATAGCACAACCTGGCTGCTTAAAATCAGACATTTAGTGTGGTCAATACCACACAGCTTTCAGAGCTGGGTCAGAGGTCAAATCTGTTCTGTATATTTAGCCTGGTCTTTCAGGCTAGCATGATCTGATTTACTGGAGTGACACCTCAATTTAAAGCTCAGATTCAGACCTTTTTATAGACTCCAACATTGTTCATTTTAAACCTTCTGGTGGCTAGCAGCACACTGATGAATTATGGTTATATTCAGCTGTTTTTAAAAGGCCTGCAGCCAACTGGTTTTATATTCTAACTTATCCTCCTGTATTTCTGGTAAACCTGCTTCAAATCAAACATGTTGCACATCAAATTAAAGCTTAGGTTCTCTTCTTTCCAACAATTGTTGGCTTTTCATCATAGCACAACCTGGCTGCTTAAAATCAGACCTTTAGTGTGGTCAATACCACACAGCTTTCAGAGCTGGGTCAGAGGTCAAATCTGTTCTGTATATTTAGCCTGGTCTTTCAGGCTAGCATGATCTGATTTACTGGAGTGACACCTCAATTTAAACTCAGATTCAGACCTTTTCATAGAGTCCAACATTGTTGAGTTTACCCCTTCTGGTGGCTAGCAGCACACTGATGAATTATGGTTACATTCAGCTGTTTTCAAAAGGCCTGCAGCCAACAGGTTTTCTATTCTAACTTATCCTCCTGTATTTCTGGTAAACCTGCTTCAAATCAAACATGTTGCACATCAAATTAAAGCTTAGGTTCTCTTCTTTCCATCAATTGTTGGCTTTCCATCCTATCACAACCTGGCTGCTTAAAATCAGACATTTAGTGTGGTCAATACCACACAGCTTTCAGAGCTGGGTCAGAGGTCAAATCTGTTCTGTATATTTAGCCTGGTCCTTCAGGCTAGCATGATCTGATTTACTGGAGTGACACCTCAATTTAAAGCTAAGATTCAGACCTTTTCATAGAGTCCAACATTGTTGAGTTTACCCCTTCTGGTGGCTAGCAGCACACTGATGAATTATGGTTACATTCAGCTGTTTTCAAAAGGCCTGCAGCCAACAGGTTTTCTATTCTAACTTATCCTCCTGTATTTCTGGTAAACCTGCTTCAAATCAAACATGTTGCACATCAAATTAAAGCTTAGGTTCTCTTCTTTCCATCAATTGTTGGCTTTCCATCATAGCACAACCTGGCTGCTTAAAATCAGACATTTAGTGTGGTCAATACCACACAGCTTTCAGAGCTGGTTCAGAGGTCAAATCTGTTCTGTATATTTAGCCTGGTCTTTCAGGCTAGCATGATCTGATTTACTGGAGTGACACCTCAATTTAAAGCTAAGATTCAGACCTTTTCATAGACTCCAACATTGTTCATTTTAAACCTTCTGGTTGCTAGTAGCACACTGATGAATTATGGTTATATTCAGCTGTTTTTAAAAGGCCTGCAGCCAACTGGTTTTATATTCTAACTTATCCTCCTGTATTTCTGGTAAACCTGCTTCAAATCAAACATGTTGCACATCAAATTAAAGCTTAGGTTCTCTTCTTTCCAACAATTGTTGGCTTTCCATCCTATCACAACCTGGCTGCTTAAAATCAGACATTTAGTGTGGTCAATACCACACAGCTTTCAGAGCTGGGTCAGAGGTCAAATCTGTTCTGTATATTTAGCCTGGTCTTTCAGGCTAGCATGATCTGATTTACTGGAGTGACACCTCAATTTAAAGCTAAGATTCAGACCTTTTCATAGTGTCCAACATTGTTGAGTTTACCCCTTCTGGTGGCTAGCAGCACACTGATGAATTATGGTTACATTCAGCTGTTTTCAAAAGGCCTGCAGCCAACAGGTTTTCTATTCTAACTTATCCTCCTGTATTTCTGGTAAACCTGCTTCAAATCAAACATGTTGCACATCAAATTAAAGCTTAGGTTCTCTTCTTTCCATCAATTGTTGGCTTTCCATCCTATCACAACCTGGCTGCTTAAAATCAGACATTTAGTGTGGTCAATACCACACAGCTTTCAGAGCTGGGTCAGAGGTCAAATCTGTTCTGTATATTTGGCCTGGTCCTTCAGGATAGCATGATCTGATTTACTGGAGCGACACCTCAATTTAAAGCTAAGATTCAGACCTTTTCATAGAGTCCAACATTGTTGAGTTTACCCCTTCTGGTGGCTAGCAGCACACTGATGAATTATGGTTACATTCAGCTGTTTTCAAAGGGCCTGTAGCCAACAGGTTTTATATTCTAACTTATCCTCCTGTATTTCTGGTAAACCTGCTTCAAATCAAACATGTTGCACATCAAATTAAAGCTTAGGTTCTCTTCTTTCCATCAATTGTTGGCTTTCCATCATAGCACAACCTGGCTGCTTAAAATCAGACATTTAGTGTGGTCAATACCACACAGCTTTCAGAGCTGGGTCAGAGGTCAAATCTGTTCTGTATATTTAGCCTGGTCTTTCAGGCTAGCATGATCTGATTTACTGGAGTGACACCTCAATTTAAAGCTCAGATTCAGACCTTTTTATAGACTCCAACATTGTTCATTTTAAACCTTCTGGTGGCTAGCAGCACACTGATGAATTATGGTTATATTCAGCTGTTTTTAAAAGGCCTGCAGCCAACTGGTTTTATATTCTAACTTATCCTCCTGTATTTCTGGTAAACCTGCTTCAAATCAAACATGTTGCACATCAAATTAAAGCTTAGGTTCTCTTCTTTCCAACAATTGTTGGCTTTCCATCCTATCACAACCTGGCTGCTTAAAATCAGACATTTAGTGTGGTCAATACCACACAGCTTTCAGAGCTGGGTCAGAGGTCAAATCTGTTCTGTATATTTAGCCTGGTCTTTCAGGCTAGCATGATCTGATTTACTGGAGTGACACCTCAATTTAAAGCTAAGATTCAGACCTTTTCATAGTGTCCAACATTGTTGAGTTTACCCCTTCTGGTGGCTAGCAGCACACTGATGAATTATGGTTACATTCAGCTGTTTTCAAAAGGCCTGCAGCCAACAGGTTTTCTATTCTAACTTATCCTCCTGTATTTCTGGTAAACCTGCTTCAAATCAAACATGTTGCACATCAAATTAAAGCTTAGGTTCTCTTCTTTCCATCAATTGTTGGCTTTCCATCCTATCACAACCTGGCTGCTTAAAATCAGACATTTAGTGTGGTCAATACCACACAGCTTTCAGAGCTGGGTCAGAGGTCAAATCTGTTCTGTATATTTAGCCTGGTCCTTCAGGATAGCATGATCTGATTTACTGGAGCGACACCTCAATTTAAAGCTAAGATTCAGACCTTTTCATAGAGTCCAACATTGTTGAGTTTACCCCTTCTGGTGGCTAGCAGCACACTGATGAATTATGGTTACATTCAGCTGTTTTCAAAGGGCCTGTAGCCAACAGGTTTTATATTCTAACTTATCCTCCTGTATTTCTGGTAAACCTGCTTCAAATCAAACATGTTGCACATCAAATTAAAGCTTAGGTTCTCTTCTTTCCATCAATTGTTGGCTTTCCATCATAGCACAACCTGGCTGCTTAAAATCAGACATTTAGTGTGGTCAATACCACACAGCTTTCAGAGCTGGGTCAGAGGTCAAATCTGTTCTGTATATTTAGCCTGGTCTTTCAGGCTAGCATGATCTGATTTACTGGAGTGACACCTCAATTTAAAGCTCAGATTCAGACCTTTTTATAGACTCCAACATTGTTCATTTTAAACCTTCTGGTGGCTAGCAGCACACTGATGAATTATGGTTATATTCAGCTGTTTTTAAAAGGCCTGCAGCCAACTGGTTTTATATTCTAACTTATCCTCCTGTATTTCTGGTAAACCTGCTTCAAATCAAACATGTTGCACATCAAATTAAAGCTTAGGTTCTCTTCTTTCCAACAATTGTTGGCTTTTCATCATAGCACAACCTGGCTGCTTAAAATCAGACCTTTAGTGTGGTCAATACCACACAGCTTTCAGAGCTGGGTCAGAGGTCAAATCTGTTCTGTATATTTAGCCTGGTCTTTCAGGCTAGCATGATCTGATTTACTGGAGTGACACCTCAATTTAAACTCAGATTCAGACCTTTTCATAGAGTCCAACATTGTTGAGTTTACCCCTTCTGGTGGCTAGCAGCACACTGATGAATTATGGTTACATTCAGCTGTTTTCAAAAGGCCTGCAGCCAACAGGTTTTCTATTCTAACTTATCCTCCTGTATTTCTGGTAAACCTGCTTCAAATCAAACATGTTGCACATCAAATTAAAGCTTAGGTTCTCTTCTTTCCATCAATTGTTGGCTTTCCATCCTATCACAACCTGGCTGCTTAAAATCAGACATTTAGTGTGGTCAATACCACACAGCTTTCAGAGCTGGGTCAGAGGTCAAATCTGTTCTGTATATTTAGCCTGGTCCTTCAGGCTAGCATGATCTGATTTACTGGAGTGACACCTCAATTTAAAGCTAAGATTCAGACCTTTTCATAGAGTCCAACATTGTTGAGTTTACCCCTTCTGGTGGCTAGCAGCACACTGATGAATTATGGTTACATTCAGCTGTTTTCAAAAGGCCTGTAGCCAACAGGTTTTCTATTCTAACTTATCCTCCTGTATTTCTGGTAAACCTGCTTCAAATCAAACATGTTGCACATCAAATTAAAGCTTAGGTTCTATTCTTTCCATCAATTGTTGGCTTTCCATCATAGCACAACCTGGCTGCTTAAAATCAGACATTTAGTGTGGTCAATACCACACAGCTTTCAGAGCTGGGTCAGAGGTCAAATCTGTTCTGTATATTTAGCCTGGTCCTTCAGGCTAGCATGATCTGATTTACTGGAGTGACACCTCAATTTAAAGCTAAGATTCAGACCTTTTCATAGAGTCCAACATTGTTGAGTTTACCCCTTCTGGTGGCTAGCAGCACACTGATGAATTATGGTTACATTCAGCTGTTTTCAAAAGGCCTGCAGCCAACAGGTTTTCTATTCTAACTTATCCTCCTGTATTTCTGGTAAACCTGCTTCAAATCAAACATGTTGCACATCAAATTAAAGCTTAGGTTCTCTTCTTTCCATCAATTGTTGGCTTTCCATCCTATCACAACCTGGCTGCTTAAAATCAGACATTTAGTGTGGTCAATACCACACAGCTTTCAGAGCTGGGTCAGAGGTCAAATCTGTTCTGTATATTTAGCCTGGTCTTTCAGGCTAGCATGATCTGATTTACTGGAGTGACACCTCAATTTAAAGCTAAGATTCAGACCTTTTCATAGAGTCCAACATTGTTGAGTTTACCCCTTCTGGTGGCTAGCAGCACACTGATGAATTATGGTTACATTCAGCTGTTTTCAAAAGGCCTGCAGCCAACAGGTTTTCTATTCTAACTTATCCTCCTGTATTTCTGGTAAACCTGCTTCAAATCAAACATGTTGCACATCAAATTAAAGCTTAGGTTCTCTTCTTTCCATCAATTGTTGGCTTTCCATCATAGCACAACCTGGCTGCTTAAAATCAGACATTTAGTGTGGTCAATACCACACAGCTTTCAGAGCTGGTTCAGAGGTCAAATCTGTTCTGTATATTTAGCCTGGTCTTTCAGGCTAGCATGATCTGATTTACTGGAGTGACACCTCAATTTAAAGCTAAGATTCAGACCTTTTCATAGACTCCAACATTGTTCATTTTAAACCTTCTGGTTGCTAGTAGCACACTGTTGAATTATGGTTATATTCAGCTGTTTTTAAAAGGCCTGCAGCCAACTGGTTTTATATTCTAACTTATCCTCCTGTATTTCTGGTAAACCTGCTTCAAATCAAACATGTTGCACATCAAATTAAAGCTTAGGTTCTCTTCTTTCCAACAATTGTTGGCTTTTCATCATAGCACAACCTGGCTGCTTAAAATCAGACCTTTAGTGTGGTCAATACCACACAGCTTTCAGAGCTGGGTCAGAGGTCAAATCTGTTCTGTATATTTAGCCTGGTCTTTCAGGCTAGCATGATCTGATTTACTGGAGTGACACCTCAATTTAAACTCAGATTCAGACCTTTTCATAGAGTCCAACATTGTTGAGTTTACCCCTTCTGGTGGCTAGCAGCACACTGATGAATTATGGTTACATTCAGCTGTTTTCAAAAGGCCTGCAGCCAACAGGTTTTCGATTCTAACTTATCCTCCTGTATTTCTGGTAAACCTGCTTCAAATCAAACATGTTGCACATCAAATTAAAGCTTAGGTTCTCTTCTTTCCATCAATTGTTGGCTTTCCATCCTATCACAACCTGGCTGCTTAAAATCAGACATTTAGTGTGGTCAATACCACACAGCTTTCAGAGCTGGGTCAGAGGTCAAATCTGTTCTGTATATTTAGCCTGGTCCTTCAGGCTAGCATGATCTGATTTACTGGAGTGACACCTCAATTTAAAGCTAAGATTCAGACCTTTTCATAGAGTCCAACATTGTTGAGTTTACCCCTTCTGGTGGCTAGCAGCACACTGATGAATTATGGTTACATTCAGCTGTTTTCAAAAGGCCTGTAGCCAACAGGTTTTCTATTCTAACTTATCCTCCTGTATTTCTGGTAAACCTGCTTCAAATCAAACATGTTGCACATCAAATTAAAGCTTAGGTTCTATTCTTTCCATCAATTGTTGGCTTTCCATCATAGCACAACCTGGCTGCTTAAAATCAGACATTTAGTGTGGTCAATACCACACAGCTTTCAGAGCTGGGTCAGAGGTCAAATCTGTTCTGTATATTTAGCCTGGTCCTTCAGGCTAGCATGATCTGATTTACTGGAGTGACACCTCAATTTAAAGCTAAGATTCAGACCTTTTCATAGAGTCCAACATTGTTGAGTTTACCCCTTCTGGTGGCTAGCAGCACACTGATGAATTATGGTTACATTCAGCTGTTTTCAAAAGGCCTGCAGCCAACAGGTTTTCTATTCTAACTTATCCTCCTGTATTTCTGGTAAACCTGCTTCAAATCAAACATGTTGCACATCAAATTAAAGCTTAGGTTCTCTTCTTTCCATCAATTGTTGGCTTTCCATCCTATCACAACCTGGCTGCTTAAAATCAGACATTTAGTGTGGTCAATACCACACAGCTTTCAGAGCTGGGTCAGAGGTCAAATCTGTTCTGTATATTTAGCCTGGTCTTTCAGGCTAGCATGATCTGATTTACTGGAGTGACACCTCAATTTAAAGCTAAGATTCAGACCTTTTCATAGAGTCCAACATTGTTGAGTTTACCCCTTCTGGTGGCTAGCAGCACACTGATGAATTATGGTTACATTCAGCTGTTTTCAAAAGGCCTGCAGCCAACAGGTTTTCTATTCTAACTTATCCTCCTGTATTTCTGGTAAACCTGCTTCAAATCAAACATGTTGCACATCAAATTAAAGCTTAGGTTCTCTTCTTTCCATCAATTGTTGGCTTTCCATCATAGCACAACCTGGCTGCTTAAAATCAGACATTTAGTGTGGTCAATACCACACAGCTTTCAGAGCTGGTTCAGAGGTCAAATCTGTTCTGTATATTTAGCCTGGTCTTTCAGGCTAGCATGATCTGATTTACTGGAGTGACACCTCAATTTAAAGCTAAGATTCAGACCTTTTCATAGACTCCAACATTGTTCATTTTAAACCTTCTGGTTGCTAGTAGCACACTGATGAATTATGGTTATATTCAGCTGTTTTTAAAAGGCCTGCAGCCAACTGGTTTTATATTCTAACTTATCCTCCTGTATTTCTGGTAAACCTGCTTCAAATCAAACATGTTGCACATCAAATTAAAGCTTAGGTTCTCTTCTTTCCAACAATTGTTGGCTTTCCATCCTATCACAACCTGGCTGCTTAAAATCAGACATTTAGTGTGGTCAATACCACACAGCTTTCAGAGCTGGGTCAGAGGTCAAATCTGTTCTGTATATTTAGCCTGGTCTTTCAGGCTAGCATGATCTGATTTACTGGAGTGACACCTCAATTTAAAGCTAAGATTCAGACCTTTTCATAGAGTCCAACATTGTTGAGTTTACCCCTTCTGGTGGCTAGCAGCACACTGATGAATTATGGTTACATTCAGCTGTTTTCAAAAGGCCTGCAGCCAACAGGTTTTCTATTCTAACTTATCCTCCTGTATTTCTGGTAAACCTGCTTCAAATCAAACATGTTGCACATCAAATTAAAGCTTAGGTTCTCTTCTTTCCATCAATTGTTGGCTTTCCATCCTATCACAACCTGGCTGCTTAAAATCAGACATTTAGTGTGGTCAATACCACACAGCTTTCAGAGCTGGGTCAGAGGTCAAATCTGTTCTGTATATTTAGCCTGGTCCTTCAGGCTAGCATGATCTGATTTACTGGAGCGACACCTCAATTTAAAGCTAAGATTCAGACCTTTTCATAGAGTCCAACATTGTTGAGTTTACCCCTTCTGGTGGCTAGCAGCACACTGATGAATTATGGTTACATTCAGCTGTTTTCAAAGGGCCTGTAGCCAACAGGTTTTATATTCTAACTTATCCTCCTGTATTTCTGGTAAACCTGCTTCAAATCAAACATGTTGCACATCAAATTAAAGCTTAGGTTCTCTTCTTTCCATCAATTGTTGGCTTTCCATCATAGCACAACCTGGCTGCTTAAAATCAGACATTTAGTGTGGTCAATACCACACAGCTTTCAGAGCTGGGTCAGAGGTCAAATCTGTTCTGTATATTTAGCCTGGTCTTTCAGGCTAGCATGATCTGATTTACTGGAGTGACACCTCAATTTAAAGCTCAGATTCAGACCTTTTTATAGACTCCAACATTGTTCATTTTAAACCTTCTGGTGGCTAGCAGCACACTGATGAATTATGGTTATATTCAGCTGTTTTTAAAAGGCCTGCAGCCAACTGGTTTTATATTCTAACTTATCCTCCTGTATTTCTGGTAAACCTGCTTCAAATCAAACATGTTGCACATCAAATTAAAGCTTAGGTTCTCTTCTTTCCAACAATTGTTGGCTTTTCATCATAGCACAACCTGGCTGCTTAAAATCAGACCTTTAGTGTGGTCAATACCACACAGCTTTCAGAGCTGGGTCAGAGGTCAAATCTGTTCTGTATATTTAGCCTGGTCTTTCAGGCTAGCATGATCTGATTTACTGGAGTGACACCTCAATTTAAACTCAGATTCAGACCTTTTCATAGAGTCCAACATTGTTGAGTTTACCCCTTCTGGTGGCTAGCAGCACACTGATGAATTATGGTTACATTCAGCTGTTTTCAAAAGGCCTGCAGCCAACAGGTTTTCTATTCTAACTTATCCTCCTGTATTTCTGGTAAACCTGCTTCAAATCAAACATGTTGCACATCAAATTAAAGCTTAGGTTCTCTTCTTTCCATCAATTGTTGGCTTTCCATCCTATCACAACCTGGCTGCTTAAAATCAGACATTTAGTGTGGTCAATACCACACAGCTTTCAGAGCTGGGTCAGAGGTCAAATCTGTTCTGTATATTTAGCCTGGTCCTTCAGGCTAGCATGATCTGATTTACTGGAGTGACACCTCAATTTAAAGCTAAGATTCAGACCTTTTCATAGAGTCCAACATTGTTGAGTTTACCCCTTCTGGTGGCTAGCAGCACACTGATGAATTATGGTAACATTCAGCTGTTTTCAAAAGGCCTGCAGCCAACAGGTTTTCTATTCTAACTTATCCTCCTGTATTTCTGGTAAACCTGCTTCAAATCAAACATGTTGCACATCAAATTAAAGCTTAGGTTCTCTTCTTTCCATCAATTGTTGGCTTTCCATCATAGCACAACCTGGCTGCTTAAAATCAGACATTTAGTGTGGTCAATACCACACAGCTTTCAGAGCTGGTTCAGAGGTCAAATCTGTTCTGTATATTTAGCCTGGTCTTTCAGGCTAGCATGATCTGATTTACTGGAGTGACACCTCAATTTAAAGCTAAGATTCAGACCTTTTCATAGACTCCAACATTGTTCATTTTAAACCTTCTGGTTGCTAGTAGCACACTGATGAATTATGGTTATATTCAGCTGTTTTTAAAAGGCCTGCAGCCAACTGGTTTTATATTCTAACTTATCCTCCTGTATTTCTGGTAAACCTGCTTCAAATCAAACATGTTGCACATCAAATTAAAGCTTAGGTTCTCTTCTTTCCAACAATTGTTGGCTTTCCATCCTATCACAACCTGGCTGCTTAAAATCAGACATTTAGTGTGGTCAATACCACACAGCTTTCAGAGCTGGTTCAGAGGTCAAATCTGTTCTGTATATTTAGCCTGGTCTTTCAGGCTAGCATGATCTGATTTACTGGAGTGACACCTCAATTTAAAGCTAAGATTCAGACCTTTTCATAGTGTCCAACATTGTTGAGTTTACCCCTTCTGGTGGCTAGCAGCACACTGATGAATTATGGTTACATTCAGCTGTTTTCAAAAGGCCTGCAGCCAACAGGTTTTCTATTCTAACTTATCCTCCTGTATTTCTGGTAAACCTGCTTCAAATCAAACATGTTGCACATCAAATTAAAGCTTAGGTTCTCTTCTTTCCATCAATTGTTGGCTTTCCATCCTATCACAACCTGGCTGCTTAAAATCAGACATTTAGTGTGGTCAATACCACACAGCTTTCAGAGCTGGGTCAGAGGTCAAATCTGTTCTGTATATTTAGCCTGGTCCTTCAGGCTAGCATGATCTGATTTACTGGAGCGACACCTCAATTTAAAGCTAAGATTCAGACCTTTTCATAGAGTCCAACATTGTTGAGTTTACCCCTTCTGGTGGCTAGCAGCACACTGATGAATTATGGTTACATTCAGCTGTTTTCAAAGGGCCTGTAGCCAACAGGTTTTATATTCTAACTTATCCTCCTGTATTTCTGGTAAACCTGCTTCAAATCAAACATGTTGCACATCAAATTAAAGCTTAGGTTCTCTTCTTTCCATCAATTGTTGGCTTTCCATCATAGCACAACCTGGCTGCTTAAAATCAGACATTTAGTGTGGTCAATACCACACAGCTTTCAGAGCTGGGTCAGAGGTCAAATCTGTTCTGTATATTTAGCCTGGTCTTTCAGGCTAGCATGATCTGATTTACTGGAGTGACACCTCAATTTAAAGCTCAGATTCAGACCTTTTTATAGACTCCAACATTGTTCATTTTAAACCTTCTGGTGGCTAGCAGCACACTGATGAATTATGGTTATATTCAGCTGTTTTTAAAAGGCCTGCAGCCAACTGGTTTTATATTCTAACTTATCCTCCTGTATTTCTGGTAAACCTGCTTCAAATCAAACATGTTGCACATCAAATTAAAGCTTAGGTTCTCTTCTTTCCAACAATTGTTGGCTTTTCATCATAGCACAACCTGGCTGCTTAAAATCAGACCTTTAGTGTGGTCAATACCACACAGCTTTCAGAGCTGGGTCAGAGGTCAAATCTGTTCTGTATATTTAGCCTGGTCTTTCAGGCTAGCATGATCTGATTTACTGGAGTGACACCTCAATTTAAACTCAGATTCAGACCTTTTCATAGAGTCCAACATTGTTGAGTTTACCCCTTCTGGTGGCTAGCAGCACACTGATGAATTATGGTTACATTCAGCTGTTTTCAAAAGGCCTGCAGCCAACAGGTTTTCTATTCTAACTTATCCTCCTGTATTTCTGGTAAACCTGCTTCAAATCAAACATGTTGCACATCAAATTAAAGCTTAGGTTCTCTTCTTTCCATCAATTGTTGGCTTTCCATCCTATCACAACCTGGCTGCTTAAAATCAGACATTTAGTGTGGTCAATACCACACAGCTTTCAGAGCTGGGTCAGAGGTCAAATCTGTTCTGTATATTTAGCCTGGTCCTTCAGGCTAGCATGATCTGATTTACTGGAGTGACACCTCAATTTAAAGCTAAGATTCAGACCTTTTCATAGAGTCCAACATTGTTGAGTTTACCCCTTCTGGTGGCTAGCAGCACACTGATGAATTATGGTTACATTCAGCTGTTTTCAAAAGGCCTGCAGCCAACAGGTTTTCTATTCTAACTTATCCTCCTGTATTTCTGGTAAACCTGCTTCAAATCAAACATGTTGCACATCAAATTAAAGCTTAGGTTCTCTTCTTTCCATCAATTGTTGGCTTTCCATCATAGCACAACCTGGCTGCTTAAAATCAGACATTTAGTGTGGTCAATACCACACAGCTTTCAGAGCTGGTTCAGAGGTCAAATCTGTTCTGTATATTTAGCCTGGTCTTTCAGGCTAGCATGATCTGATTTACTGGAGTGACACCTCAATTTAAAGCTAAGATTCAGACCTTTTCATAGACTCCAACATTGTTCATTTTAAACCTTCTGGTTGCTAGTAGCACACTGATGAATTATGGTTATATTCAGCTGTTTTTAAAAGGCCTGCAGCCAACTGGTTTTATATTCTAACTTATCCTCCTGTATTTCTGGTAAACCTGCTTCAAATCAAACATGTTGCACATCAAATTAAAGCTTAGGTTCTCTTCTTTCCAACAATTGTTGGCTTTTCATCATAGCACAACCTGGCTGCTTAAAATCAGACCTTTAGTGTGGTCAATACCACACAGCTTTCAGAGCTGGGTCAGAGGTCAAATCTGTTCTGTATATTTAGCCTGGTCTTTCAGGCTAGCATGATCTGATTTACTGGAGTGACACCTCAATTTAAACTCAGATTCAGACCTTTTCATAGAGTCCAACATTGTTGAGTTTACCCCTTCTGGTGGCTAGCAGCACACTGATGAATTATGGTTACATTCAGCTGTTTTCAAAAGGCCTGCAGCCAACAGGTTTTCTATTCTAACTTATCCTCCTGTATTTCTGGTAAACCTGCTTCAAATCAAACATGTTGCACATCAAATTAAAGCTTAGGTTCTCTTCTTTCCATCAATTGTTGGCTTTCCATCCTATCACAACCTGGCTGCTTAAAATCAGACATTTAGTGTGGTCAATACCACACAGCTTTCAGAGCTGGGTCAGAGGTCAAATCTGTTCTGTATATTTAGCCTGGTCCTTCAGGCTAGCATGATCTGATTTACTGGAGTGACACCTCAATTTAAAGCTAAGATTCAGACCTTTTCATAGAGTCCAACATTGTTGAGTTTACCCCTTCTGGTGGCTAGCAGCACACTGATGAATTATGGTTACATTCAGCTGTTTTCAAAAGGCCTGTAGCCAACAGGTTTTCTATTCTAACTTATCCTCCTGTATTTCTGGTAAACCTGCTTCAAATCAAACATGTTGCACATCAAATTAAAGCTTAGGTTCTATTCTTTCCATCAATTGTTGGCTTTCCATCATAGCACAACCTGGCTGCTTAAAATCAGACATTTAGTGTGGTCAATACCACACAGCTTTCAGAGCTGGGTCAGAGGTCAAATCTGTTCTGTATATTTAGCCTGGTCCTTCAGGCTAGCATGATCTGATTTACTGGAGTGACACCTCAATTTAAAGCTAAGATTCAGACCTTTTCATAGAGTCCAACATTGTTGAGTTTACCCCTTCTGGTGGCTAGCAGCACACTGATGAATTATGGTTACATTCAGCTGTTTTCAAAAGGCCTGCAGCCAACAGGTTTTCTATTCTAACTTATCCTCCTGTATTTCTGGTAAACCTGCTTCAAATCAAACATGTTGCACATCAAATTAAAGCTTAGGTTCTCTTCTTTCCATCAATTGTTGGCTTTCCATCCTATCACAACCTGGCTGCTTAAAATCAGACATTTAGTGTGGTCAATACCACACAGCTTTCAGAGCTGGGTCAGAGGTCAAATCTGTTCTGTATATTTAGCCTGGTCTTTCAGGCTAGCATGATCTGATTTACTGGAGTGACACCTCAATTTAAAGCTAAGATTCAGACCTTTTCATAGAGTCCAACATTGTTGAGTTTACCCCTTCTGGTGGCTAGCAGCACACTGATGAATTATGGTTACATTCAGCTGTTTTCAAAAGGCCTGCAGCCAACAGGTTTTCTATTCTAACTTATCCTCCTGTATTTCTGGTAAACCTGCTTCAAATCAAACATGTTGCACATCAAATTAAAGCTTAGGTTCTCTTCTTTCCATCAATTGTTGGCTTTCCATCATAGCACAACCTGGCTGCTTAAAATCAGACATTTAGTGTGGTCAATACCACACAGCTTTCAGAGCTGGTTCAGAGGTCAAATCTGTTCTGTATATTTAGCCTGGTCTTTCAGGCTAGCATGATCTGATTTACTGGAGTGACACCTCAATTTAAAGCTAAGATTCAGACCTTTTCATAGACTCCAACATTGTTCATTTTAAACCTTCTGGTTGCTAGTAGCACACTGATGAATTATGGTTATATTCAGCTGTTTTTAAAAGGCCTGCAGCCAACTGGTTTTATATTCTAACTTATCCTCCTGTATTTCTGGTAAACCTGCTTCAAATCAAACATGTTGCACATCAAATTAAAGCTTAGGTTCTCTTCTTTCCAACAATTGTTGGCTTTCCATCCTATCACAACCTGGCTGCTTAAAATCAGACATTTAGTGTGGTCAATACCACACAGCTTTCAGAGCTGGGTCAGAGGTCAAATCTGTTCTGTATATTTAGCCTGGTCTTTCAGGCTAGCATGATCTGATTTACTGGAGTGACACCTCAATTTAAAGCTAAGATTCAGACCTTTTCATAGTGTCCAACATTGTTGAGTTTACCCCTTCTGGTGGCTAGCAGCACACTGATGAATTATGGTTACATTCAGCTGTTTTCAAAAGGCCTGCAGCCAACAGGTTTTCTATTCTAACTTATCCTCCTGTATTTCTGGTAAACCTGCTTCAAATCAAACATGTTGCACATCAAATTAAAGCTTAGGTTCTCTTCTTTCCATCAATTGTTGGCTTTCCATCCTATCACAACCTGGCTGCTTAAAATCAGACATTTAGTGTGGTCAATACCACACAGCTTTCAGAGCTGGGTCAGAGGTCAAATCTGTTCTGTATATTTAGCCTGGTCCTTCAGGCTAGCATGATCTGATTTACTGGAGCGACACCTCAATTTAAAGCTAAGATTCAGACCTTTTCATAGAGTCCAACATTGTTGAGTTTACCCCTTCTGGTGGCTAGCAGCACACTGATGAATTATGGTTACATTCAGCTGTTTTCAAAGGGCCTGTAGCCAACAGGTTTTATATTCTAACTTATCCTCCTGTATTTCTGGTAAACCTGCTTCAAATCAAACATGTTGCACATCAAATTAAAGCTTAGGTTCTCTTCTTTCCAACAATTGTTGGCTTTCCATCCTATCACAACCTGGCTGCTTAAAATCAGACATTTAGTGTGGTCAATACCACACAGCTTTCAGAGCTGGGTCAGAGGTCAAATCTGTTCTGTATATTTAGCCTGGTCTTTCAGGCTAGCATGATCTGATTTACTGGAGTGACACCTCAATTTAAAGCTAAGATTCAGACCTTTTCATAGTGTCCAACATTGTTGAGTTTACCCCTTCTGGTGGCTAGCAGCACACTGATGAATTATGGTTACATTCAGCTGTTTTCAAAAGGCCTGCAGCCAACAGGTTTTCTATTCTAACTTATCCTCCTGTATTTCTGGTAAACCTGCTTCAAATCAAACATGTTGCACATCAAATTAAAGCTTAGGTTCTCTTCTTTCCATCAATTGTTGGCTTTCCATCCTATCACAACCTGGCTGCTTAAAATCAGACATTTAGTGTGGTCAATACCACACAGCTTTCAGAGCTGGGTCAGAGGTCAAATCTGTTCTGTATATTTAGCCTGGTCCTTCAGGCTAGCATGATCTGATTTACTGGAGTGACACCTCAATTTAAAGTTAAGATTCAGACCTTTTCATAGAGTCCAACATTGTTGAGTTTACCCCTTCTGGTGGCTAGCAGCACACTGATGAATTATGGTTACATTCAGCTGTTTTCAAAAGGCCTGCAGCCAACAGGTTTTCTATTCTAACTTATCCTCCTGTATTTCTGGTAAACCTGCTTCAAATCAAACATGTTGCACATCAAATTAAAGCTTAGGTTCTCTTCTTTCCATCAATTGTTGGCTTTCCATCCTATCACAACCTGGCTGCTTAAAATCAGACATTTAGTGTGGTCAATACCACACAGCTTTCAGAGCTGGGTCAGAGGTCAAATCTGTTCTGTATATTTAGCCTGGTCTTTCAGGCTAGCATGATCTGATTTACTGGAGTGACACCTCAATTTAAAGCTAAGATTCAGACCTTTTCATAGACTCCAACATTGTTCATTTTAAACCTTCTGGTTGCTAGTAGCACACTGATGAATTATGGTTATATTCAGCTGTTTTTAAAACGCCTGCAGCCAACTGGTTTTATATTCTAACTTATCCTCCTGTATTTCTGGTAAACCTGCTTCAAATCAAACATGTTGCACATCAAATTAAAGCTTAGGTTCTCTTCTTTCCAACAATTGTTGGCTTTTCATCATAGCACAACCTGGCTGCTTAAAATCAGACATTTAGTGTGGTCAATACCACACAGCTTTCAGAGCTGGGTCAGAGGTCAAATCTGTTCTGTATATTTAGCCTGGTCCTTCAGGCTAGCATGATCTGATTTACTGGAGCGACACCTCAATTTAAAGCTAAGATTCAGACCTTTTCATAGAGTCCAACATTGTTGAGTTTACCCCTTCTGGTGGCTAGCAGCACACTGATGAATTATGGTTACATTCAGCTGTTTTCAAAGGGCCTGTAGCCAACAGGTTTTATATTCTAACTTATCCTCCTGTATTTCTGGTAAACCTGCTTCAAATCAAACATGTTGCACATCAAATTAAAGCTTAGGTTCTCTTCTTTCCATCAATTGTTGGCTTTCCATCATAGCACAACCTGGCTGCTTAAAATCAGACATTTAGTGTGGTCAATACCACACAGCTTTCAGAGCTGGGTCAGAGGTTAAATCTGTTCTGTATATTTAGCCTGGTCCTTCAGGATAGCATGATATGATTTACTGGAGTGACACCTCAATTTAAAGTTAAGATTCAGACCTTTTCATAGAGTCCAACATTGTTGAGTTTACCCCTTCTGGTGGCTAGCAGCACACTGATGAATTATGGTTACATTCAGCTGTTTTCAAAAGGCCTGCAGCCAACAGGTTTTCTATTCTAACTTATCCTCCTGTATTTCTGGTAAACCTGCTTCAAATCAAACATGTTGCACATCAAATTAAAGCTTAGGTTCTCTTCTTTCCATCAATTGTTGGCTTTCCATCCTATCACAACCTGGCTGCTTAAAATCAGACATTTAGTGTGGTCAATACCACACAGCTTTCAGAGCTGGGTCAGAGGTCAAATCTGTTCTGTATATTTAGCCTGGTCTTTCAGGCTAGCATGATCTGATTTACTGGAGTGACACCTCAATTTAAAGCTAAGATTCAGACCTTTTCATAGACTCCAACATTGTTCATTTTAAACCTTCTGGTTGCTAGTAGCACACTGATGAATTATGGTTATATTCAGCTGTTTTTAAAAGGCCTGCAGCCAACTGGTTTTATATTCTAACTTATCCTCCTGTATTTCTGGTAAACCTGCTTCAAATCAAACATGTTGCACATCAAATTAAAGCTTAGGTTCTCTTCTTTCCAACAATTGTTGGCTTTTCATCATAGCACAACCTGGCTGCTTAAAATCAGACATTTAGTGTGGTCAATACCACACAGCTTTCAGAGCTGGGTCAGAGGTCAAATCTGTTCTGTATATTTAGCCTGGTCCTTCAGGCTAGCATGATCTGATTTACTGGAGCGACACCTCAATTTAAAGCTAAGATTCAGACCTTTTCATAGAGTCCAACATTGTTGAGTTTACCCCTTCTGGTGGCTAGCAGCACACTGATGAATTATGGTTACATTCAGCTGTTTTCAAAGGGCCTGTAGCCAACAGGTTTTATATTCTAACTTATCCTCCTGTATTTCTGGTAAACCTGCTTCAAATCAAACATGTTGCACATCAAATTAAAGCTTAGGTTCTCTTCTTTCCATCAATTGTTGGCTTTCCATCATAGCACAACCTGGCTGCTTAAAATCAGACATTTAGTGTGGTCAATACCACACAGCTTTCAGAGCTGGGTCAGAGGTTAAATCTGTTCTGTATATTTAGCCTGGTCCTTCAGGATAGCATGATATGATTTACTGGAGTGACACCTCAATTTAAAGCTAAGATTCAGACCTTTTCATAGAGTCCAACATTGTTGAGTTTACCCCTTCTGGTGGCTAGCAGCACACTGATGAATTATGGTTACATTCAGCTGTTTTCAAAAGGCCTGCAGCCAACAGGTTTTCTATTCTAACTTATCCTCCTGTATTTCTGGTAAACCTGCTTCAAATCAAACATGTTGCACATCAAATTAAAGCTTAGGTTCTCTTCTTTCCATCAATTGTTGGCTTTCCATCCTATCACAACCTGGCTGCTTAAAATCAGACATTTAGTGTGGTCAATACCACACAGCTTTCAGAGCTGGGTCAGAGGTCAAATCTGTTCTGTATATTTAGCCTGGTCCTTCAGGCTAGCATGATCTGATTTACTGGAGTGACACCTCAATTTAAAGCTAAGATTCAGACCTTTTCATAGAGTCCAACATTGTTGAGTTTACCCCTTCTGGTGGCTAGCAGCACACTGATGAATTATGGTTACATTCAGCTGTTTTCAAAAGGCCTGCAGCCAACAGGTTTTCTATTCTAACTTATCCTCCTGTATTTCTGGTAAACCTGCTTCAAATCAAACATGTTGCACATCAAATTAAAGCTTAGGTTCTCTTCTTTCCATCAATTGTTGGCTTTCCATCCTATCACAACCTGGCTGCTTAAAATCAGACATTTAGTGTGGTCAATACCACACAGCTTTCAGAGCTGGGTCAGAGGTCAAATCTGTTCTGTATATTTAGCCTGGTCCTTCAGGCTAGCATGATCTGATTTACTGGAGTGACACCTCAATTTAAAGCTAAGATTCAGACCTTTTCATAGAGTCCAACATTGTTGAGTTTACCCCTTCTGGTGGCTCGCAGCACACTGATGAATTATGGTTACATTCAGCTGTTTTCAAAAGGCCTGCAGCCAACAGGTTTTATATTCTAACTTATCCTCCTGTATTTCTGGTAAACCTGCTTCAAATCAAACATGTTGCACATCAAATTAAAGCTTAGGTTCTCTTCTTTCCATCAATTGTTGGCTTTCCATCCTATCACAACCTGGCTGCTTAAAATCAGACATTTAGTGTGGTCAATACCACACAGCTTTCAGAGCTGGGTCAGAGGTCAAATCTGTTCTGTATATTTAGCCTGGTCTTTCAGGCTAGCATGATCTGATTTACTGGAGTGACACCTCAATTTAAAGCTCAGATTCAGACCTTTTCATAGAGTCCAACATTGTTGATTTTACCCCTTCTGGTGGCTAGCAGCACACTGATGAATTATGGTTACATTCAGCTGTTTTCAAAAGGCCTGCAGCCAACAGGTTTTATATTCTAACTTATCCTCCTGTATTTCTGGTAAACCTGCTTCAAATCAAACATGTTGCACATCAAATTAAAGCTTAGGTTCTCTTCTTTCCATCAATTGTTGGCTTTCCATCCTATCACAACCTGGCTGCTTAAAATCAGACATTTAGTGTGGTCAATACCACACAGCTTTCAGAGCTGGGTCAGAGGTCAAATCTGTTCTGTATATTTAGCCTGGTCCTTCAGGCTAGCATGATCTGATTTACTGGAGTGACACCTCAATTTAAAGCTAAGATTCAGACCTTTTCATAGAGTCCAACATTGTTGAGTTTACCCCTTCTGGTGGCTCGCAGCACACTGATGAATTATGGTTACATTCAGCTGTTTTCAAAAGGCCTGCAGCCAACAGGTTTTCTATTCTAACTTATCCTCCTGTATTTCTGGTAAACCTGCTTCAAATCAAACATGTTGCACATCAAATTAAAGCTTAGGTTCTCTTCTTTCCATCAATTGTTGGCTTTCCATCCTATCACAACCTGGCTGCTTAAAATCAGACATTTAGTGTGGTCAATACCACACAGCTTTCAGAGCTGGGTCAGAGGTCAAATCTGTTCTGTATATTTAGCCTGGTCTTTCAGGCTAGCATGATCTGATTTACTGGAGTGACACCTCAATTTAAAGCTCAGATTCAGACCTTTTCATAGAGTCCAACATTGTTGATTTTACCCCTTCTGGTGGCTAGCAGCACACTGATGAATTATGGTTACATTCAGCTGTTTTCAAAAGGCCTGCAGCCAACAGGTTTTCTATTCTAACTTATCCTCCTGTATTTCTGGTAAACCTGCTTCAAATCAAACATGTTGCACATCAAATTAAAGCTTAGGTTCTCTTCTTTCCATCAATTGTTGGCTTTCCATCCTATCACAACCTGGCTGCTTAAAATCAGACATTTAGTGTGGTCAATACCACACAGCTTTCAGAGCTGGGTCAGAGGTCAAATCTGTTCTGTATATTTAGCCTGGTCCTTCAGGCTAGCATGATCTGATTTACTGGAGTGACACCTCAATTTAAAGCTAAGATTCAGACCTTTTCATAGAGTCCAACATTGTTGAGTTTACCCCTTCTGGTGGCTAGCAGCACACTGATGAATTATGGTTACATTCAGCTGTTTTCAAAAGGCCTGCAGCCAACAGGTTTTCTATTCTAACTTATCCTCCTGTATTTCTGGTAAACCTGCTTCAAATCAAACATGTTGCACATCAAATTAAAGCTTAGGTTCTCTTCTTTCCGTCAATTGTTGGCTTTCCATCCTATCACAACCTGGCTGCTTAAAATCAGACATTTAGTGTGGTCAATACCACACAGCTTTCAGAGCTGGGTCAGAGGTTAAATCTGTTCTGTATATTTAGCCTGGTCTTTCAGGCTAGCATGATCTGATTTACTGGAGTGATACCTCAATTTAAAGCTCAGATTCAGACCTTTTCATAGAGTCCAACATTGTTCATTTTAAACCTTCTGGTGGCTAGCAGCACACTGATGAATTATGGTTACATTCAGCTGTTTTCAAAAGGCCTGCAGCCAACTGGTTTTATATTCTAACTTATCCTCCTGTATTTCTGGGTTACCTGCTTCAAATCAAACATGTTGCACATCAAATTAAAGCTTAGGTTCTCTTCTTTCCATCAATTGTTGGCTTTCCATCCTATCACAACCTGGCTGCTTAAAATCAGACATTTAGTGTGGTCAATACCACACAGCTTTCAGAGCTGGGTCAGAGGTCAAATCTGTTCTGTATATTTAGCCTGGTCTTTCAGGCTAGCATGATCTGATTTACTGGAGTGACACCTCAATTTAAAGCTCAGATTCAGACCTTTTCATAGACTCCAACATTGTTCATTTTAAACCTTCTGGTGGCTAGCAGCACACTGATGAATTATGGTTACATTCAGCTGTTTTCAAAAGGCCTGCAGCCAACAGGTTTTCTATTCTAACTTATCCTCCTGTATTTCTAGTAAACCTGCTTCAAATCAAACATGTTGCACATCAAATTAAAGCGTAGGTTCTCTTCTTTCCATCAATTGTTGGCTTTCCATCCTATCACAACCTGGCTGCTTAAAATCAGACATTTAGTGTGGTCAATACCACACAGCTTTCAGAGCTGGGTCAGAGGTCAAATCTGTTCTGTATATTTAGCCTGGTCCTTCAGGCTAGCATGATCTGATTTACTGGAGTGACACCTCAATTTAAAGCTAAGATTCAGACCTTTTCATAGAGTCCAACATTGTTGAGTTTACCCCTTCTGGTGGCTAGCAGCACACTGATGAATTATGGTTACATTCAGCTGTTTTCAAAAGGCCTGCAGCCAACAGGTTTTCTATTCTAACTTATCCTCCTGTATTTCTGGTAAACCTGCTTCAAATCAAACATGTTGCACATCAAATTAAAGCTTAGGTTCTCTTCTTTCCGTCAATTGTTGGCTTTCCATCCTATCACAACCTGGCTGCTTAAAATCAGACATTTAGTGTGGTCAATACCACACAGCTTTCAGAGCTGGGTCAGAGGTCAAATCTGTTCTGTATATTTAGCCTGGTCTTTCAGGCTAGCATGATCTGATTTACTGGAGTGATACCTCAATTTAAAGCTCAGATTCAGACCTTTTCATAGAGTCCAACATTGTTCATTTTAAACCTTCTGGTGGCTAGCAGCACACTGATGAATTATGGTTACATTCAGCTGTTTTCAAAAGGCCTGCAGCCAACTGGTTTTATATTCTAACTTATCCTCCTGTATTTCTGGGTTACCTGCTTCAAATCAAACATGTTGCACATCAAATTAAAGCTTAGGTTCTCTTCTTTCCATCAATTGTTGGCTTTCCATCCTATCACAACCTGGCTGCTTAAAATCAGACATTTAGTGTGGTCAATACCACACAGCTTTCAGAGCTGGGTCAGAGGTCAAATCTGTTCTGTATATTTAGCCTGGTCTTTCAGGCTAGCATGATCTGATTTACTGGAGTGACACCTCAATTTAAAGCTCAGATTCAGACCTTTTCATAGACTCCAACATTGTTCATTTTAAACCTTCTGGTGGCTAGCAGCACACTGATGAATTATGGTTACATTCAGCTGTTTTCAAAAGGCCTGCAGCCAACAGGTTTTCTATTCTAACTTATCCTCCTGTATTTCTAGTAAACCTGCTTCAAATCAAACATGTTGCACATCAAATTAAAGCGTAGGTTCTCTTCTTTCCATCAATTGTTGGCTTTCCATCATAGCACAACCTGGCTGCTTAAAATCAGACATTTAGTGTGGTCAATACCACACAGCTTTCAGAGCTGGGTCAGAGGTTAAATCTGTTCTGTATATTTAGCCTGGTCCTTCAGGCTAGCATGATCTGATTTACTGGAGTGACACCTCAATTTAAAGCTCAGATTCAGACCTTTTCATAGAGTCCAACATTGTTGAGTTTACCCCTTCTGGTGGCTAGCAGCACACTGATGAATTATGGTTACATTCAGCTGTTTTCAAAAGGCCTGCAGCCAACAGGTTTTCTATTCTAACTTATCCTCCTGTATTTCTGGTAAACCTGCTTCAAATCAAACATGTTGCACATCAAATTAAAGCTTAGGTTCTCTTCTTTCCATCAATTGTTGGCTTTCCATCCTATCACAACCTGGCTGCTTAAAATCAGACATTTAGTGTGGTCAATACCACACAGCTTTCAGAGCTGGGTCAGAGGTCAAATCTGTTCTGTATATTTAGCCTGGTCCTTCAGGCTAGCATGATCTGATTTACTGGAGTGACACCTCAATTTAAAGCTAAGATTCAGACCTTTTCATAGAGTCCAACATTGTTGAGTTTACCCCTTCTGGTGGCTAGCAGCACACTGATGAATTATGGTTACATTCAGCTGTTTTCAAAAGGCCTGCAGCCAACAGGTTTTCTATTCTAACTTATCCTCCTGTATTTCTGGTAAACCTGCTTCAAATCAAACATGTTGCACATCAAATTAAAGCTTAGGTTCTCTTCTTTCCGTCAATTGTTGGCTTTCCATCCTATCACAACCTGGCTGCTTAAAATCAGACATTTAGTGTGGTCAATACCACACAGCTTTCAGAGCTGGGTCAGAGGTCAAATCTGTTCTGTATATTTAGCCTGGTCTTTCAGGCTAGCATGATCTGATTTACTGGAGTGATACCTCAATTTAAAGCTCAGATTCAGACCTTTTCATAGAGTCCAACATTGTTCATTTTAAACCTTCTGGTGGCTAGCAGCACACTGATGAATTATGGTTACATTCAGCTGTTTTCAAAAGGCCTGCAGCCAACTGGTTTTATATTCTAACTTATCCTCCTGTATTTCTGGGTTACCTGCTTCAAATCAAACATGTTGCACATCAAATTAAAGCTTAGGTTCTCTTCTTTCCATCAATTGTTGGCTTTCCATCCTATCACAACCTGGCTGCTTAAAATCAGACATTTAGTGTGGTCAATACCACACAGCTTTCAGAGCTGGGTCAGAGGTCAAATCTGTTCTGTATATTTAGCCTGGTCTTTCAGGCTAGCATGATCTGATTTACTGGAGTGACACCTCAATTTAAAGCTCAGATTCAGACCTTTTCATAGACTCCAACATTGTTCATTTTAAACCTTCTGGTGGCTAGCAGCACACTGATGAATTATGGTTACATTCAGCTGTTTTCAAAAGGCCTGCAGCCAACAGGTTTTCTATTCTAACTTATCCTCCTGTATTTCTAGTAAACCTGCTTCAAATCAAACATGTTGCACATCAAATTAAAGCGTAGGTTCTCTTCTTTCCATCAATTGTTGGCTTTCCATCCTATCACAACCTGGCTGCTTAAAATCAGACATTTAGTGTGGTCAATACCACACAGCTTTCAGAGCTGGGTCAGAGGTCAAATCTGTTCTGTATATTTAGCCTGGTCCTTCAGGCTAGCATGATCTGATTTACTGGAGTGACACCTCAATTTAAAGCTAAGATTCAGACCTTTTCATAGAGTCCAACATTGTTGAGTTTACCCCTTCTGGTGGCTAGCAGCACACTGATGAATTATGGTTACATTCAGCTGTTTTCAAAAGGCCTGCAGCCAACAGGTTTTCTATTCTAACTTATCCTCCTGTATTTCTGGTAAACCTGCTTCAAATCAAACATGTTGCACATCAAATTAAAGCTTAGGTTCTCTTCTTTCCGTCAATTGTTGGCTTTCCATCCTATCACAACCTGGCTGCTTAAAATCAGACATTTAGTGTGGTCAATACCACACAGCTTTCAGAGCTGGGTCAGAGGTCAAATCTGTTCTGTATATTTAGCCTGGTCTTTCAGGCTAGCATGATCTGATTTACTGGAGTGATACCTCAATTTAAAGCTCAGATTCAGACCTTTTCATAGAGTCCAACATTGTTCATTTTAAACCTTCTGGTGGCTAGCAGCACACTGATGAATTATGGTTACATTCAGCTGTTTTCAAAAGGCCTGCAGCCAACTGGTTTTATATTCTAACTTATCCTCCTGTATTTCTGGGTTACCTGCTTCAAATCAAACATGTTGCACATCAAATTAAAGCTTAGGTTCTCTTCTTTCCATCAATTGTTGGCTTTCCATCCTATCACAACCTGGCTGCTTAAAATCAGACATTTAGTGTGGTCAATACCACACAGCTTTCAGAGCTGGGTCAGAGGTCAAATCTGTTCTGTATATTTAGCCTGGTCTTTCAGGCTAGCATGATCTGATTTACTGGAGTGACACCTCAATTTAAAGCTCAGATTCAGACCTTTTCATAGACTCCAACATTGTTCATTTTAAACCTTCTGGTGGCTAGCAGCACACTGATGAATTATGGTTACATTCAGCTGTTTTCAAAAGGCCTGCAGCCAACAGGTTTTCTATTCTAACTTATCCTCCTGTATTTCTAGTAAACCTGCTTCAAATCAAACATGTTGCACATCAAATTAAAGCGTAGGTTCTCTTCTTTCCATCAATTGTTGGCTTTCCATCATAGCACAACCTGGCTGCTTAAAATCAGACATTTAGTGTGGTCAATACCACACAGCTTTCAGAGCTGGGTCAGAGGTTAAATCTGTTCTGTATATTTAGCCTGGTCCTTCAGGCTAGCATGATCTGATTTACTGGAGTGACACCTCAATTTAAAGCTCAGATTCAGACCTTTTCATAGAGTCCAACATTGTTGAGTTTACCCCTTCTGGTGGCTAGCAGCACACTGATGAATTATGGTTACATTCAGCTGTTTTCAAAAGGCCTGCAGCCAACAGGTTTTCTATTCTAACTTATCCTCCTGTATTTCTGGTAAACCTGCTTCAAATCAAACATGTTGCACATCAAATTAAAGCTTAGGTTCTCTTCTTTCCATCAATTGTTGGCTTTCCATCCTATCACAACCTGGCTGCTTAAAATCAGACATTTAGTGTGGTCAATACCACACAGCTTTCAGAGCTGGGTCAGAGGTCAAATCTGTTCTGTATATTTAGCCTGGTCTTTCAGGCTAGCATGATCTGATTTACTGGAGTGACACCTCAATTTAAAGCTCAGATTCAGACCTTTTCATAGAGTCCAACATTGTTGATTTTACCCCTTCTGGTGGCTAGCAGCACACTGATGAATTATGGTTACATTCAGCTGTTTTCAAAAGGCCTGCAGCCAACAGGTTTTATATTCTAACTTATCCTCCTGTATTTCTGGTAAACCTGCTTCAAATCAAACATGTTGCACATCAAATTAAAGCTTAGGTTCTCTTCTTTCCATCAATTGTTGGCTTTCCATCCTATCACAACCTGGCTGCTTAAAATCAGACATTTAGTGTGGTCAATACCACACAGCTTTCAGAGCTGGGTCAGAGGTCAAATCTGTTCTGTATATTTAGCCTGGTCCTTCAGGCTAGCATGATCTGATTTACTGGAGTGACACCTCAATTTAAAGCTAAGATTCAGACCTTTTCATAGAGTCCAACATTGTTCATTTTAAACCTTCTGGTGGCTAGCAGCACACTGATGAATTATGGTTACATTCAGCTGTTTTCAAAAGGCCTGCAGCCAACAGGTTTTCTATTCTAACTTATCCTCCTGTATTTCTAGTAAACCTGCTTCAAATCAAACATGTTGCACATCAAATTAAAGCGTAGGTTCTCTTCTTTCCATCAATTGTTGGCTTTCCATCATAGCACAACCTGGCTGCTTAAAATCAGACATTTAGTGTGGTCAATACCACACAGCTTTCAGAGCTGGGTCAGAGGTTAAATCTGTTCTGTATATTTAGCCTGGTCCTTCAGGCTAGCATGATCTGATTTACTGGAGTGACACCTCAATTTAAAGCTCAGATTCAGACCTTTTCATAGAGTCCAACATTGTTGAGTTTACCCCTTCTGGTGGCTAGCAGCACACTGATGAATTATGGTTACATTCAGCTGTTTTCAAAAGGCCTGCAGCCAACAGGTTTTATATTCTAACTTATCCTCCTGTATTTCTGGTAAACCTGCTTCAAATCAAACATGTTGCACATCAAATTAAAGCTTAGGTTCTCTTCTTTCCATCAATTGTTGGCTTTCCATCCTATCACAACCTGGCTGCTTAAAATCAGACATTTAGTGTGGTCAATACCACACAGCTTTCAGAGCTGGGTCAGAGGTCAAATCTGTTCTGTATATTTAGCCTGGTCCTTCAGGCTAGCATGATCTGATTTACTGGAGTGACACCTCAATTTAAAGCTAAGATTCAGACCTTTTCATAGAGTCCAACATTGTTGAGTTTACCCCTTCTGGTGGCTAGCAGCACACTGATGAATTATGGTTACATTCAGCTGTTTTCAAAAGGCCTGCAGCCAACAGGTTTTCTATTCTAACTTATCCTCCTGTATTTCTGGTAAACCTGCTTCAAATCAAACATGTTGCACATCAAATTAAAGCGTAGGTTCTCTTCTTTCCATCAATTGTTGGCTTTCCATCATAGCACAACCTGGCTGCTTAAAATCAGACATTTAGTGTGGTCAATACCACACAGCTTTCAGAGCTGGGTCAGAGGTTAAATCTGTTCTGTATATTTAGCCTGGTCCTTCAGGCTAGCATGATCTGATTTACTGGAGTGACACCTCAATTTAAAGCTCAGATTCAGACCTTTTCATAGAGTCCAACATTGTTGAGTTTACCCCTTCTGGTGGCTAGCAGCACACTGATGAATTATGGTTACATTCAGCTGTTTTCAAAAGGCCTGCAGCCAACAGGTTTTATATTCTAACTTATCCTCCTGTATTTCTGGTAAACCTGCTTCAAATCAAACATGTTGCACATCAAATTAAAGCTTAGGTTCTCTTCTTTCCATCAATTGTTGGCTTTCCATCCTATCACAACCTGGCTGCTTAAAATCAGACATTTAGTGTGGTCAATACCACACAGCTTTCAGAGCTGGGTCAGAGGTCAAATCTGTTCTGTATATTTAGCCTGGTCCTTCAGGCTAGCATGATCTGATTTACTGGAGTGACACCTCAATTTAAAGCTAAGATTCAGACCTTTTCATAGAGTCCAACATTGTTGAGTTTACCCCTTCTGGTGGCTAGCAGCACACTGATGAATTATGGTTACATTCAGCTGTTTTCAAAAGGCCTGCAGCCAACAGGTTTTCTATTCTAACTTATCCTCCTGTATTTCTGGTAAACCTGCTTCAAATCAAACATGTTGCACATCAAATTAAAGCTTAGGTTCTCTTCTTTCCATCAATTGTTGGCTTTCCATCCTATCACAACCTGGCTGCTTAAAATCAGACATTTAGTGTGGTCAATACCACACAGCTTTCAGAGCTGGGTCAGAGGTCAAATCTGTTCTGTATATTTAGCCTGGTCCTTCAGGCTAGCATGATCTGATTTACTGGAGTGACACCTCAATTTAAAGCTAAGATTCAGACCTTTTCATAGTGTCCAACATTGTTGAGTTTACCCCTTCTGGTGGCTAGCAGCACACTGATGAATTATGGTTACATTCAGCTGTTTTCAAAAGGCCTGCAGCCAACAGATTTTATATTCTAACTTATCCTCCTGTATTTCTGGTAAACCTGCTTCAAATCAAACATGTTGCACATCAAATTAAAGCTTAGGTTCTCTTCTTTCCATCAATTGTTGGCTTTCCATCCTATCACAACCTGGCTGCTTAAAATCAGACATTTAGTGTGGTCAATACCACACAGCTTTCAGAGCTGGGTCAGAGGTCAAATCTGTTCTGTATATTTAGCCTGGTCCTTCAGGCTAGCATGATCTGATTTACTGGAGTGACACCTCAATTTAAAGCTAAGATTCAGACCTTTTCATAGAGTCCAACATTGTTGAGTTTACCCCTTCTGGTGGCTAGCAGCACACTGATGAATTATGGTTACATTCAGCTGTTTTCAAAAGGCCTGCAGCCAACAGGTTTTCTATTCTAACTTATCCTCCTGTATTTCTGGTAAACCTGCTTCAAATCAAACATGTTGCACATCAAATTAAAGCTTAGGTTCTCTTCTTTCCGTCAATTGTTGGCTTTCCATCCTATCACAACCTGGCTGCTTAAAATCAGACATTTAGTGTGGTCAATACCACACAGCTTTCAGAGCTGGGTCAGAGGTCAAATCTGTTCTGTATATTTAGCCTGGTCCTTCAGGCTAGCATGATCTGATTTACTGGAGTGACACCTCAATTTAAAGCTAAGATTCAGACCTTTTCATAGAGTCCAACATTGTTGAGTTTACCCCTTCTGGTGGCTCGCAGCACACTGATGAATTATGGTTACATTCAGCTGTTTTCAAAAGGCCTGCAGCCAACAGGTTTTCTATTCTAACTTATCCTCCTGTATTTCTGGTAAACCTGCTTCAAATCAAACATGTTGCACATCAAATTAAAGCTTAGGTTCTCTTCTTTCCATCAATTGTTGGCTTTCCATCATAGCACAACCTGGCTGCTTAAAATCAGACATTTAGTGTGGTCAATACCACACAGCTTTCAGAGCTGGGTCAGAGGTCAAATCTGTTCTGTATATTTAGCCTGGTCCTTCAGGCTAGCATGATCTGATTTACTGGAGTGACACCTCAATTTAAAGCTAAGATTCAGACCTTTTCATAGAGTCCAACATTGTTGAGTTTACCCCTTCTGGTGGCTAGCAGCACACTGATGAATTATGGTTACATTCAGCTGTTTTCAAAAGGCCTGCAGCCAACAGGTTTTCTATTCTAACTTATCCTCCTGTATTTCTAGTAAACCTGCTTCAAATCAAATATGTTGCACATCAAATTAAAGCGTAGGTTCTCTTCTTTCCATCAATTGTTGGCTTTCCATCATAGCACAACCTGGCTGCTTAAAATCAGACATTTAGTGTGGTCAATACCACACAGCTTTCAGAGCTGGGTCAGAGGTTAAATCTGTTCTGTATATTTAGCCTGGTCCTTCAGGCTAGCATGATCTGATTTACTGGAGTGACACCTCAATTTAAAGCTCAGATTCAGACCTTTTCATAGAGTCCAACATTGTTGAGTTTACCCCTTCTGGTGGCTAGCAGCACACTGATGAATTATGGTTACATTCAGCTGTTTTCAAAAGGCCTGCAGCCAACAGGTTTTATATTCTAACTTATCCTCCTGTATTTCTGGTAAACCTGCTTCAAATCAAACATGTTGCACATCAAATTAAAGCTTAGGTTCTCTTCTTTCCATCAATTGTTGGCTTTCCATCCTATCACAACCTGGCTGCTTAAAATCAGACATTTAGTGTGGTCAATACCACACAGCTTTCAGAGCTGGGTCAGAGGTCAAATCTGTTCTGTATATTTAGCCTGGTCCTTCAGGCTAGCATGATCTGATTTACTGGAGTGACACCTCAATTTAAAGCTAAGATTCAGACCTTTTCATAGAGTCCAACATTGTTGAGTTTACCCCTTCTGGTGGCTAGCAGCACACTGATGAATTATGGTTACATTCAGCTGTTTTCAAAAGGCCTGCAGCCAACAGGTTTTCTATTCTAACTTATCCTCCTGTATTTCTGGTAAACCTGCTTCAAATCAAACATGTTGCACATCAAATTAAAGCTTAGGTTCTCTTCTTTCCATCAATTGTTGGCTTTCCATCCTATCACAACCTGGCTGCTTAAAATCAGACATTTAGTGTGGTCAATACCACACAGCTTTCAGAGCTGGGTCAGAGGTCAAATCTGTTCTGTATATTTAGCCTGGTCCTTCAGGCTAGCATGATCTGATTTACTGGAGTGACACCTCAATTTAAAGCTAAGATTCAGACCTTTTCATAGTGTCCAACATTGTTGAGTTTACCCCTTCTGGTGGCTAGCAGCACACTGATGAATTATGGTTACATTCAGCTGTTTTCAAAAGGCCTGCAGCCAACAGATTTTATATTCTAACTTATCCTCCTGTATTTCTGGTAAACCTGCTTCAAATCAAACATGTTGCACATCAAATTAAAGCTTAGGTTCTCTTCTTTCCATCAATTGTTGGCTTTCCATCCTATCACAACCTGGCTGCTTAAAATCAGACATTTAGTGTGGTCAATACCACACAGCTTTCAGAGCTGGGTCAGAGGTCAAATCTGTTCTGTATATTTAGCCTGGTCCTTCAGGCTAGCATGATCTGATTTACTGGAGTGACACCTCAATTTAAAGCTAAGATTCAGACCTTTTCATAGAGTCCAACATTGTTGAGTTTACCCCTTCTGGTGGCTAGCAGCACACTGATGAATTATGGTTACATTCAGCTGTTTTCAAAAGGCCTGCAGCCAACAGGTTTTCTATTCTAACTTATCCTCCTGTATTTCTGGTAAACCTGCTTCAAATCAAACATGTTGCACATCAAATTAAAGCTTAGGTTCTCTTCTTTCCGTCAATTGTTGGCTTTCCATCCTATCACAACCTGGCTGCTTAAAATCAGACATTTAGTGTGGTCAATACCACACAGCTTTCAGAGCTGGGTCAGAGGTCAAATCTGTTCTGTATATTTAGCCTGGTCCTTCAGGCTAGCATGATCTGATTTACTGGAGTGACACCTCAATTTAAAGCTAAGATTCAGACCTTTTCATAGAGTCCAACATTGTTGAGTTTACCCCTTCTGGTGGCTCGCAGCACACTGATGAATTATGGTTACATTCAGCTGTTTTCAAAAGGCCTGCAGCCAACAGGTTTTCTATTCTAACTTATCCTCCTGTATTTCTGGTAAACCTGCTTCAAATCAAACATGTTGCACATCAAATTAAAGCTTAGGTTCTCTTCTTTCCATCAGTTGTTGGCTTTCCATCATAGCACAACCTGGCTGCTTAAAATCAGACATTTAGTGTGGTCAATACCACACAGCTTTCAGAGCTGGGTCAGAGGTCAAATCTGTTCTGTATATTTAGCCTGGTCCTTCAGGCTAGCATGATCTGATTTACTGGAGTGACACCTCAATTTAAAGCTAAGATTCAGACCTTTTCATAGAGTCCAACATTGTTGAGTTTACCCCTTCTGGTGGCTAGCAGCACACTGATGAATTATGGTTACATTCAGCTGTTTTCAAAAGGCCTGCAGCCAACTGGTTTTATATTCTAACTTATCCTCCTGTATTTCTGGGTTACCTGCTTCAAATCAAACATGTTGCACATCAAATTAAAGCTTAGGTTCTCTTCTTTCCATCAATTGTTGGCTTTCCATCCTATCACAACCTGGCTGCTTAAAATCAGACATTTAGTGTGGTCAATACCACACAGCTTTCAGAGCTGGGTCAGAGGTCAAATCTGTTCTGTATATTTAGCCTGGTCTTTCAGGCTAGCATGATCTGATTTACTGGAGTGACACCTCAATTTAAAGCTCAGATTCAGACCTTTGCATAGACTCCAACATTGTTCATTTTAAACCTTCTGGTGGCTAGCAGCACCCTGATGAATTATGGTTACATTCAGCTGTTTTCAAAAGGCCTGCAGCCAACAGGTTTTCTATTCTAACTTATCCTCCTGTATTTCTAGTAAACCTGCTTCAAATCAAACATGTTGCACATCAAATTAAAGCGTAGGTTCTCTTCTTTCCATCAATTGTTGGCTTTCCATCATAGCACAACCTGGCTGCTTAAAATCAGACATTTAGTGTGGTCAATACCACACAGCTTTCAGAGCTGGGTCAGAGGTTAAATCTGTTCTGTATATTTAGCCTGGTCCTTTAGGCTAGCATGATCTGATTTACTGGAGTGACACCTCAATTTAAAGCTCAGATTCAGACCTTTTCATAGAGTCCAACATTGTTGAGTTTACCCCTTCTGGTGGCTAGCAGCACACTGATGAATTATGGTTACATTCAGCTGTTTTCAAAAGGCCTGCAGCCAACAGGTTTTATATTCTAACTTATCCTCCTGTATTTCTGGTAAACCTGCTTCAAATCAAACATGTTGCACATCAAATTAAAGCTTAGGTTCTCTTCTTTCCATCAATTGTTGGCTTTCCATCCTATCACAACCTGGCTGCTTAAAATCAGACATTTAGTGTGGTCAATACCACACAGCTTTCAGAGCTGGGTCAGAGGTCAAATCTGTTCTGTATATTTAGCCTGGTCCTTCAGGCTAGCATGATCTGATTTACTGGAGTGACACCTCAATTTAAAGCTAAGATTCAGACCTTTTCATAGAGTCCAACATTGTTGAGTTTACCCCTTCTGGTGGCTAGCAGCACACTGATGAATTATGGTTACATTCAGCTGTTTTCAAAAGGCCTGCAGCCAACAGGTTTTCTATTCTAACTTATCCTCCTGTATTTCTGGTAAACCTGCTTCAAATCAAACATGTTGCACATCAAATTAAAGCTTAGGTTCTCTTCTTTCCATCAATTGTTGGCTTTCCATCCTATCACAACCTGGCTGCTTAAAATCAGACATTTAGTGTGGTCAATACCACACAGCTTTCAGAGCTGGGTCAGTGGTCAAATCTGTTCTGTATATTTAGCCTGGTCCTTCAGGCTAGCATGATCTGATTTACTGGAGTGACACCTCAATTTAAAGCTCAGATTCAGACCTTTTCATAGAGTCCAACATTGTTGAGTTTACCCCTTCTGGTGGCTAGCAGCACACTGATGAATTATGGTTACATTCAGCTGTTTTCAAAAGGCCTGCAGCCAACAGGTTTTATATTCTAACTTATCCTCCTGTATTTCTGGTAAACCTGCTTCAAATCAAACATGTTGCACATCAAATTAAAGCTTAGGTTCTCTTCTTTCCATCAATTGTTGGCTTTCCATCCTATCACAACCTGGCTGCTTAAAATCAGACATTTAGTGTGGTCAATACCACACAGCTTTCAGAGCTGGGTCAGAGGTTAAATCTGTTCTGTATATTTAGCCTGGTCCTTCAGGCTAGCATGATCTGATTTACTGGAGTGACACCTCAATTTAAAGCTCAGATTCAGACCTTTTCATAGACTCCAACATTGTTGAGTTTACCCCTTCTGGTGGCTAGCAGCACACTGATGAATTATGGTTACATTCAGCTGTTTTCAAAAGGCCTGCAGCCAACAGGTTTTCTATTCTAACTTATCCTCCTGTATTTCTGGTAAACCTGCTTCAAATCAAACATGTTGCACATCAAATTAAAGCTTAGGTTCTCTTCTTTCCATCAATTGTTGGCTTTCCATCCTATCACAACCTGGCTGCTTAAAATCAGACATTTAGTGTGGTCAATACCACACAGCTTTCAGAGCTGGGTCAGAGGTCAAATCTGTTCTGTATATTTAGCCTGGTCTTTCAGGCTAGCATGATCTGATTTACTGGAGTGACACCTCAATTTAAAGCTAAGATTCAGACCTTTTCATAGAGTCCAACATTGTTGAGTTTACCCCTTCTGGTGGCTCGCAGCACACTGATGAATTATGGTTACATTCAGCTGTTTTCAAAAGGCCTGCAGCCAACAGGTTTTCTATTCTAACTTATCCTCCTGTATTTCTGGTAAACCTGCTTCAAATCAAACATGTTGCACATCAAATTAAAGCTTAGGTTCTCTTCTTTCCATCAATTGTTGGCTTTCCATCCTATCACAACCTGGCTGCTTAAAATCAGACATTTAGTGTGGTCAATACCACACAGCTTTCAGAGCTGGGTCAGAGGTCAAATCTGTTCTGTATATTTAGCCTGGTCTTTCAGGCTAGCATGATCTGATTTACTGGAGTGACACCTCAATTTAAAGCTCAGATTCAGACCTTTTCATAGAGTCCAACATTGTTGATTTTACCCCTTCTGGTGGCTAGCAGCACACTGATGAATTATGGTTACATTCAGCTGTTTTCAAAAGGCCTGCAGCCAACAGGTTTTATATTCTAACTTATCCTCCTGTATTTCTGGTAAACCTGCTTCAAATCAAACATGTTGCACATCAAATTAAAGCTTAGGTTCTCTTCTTTCCGTCAATTGTTGGCTTTCCATCCTATCACAACCTGGCTGCTTAAAATCAGACATTTAGTGTGGTCAATACCACACAGCTTTCAGAGCTGGGTCAGAGGTCAAATCTGTTCTGTATATTTAGCCTGGTCCTTCAGGCTAGCATGATCTGATTTACTGGAGTGACACCTCAATTTAAAGCTAAGATTCAGACCTTTTCATAGAGTCCAACATTGTTGAGTTTACCCCTTCTGGTGGCTAGCAGCACACTGATGAATTATGGTTACATTCAGCTGTTTTCAAAAGGCCTGCAGCCAACAGGTTTTATATTCTAACTTATCCTCCTGTATTTCTGGTAAACCTGCTTCAAATCAAACATGTTGCACATCAAATTAAAGCTTAGGTTCTCTTCTTTCCATCAATTGTTGGCTTTCCATCCTATCACAACCTGGCTGCTTAAAATCAGACATTTAGTGTGGTCAATACCACACAGCTTTCAGAGCTGGGTCAGAGGTCAAATCTGTTCTGTATATTTAGCCTGGTCCTTCAGGCTAGCATGATCTGATTTACTGGAGTGACACCTCAATTTAAAGCTAAGATTCAGACCTTTTCATAGAGTCCAACATTGTTGAGTTTACCCCTTCTGGTGGCTCGCAGCACACTGATGAATTATGGTTACATTCAGCTGTTTTCAAAAGGCCTGCAGCCAACAGGTTTTCTATTCTAACTTATCCTCCTGTATTTCTGGTAAACCTGCTTCAAATCAAACATGTTGCACATCAAATTAAAGCTTAGGTTCTCTTCTTTCCATCAATTGTTGGCTTTCCATCCTATCACAACCTGGCTGCTTAAAATCAGACATTTAGTGTGGTCAATACCACACAGCTTTCAGAGCTGGGTCAGAGGTCAAATCTGTTCTGTATATTTAGCCTGGTCCTTCAGGCTAGCATGATCTGATTTACTGGAGTGACACCTCAATTTAAAGCTAAGATTCAGACCTTTTCATAGAGTCCAACATTGTTGAGTTTACCCCTTCTGGTGGCTAGCAGCACACTGATGAATTATGGTTACATTCAGCTGTTTTCAAAAGGCCTGCAGCCAACAGGTTTTCTATTCTAACTTATCCTCCTGTATTTCTGGTAAACCTGCTTCAAATCAAACATGTTGCACATCAAATTAAAGCTTAGGTTCTCTTCTTTCCATCAATTGTT
Organism: Centroberyx gerrardi; assembly: GCF_048128805.1. Lineage (NCBI taxonomy): Eukaryota > Metazoa > Chordata > Actinopteri > Beryciformes > Berycidae > Centroberyx > Centroberyx gerrardi. Next base: position 29,220,253 of record NC_136013.1, read on the forward strand.
GGCTTTCCATCCTATCACAACCTGGCTGCTTAAAATCAGACATTTAGTGTGGTCAATACCACACAGCTTTCAGAGCTGGGTCAGAGGTCAAATCTGTTCTGTATATTTAGCCTGGTCCTTCAGGCTAGCATGATCTGATTTACTGGAGTGACACCTCAATTTAAAGCTCAGATTCAGACCTTTTCATAGACTCCAACATTGTTCATTTTAAACCTTCTGGTGGCTAGCAGCACACTGATGAATTATGGTTACATTCAGCTGTTTTCAAAAGGCCTGCAGCCAACAGGTTTTCTATTCTAACTTATCCTCCTGTATTTCTAGTAAACCTGCTTCAAATCAAACATGTTGCACATCAAATTAAAGCGTAGGTTCTCTTCTTTCCATCAATTGTTGGCTTTCCATCATAGCACAACCTGGCTGCTTAAAATCAGACATTTAGTGTGGTCAATACCACACAGCTTTCAGAGCTGGGTCAGAGGTTAAATCTGTTCTGTATATTTAGCCTGGTCCTTCAGGCTAGCATGATCTGATTTACTGGAGTGACACCTCAATTTAAAGCTCAGATTCAGACCTTTTCATAGAGTCCAACATTGTTGAGTTTACCCCTTCTGGTGGCTAGCAGCACACTGATGAATTATGGTTACATTCAGCTGTTTTCAAAAGGCCTGCAGCCAACAGGTTTTCTATTCTAACTTATCCTCCTGTATTTCTGGTAAACCTGCTTCAAATCAAACATGTTGCACATCAAATTAAAGCTTAGGTTCTCTTCTTTCCATCAATTGTTGGCTTTCCATCCTATCACAACCTGGCTGCTTAAAATCAGACATTTAGTGTGGTCAATACCACACAGCTTTCAGAGCTGGGTCAGTGGTCAAATCTGTTCTGTATATTTAGCCTGGTCCTTCAGGCTAGCATGATCTGATTTACTGGAGTGACACCTCAATTTAAAGCTCAGATTCAGACCTTTTCATAGAGTCCAACATTGTTGATTTTACCCCTTCTGGTGGCTAGCAGCACACTGATGAATTATGGTTACATTCAGCTGTTTTCAAAAGGCCTGCAGCCAACAGGTTTTCTATTCTAACTTATCCTCCTGTATTTCTGGTAAACCTGCTTCAAATCAAACATGTTGCACATCAAATTAAAGCTTAGGTTCTCTTCTTTCCATCAATTGTTGGCTTTCCATCATAGCACAACCTGGCTGCTTAAAATCAGACATTTAGTGTGGTCAATACCACACAGCTTTCAGAGCTGGGTCAGAGGTTAAATCTGTTCTGTATATTTAGCCTGGTCCTTCAGGCTAGCATGATCTGATTTACTGGAGTGACACCTCAATTTAAAGCTAAGATTCAGACCTTTTCATAGAGTCCAACATTGTTGAGTTTACCCCTTCTGGTGGCTCGCAGCACACTGATGAATTATGGTTACATTCAGCTGTTTTCAAAAGGCCTGCAGCCAACAGGTTTTCTATTCTAACTTATCCTCCTGTATTTCTGGTAAACCTGCTTCAAATCAAACATGTTGCACATCAAATTAAAGCTTAGGTTCTCTTCTTTCCATCAATTGTTGGCTTTCCATCCTATCACAACCTGGCTGCTTAAAATCAGACATTTAGTGTGGTCAATACCACACAGCTTTCAGAGCTGGGTCAGAGGTCAAATCTGTTCTGTATATTTAGCCTGGTCTTTCAGGCTAGCATGATCTGATTTACTGGAGTGACACCTCAATTTAAAGCTCAGATTCAGACCTTTTCATAGAGTCCAACATTGTTGATTTTACCCCTTCTGGTGGCTAGCAGCACACTGATGAATTATGGTTACATTCAGCTGTTTTCAAAAGGCCTGCAGCCAACAGGTTTTATATTCTAACTTATCCTCCTGTATTTCTGGTAAACCTGCTTCAAATCAAACATGTTGCACATCAAATTAAAGCTTAGGTTCTCTTCTTTCCATCAATTGTTGGCTTTCCATCCTATCACAACCTGGCTGCTTAAAATCAGACATTTAGTGTGGTCAATACCACACAGCTTTCAGAGCTGGGTCAGAGGTCAAATCTGTTCTGTATATTTAGCCTGGTCCTTCAGGCTAGCATGATCTGATTTACTGGAGTGACACCTCAATTTAAAGCTAAGATTCAGACCTTTTCATAGAGTCCAACATTGTTGAGTTTACCCCTTCTGGTGGCTAGCAGCACACTGATGAATTATGGTTACATTCAGCTGTTTTCAAAAGGCCTGCAGCCAACAGGTTTTATATTCTAACTTATCCTCCTGTATTTCTGGTAAACCTGCTTCAAATCAAACATGTTGCACATCAAATTAAAGCTTAGGTTCTCTTCTTTCCATCAATTGTTGGCTTTCCATCCTATCACAACCTGGCTGCTTAAAATCAGACATTTAGTGTGGTCAATACCACACAGCTTTCAGAGCTGGGTCAGAGGTCAAATCTGTTCTGTATATTTAGCCTGGTCCTTCAGGCTAGCATGATCTGATTTACTGGAGTGACACCTCAATTTAAAGCTAAGATTCAGACCTTTTCATAGAGTCCAACATTGTTGAGTTTACCCCTTCTGGTGGCTCGCAGCACACTGATGAATTATGGTTACATTCAGCTGTTTTCAAAAGGCCTGCAGCCAACAGGTTTTCTATTCTAACTTATCCTCCTGTATTTCTGGTAAACCTGCTTCAAATCAAACATGTTGCACATCAAATTAAAGCTTAGGTTCTCTTCTTTCCATCAATTGTTGGCTTTCCATCCTATCACAACCTGGCTGCTTAAAATCAGACATTTAGTGTGGTCAATACCACACAGCTTTCAGAGCTGGGTCAGAGGTCAAATCTGTTCTGTATATTTAGCCTGGTCCTTCAGGCTAGCATGATCTGATTTACTGGAGTGACACCTCAATTTAAAGCTCAGATTCAGACCTTTTCATAGACTCCAACATTGTTGATTTTACCCCTTCTGGTGGCTAGCAGCACACTGATGAATTACGGTTACATTCAGCTGTTTTTAAAAAGGCCTGCAGCCAACAGGTTTTATATTCTAACTTATCCTCCTGTATTTCTGGTAAACCTGCTTCAAATCAAACATGTTGCACATCAAATTAAAGCTTAGGTTCTCTTCTTTCCATCAATTGTTGGCTTTCCATCCTATCACAACCTGGCTGCTTAAAATCAGACATTTAGTGTGGTCAATACCACACAGCTTTCAGAGCTGGGTCAGAGGTCAAATCTGTTCTGTATATTTAGCCTGGTCCTTCAGGCTAGCATGATCTGATTTACTGGAGTGACACCTCAATTTAAAGCTAAGATTCAGACCTTTTCATAGAGTCCAACATTGTTGATTTTACCCCTTCTGGTGGCTAGCAGCACACTGATGAATTATGGTTACATTCAGCTGTTTTTAAAAGGCCTGCAGCCAACAGGTTTTCTATTCTAACTTATCCTCCTGTATTTCTGGTCAACCTGCTTCAAATCAAACATGTTGCACATCAAATTAAAGCTTAGGTTCTCTTCTTTCCATCAATTGTTGGCTTTCCATCATAGCACATCCTGGATGCTTAAAATCAGACATTTAGTGTGGTCAATACCACACAGCTTTCAGAGCTGGGTCAGAGGTCAAATCTGTTCTGTATATTTAGCCTGGTCTTTCAGGCTAGCATGATCTGATTTACTGGAGTGACACCTCAATTTAAAGCTAAGATTCAGACCTTTTCATAGAGTCCAACATTGTTGATTTTACCCCTTCTGGTGGCTAGCAGCACACTGATGAATTATGGTTACATTCAGCTGTTTTCAAAAGGCCTGCAGCCAACAGGTTTTATATTCTACCTTATCCTCCTGTATTTCTGGTAAACCTGCTTCAAATCAAACATGTTGCACATCAAATTAAAGCTTAGGTTCTCTTCTTTCCATCAATGGTTGGCTTTCCATCATAGCACAAGCTGGCTGCTTAAAATCAGACATTTAGTGTGGTCAATACCACACAGCTTTCAGAGCTGGGTCAGAGGTCAAATCTGTTCTGTATATTTAGCCTGGTCTTTCAGGCTAGCATGATCTGATTTACTGGAGTGACACCTCAATTTAAAGCTCAGATTCAGACCTTTTCATAGAGTCCAACATTGTTGAGTTTACCCCTTCTGGTGGCTAGCAGCACACTGATGAATTATGGTTACATTCAGCTGTTTTCAAAAGGCCTGCAGCCAACTGTTTTTATATTCTAACTTATCCTCCTGTATTTCTGGTAAACCTGCTTCAAATCAAACATGTTGCACATCAAATTAAAGCTTAGGTTCTCTTCTTTCCATCAATTGTTGGCTTTCCATCATAGCACAAGCTGGCTGCTTAAAATCAGACATTTAGTGTGGTCAATACCACACAGCTTTCAGAGCTGGGTCAGAGGTCAAATCTGTTCTGTATATTGTAAATGCAAAAATTTACTTCACCCGTTGTGGGTCAAAATGAATAAGCAAGGTTCAAGAGTCTTCTGTGGATTCTTTATTCAGCCATGCATGGTTCAGTTCAGTGTTCCAAACAAGCAACAAAGAAGTGACAAAGAACGGAGTTTAGGATCCACTTATATAGGTTAAAGTAAACAAAACTATAAATCTTGGCTCATAGCCAAACCCACTTGGTTCAAAACCAAACCCACTAGTTCGGACTTTTTACTGCGTGTCCACCTATAGAATCATTTAAAACCACACATAACCATATATAGTTATCATGCATGCATTCAAGCACTGATTACATCATTGTAGTAAGCAGGACAAAAAACACTCCACTTTCCAGGACAAAGGAAAGCAAGAACAGAGTGTACTATCCATATAAAAAAGCACATTATACATTTTATTTCTTACATTCCTCCCTTTTGTCACAAGGTGACAACTTAGATTAAAATAAAATAATGCAAAATGCAGCCTATTCTATATAGTACATCACTTAAACAGTGAGGAAAACATTTCTTCTAAAGTTACAAGCAAGCCATACCCAATGTAGATAAAAACAAAAAATAAAAGAATACAGCTGAAAACAACATTCCATCTCAATACATTCAATTCCCTATTCAGCATGAGATTAACAAACATGTCCTATATTGTTTCTCCATAACATAACAATACAGGGTACATCACAGGATTAATCAAATATCATTCGTTTGGTCAGAGAAGTCACAAAGCTATATTCACATTTACGTCTTTGTATTTTCAGACACAATCACTACTGAACTTTAGTGATCATCATCACCACAGTAAGGAGGAATCCACTCTTCTGGTGGAGTTCGCATTTTAACATACTGCTGTACCGCACCACCAACCACACCACCTAACCACCTATATATGAGAGCACGCATACACGTCAAAGTACACGTACAAAAGCAAAGAACTATGCCTAACACAATTACAACTGGAATCAATAATTGTATCAACATGGCTCCCCAGGGTCCTAATCTATCAGTTAACCATACTTGGAAACTATAACCTGCTGATGCCGAGGGACCAAAAGCATCTCTGATTACTTCCAAAGCATCAATAACACCAGTAAGATTATCTGTATTATCGGGAATCAGAGTGAAACAAACATCACCAGTAAGATTTAAGGTAGTACAAAGTCCTCCTGTCTTAGCCATAATATAATCCAATGCCATTTCATGTTTTAGTAGAGTAAGCCTATGTGATTTACTAGTCTCTTTAAGCCATTTAAACCCTGCAATAGTCTCATTAGCAAAAGCAGACATAGTATAAGTAATGTTGTCAATGTGATCGGCTAGATAAGTAACACCATAGTGTGGAAAAAGGCCTATTGCCCACTTTTCACCCAAAGATATTCTCCAATGATACGATTCTATATTATGAAACTTAGTCAAATCACGTTTATGCAAACGTTCAGCATGGTGATCAGCCTTAGAGTCAACTGGGACCATATGTAAATTAATAATGGTCAGATTTGCAAGAAAACAACAGCCTGACCATTTTGCAGGAAGAAACAAGTAAGCTTTAGTTCCACAAATCCAATACACAAAAGGAAAAGGAAGAAAACCTCCTTCCATAGAGTAGGGGAGCAATGTGCTTACCAAGACAGTATTATCTTCTATACGCATTTTAATTTCTAGTGAATCATCTTTAGCAGTATATGCTTGATAACTCCTACATCTAGATATACCCAAATACGAACCTGTACTATATTGACAAACACAACCTACTTCACGTGCAGGTGGCAACCGAGGGCGTTCAATAGGCACACCAGGATTTAAGTCTTTTGATGGGGCTGGCCACAAATTAGCACAGCACCAATCAAGGCAAGCTTCTAACCTAGGCACATTAACATCCCCTTCCCAATATTTGTTTTCCTTAACACATTCAGAATAATTCATAGACCTATTTGAACGATCCATAATAATATACACAGCAAACAATTCACAAGGAAAAGGATGAGCTTCAAGGTCAAAAGGACGATTAGCAACATGAGTCGTCTTATATGCAGCAATAACAGATTGATTCGGATAAACTTGGTCTCTCATATACATAAGGAAATTGTACCAATGATTATTAGCAGGATTATATGGATCTATCAAATCAGAGGTAGCATCAAATCCATACGGCTTCCAATTCAGTATAGCCCGCTTCTTTCTTTTCAATGAGGATACCGTGTCTTTCCAAATTGTCAGTCCGTCACTGTGTTCCATGTCTGCGTCTTCAATATCAGTGTGCATGTCGGTGTTGGGAGTAAGTGAGCTCGTGCGCTCTGACGACTTCCGCTCTCCAGGATCATCTGGAGGTGTGCTCCATGGTTGCACAACGAGGAGGGTGATGATTACACCCACAAAGAATGCCGCCATCTGGACTCTATGACAGGCATCTTCTCCTAAGCCCCACAGACCAGGCTTACGCTGGGGTGGAGTCATCTCGAGGTAAGGATTTACACTGGGATGCGTGAATCCAGGTGTCTCTCTCAGCTATACGGACTGCAGTTGGTGTAGTCAACAACACCTGGAATGGTCCAGTCCAACGAGGTTGATGCCAGTACTTCCTTCTCAGATCCTTTACCACCACCCAGTCCCCTGGTTGGATAGTATGGAGTTGTGCTGTGATGGGTTCAGGAAGAGCAGCTTTCACCTTCGGAAAGATAACCTTCAGCACATTGTTAAGGGCACAACAATACTCCATCATATCATCATCTAGACCAACCAGAGTCAGCCTATTCTGGGGAAAAGGTGTATTAGTCATACGCATGGGACGCCCCGTAAGTACTTCATAAGGGGAAAGTCCAGTGGTTTGATGTGGACGACCCCTCATGTACATCAGCGCAAGAGGTAAGACCTCAACCCATGTTAGCTGCGTTTCAGCTATCAACTTTGTGAGTTTTCCTTTCAAGGTCTGATTCGCTCTTTCCACTGCACCTCCACTAGCTGGATGGTAGGCACAGTGTGTCTTCAAATTTATTCGCAAACTCTCCGAAAGGCTCTGAATCACATTATTTACAAAATGAGAGCCATTGTCACTAGTCAATTTTGATGGGAGCCCCCATCTTGGAATGATTTCTCTCAGCAGAGCCTTTGCTACCGAAACAGCTGTAGCATGTCTGCAAGGAAAACATTCGATCCATTTAGAAAACATATCTACCACCACTAGGCAGTATTTATATCCCCTACATGGAGTGAGTTCGATGAAATCCATCATCAAATGTTCAAAAGGGCCCTCTGGCCTTGGATGCGCAGAGAGAGGCATGTCTGTTCCTCTACCTACATTATTTGTAGCACAAATGACACATTTCTTACAAAAATTTTCAGCAAATGTAGAAAAACCTGGCGCATACCAAAATTTATTTACAGTGTCTAACATTCCCCTTTTCGATACATGGTCAGAACCATGAGACAATTTTGCCAGGAAAGGGAATGTAGCACGTGGCAAAACAGGTAACCCATCCGGGCTAACCCAAACCCCTGAATCAAGGGGCTTGCACCCGTTCCTCGACCAGGAAGAAACTTCCTCCTTATCGGCTCCTCCCTACACAAGAGAAACGTCATGGAAAGAGAAAAAATCATCCTGGGAAGATAGATGCATCTGCAAAGTTGGGGAGACAGGTGAAAGAGCAGCAGCTTTAGCAGCAGCGTCAGCAACAGCATTTCCCTGTGAAACTGGATCCACATTACTTGTATGAGCCTGACATTTACACACAGCAACAGAATTCGGAAGAAGAAGGGCTGACAGAAGATTAACAATGAGAGATCTATGAGCAATAGGTTTCCCATTGGAAGCTATGAACCCACGGTTGCTCCAAAGAGCATGAAAATTATGACACACATTAAAAGCATACTGAGAATCAGTATAGACTGTAATATTCTTACCAGCACCTAGAATAAAAGCACGAGTTAAGGCAAAGAGTTCTGCTGCTTGCGCAGAAAGATGTCCCGGAAGCTTAGCACTTTCAACAACATCATGTGAAGTGCAAACAGCATAAGCAACACAAGGAATACCCTCTTCCCTTTGTGCTGAACCATCTACAAAGAAAACACAGTCAGGATTAGTCAATGGTGTATCAAACAAGGCATCGCGAGGTTTCATAGCAATGTCAATCACTTGCAAACAGCAGTGGGGTTCACCATCTTCTGCTGTAGGAAGAAGTGTAGAAGGGTTAAGAACAGTACAACGCTTCAGAGTGACATGAGACATAGTGAGTAGAACATTCTGCCAATGCAGCATTTTCGCAGGAGTCAAATGAGCAGTCTTAGCCTGTAGGATAAGAGAATGAACAGCATGTGGAACATGAACAGTTAAAGGACACATAGCAACAAGATCGGCAGTTGCAAGAACAGCTTCAGTAGCTGCAGCAACAGACCTGAGGCACGAGACCATTGCTCTCTCAGTTGTAGACAGATGTTTAGAAAAATAACCAACAGGACGTTGCTTATCACCATGGGACTGAGTTAAAACAGCTGACATAAACCCATCTCGTTCAGAGACAAACAGATTAAAGGGTTTACTATGGTCAGGGAGTCCTAAACAAGGAGAACTAGAAAGAGCCAATTTCAAGTCAGTAAATGCTTTGTCAGCTTCAGTAGTCCAAGTCAAGGAGTCAGTCATGGCCAGATGTTTACCACCGAATGTGATATCATATAGAGGTTGAGATATCTCTGCATAGTCACGTATCCACGGGCGGCAATAGCCTACAAGACCCAAAAACGACATCATTCGCTGTTTAGTTTGAGGTTTTGGTACCTCCAAAATTGCAGTAATGCGTTCGGGACAGAGTTTACGACCTTCAGGTGTGACTATATGTCCTAAATACCGCACGGACTGTGAAACCAGCTGGAGTTTGGTTTTTGAGACCTTGTGTCCGTTCTCTGCTAAATAACAGAGAAGGGAGACAGTGTCTTTTTTGCAGGCCTGCTCAGAAGTAGAACACAACAAAAGATCATCCACATACTGTATCAATGTACTACCACAAGGAGCCTCCCAGCCTGAGAGGTTCTCAGCTACAGCCAAAGCAAACAAAGTGGGGCTGCTTGAGAAACCCTGAGGCATACGAGTCCATGTGTAGCGTTTACCATTGAAAGTGAAAGCAAACCAGAACTGGGAGTCAGGATGCACAGGAATGCTGAAAAAAGCATTAGCCAGATCAATCACAGTAAACCAACAAGAATTAGATGGGACTTGAGACATCAGAGTTACCACATTTGGTACTGTGGGCGCTGGATGTTGCACAGCGTCATTTACAGCTCTCAAATCCTGAACAGGTCTCCAACCACCATTAGGCTTCCTAATGGGCAGAAGAGGGGTATTACAAGGAGAGTGAGGACATTCCACAATGGCACCCTGTTTTTGTAATGACTCAATAACAGGAGCAATTCCCTCCACAGCCTCTAGGCTGAGGGGATATTGCCTCTTACATGGTCTGAAAGAGGATTTAGGTTCTACCACTATAGGTGTTGCAGTTTTCATACTACCACAATCAAATCTACTACTAGCCCATAGTGTAGGCGGAACCATAGAGATCATATTCTCCTCTTCAGTTGTTAAAGGCATATGAACAAAAGAAGTGGTATCTGGTTCTTGATTAGAAAGAACATCCTCATCTACATGCTCTGTCAAATCCCAAAAATAACCCTCATGTGTTGTCATAGTGAAAATACCTAGCGTCTTAGAGGAAAGAATGATGCCTTCCGGACTGCAGTACATATTTATTCCCAAAGCACACATTAGATCACGCCCTAACAAATTCACTGGACAAAAATCTGTCAACAAGAACGGATGATCTCCTATGTAATCACCATGAGTGACAGAAAGTGGTTCAGAAATCGGTTCTAACACCGGGACTCCTGATGAGCCAACTGTTTTAAGAAATTTTGTCGATTTAGGCGCATTTGGGAGTAATTTGGACTGCACAACGGAAACATCAGCACCAGAATCAACCAAAAAGGGCACTACTACATTTCCTACTTTCAAACTTAATTTAGCTGCTTTCTGTTTCTGTGGGTCTAATTTAGTATACTGACCATAAGTTATAATAGGGCCAGTGTCTGCCTGTCCATCTGAACTATCTTGTTGATCTATCTGACCTGTCCCCGCTGTCTCCTATTGGTTAGCTGGCTGAAATCCTGGAGCATTCACAGATAGGCTTGAGGGGGGTGCATGTGGCCAGGATCCATCAGGTGCATTCTCATGTCTTTGTATGCCAGACCTGTGTTCTGATGAACAATCACGAGCCATATGACCATACCCCCCACAGTTGAAACACCTTAGACGTTGCTGGTTGTAAAACTGTGTGGATGGCTGTCTTCCATAGCCTCTTCCTCCACATCCTCGTCCTCTTCCTCGTCCTCTGCGCATTTCATTGCCCCAAGTTCCCGTCTGTTGATAAAACATTAACTGTGCAGTTTGGATTTTCTTACTGTGTCTTTGCTCGATGTCAGTCTGGTTCCTTTCAGCATGAAGGACATGAGCCCAGACTTCGCTGAGAGGTTTGGTTTCCCAGGCGATGCACGTGGCCACGGTTTGGCTCTTCAGCATTGGATGAAGGCCTTGTATCAACGCATTCTTCAGCAGACTATTATAGGCATCATTATCCTGGTCAACTCCTGAATGGGCAGCAAACACAGATTCCATTCTAGCACGATAATCAGTAGCAGACTCACCATCATTTTGCTTGGTCCTGTAGATGTCGGGCCAACTGGTACGTAAGGGATATGCTGTTTTCACAGCAGCATAGAGCTCATCCATCTGATCTCTGTAGCTGTGACTGCCTGGATCATGATTTGTGTCCCAACTGGCTGGCTTGATGTTCGGCCATCTCAACAGAAAACACCTGCGACATACTGCTTCCACCTCTGCCAATGTAGGATTATACATTATCAACAACTGTTGCATTGCGATCACCCATTTCTCACCTCCAGTTTTATTGGGGTCCGGCAATTCTGTGGCAACTTCCTTCAGTTCATCAGGTTGCCATGGCCTGTAGACCAAGACATGCGACTGCCAAAGACCTTTTCCATCATCTGGCTGTGGATTCGGATATATCATCATGGGCATCTGATTCACTGTCTCTGTCTGTAGGTTTGCTGCCATACTACGAGTCTGTGGGCGGTGTGTAACAGGAGTACCAGAGGCGAAACCTACATTTGAAGGAGGAGTTAAAAACCCCAATGAAGCCTCCTTCTCCTTGAGCTCAGACCCTCCCACAGTTTGTAGTGTTGGATAAACATTAGATGGTTGAGGTGGAGCCTGAGATGTAGGAGGGGCTGAAACTGCCTTCTTCAGAACCGCCCCCTCATCTTCATCATCCTCTTCGTCACTCTCGTCATCACGCATTCCTGAAGGTGGAGCTATGCGAGAAAGAGCATAGGGGGGAGGCAGATCCCTCTCTCTGTCCCTAAGTTTCTTCATCTTTTTCTTTCTTCTAACCCTTTCTTCTGTTTCCTTACATACCTCTGCTGTTCCTTTTGAGAGCATTATATTAGCTGCGGACTTAACTGCCTTAGCCTCTGCTTCTCGCTCCCACTTTTGGAAAGCATGCCAATTTACCTTCTTTTTGCTCTTCTCACTCAATCTCATCTTTTCCTTCTCTTCTTTTTCTTCCAACATAACCCTACATCTGGTTAAACAATTTACACTCAAAGTACCTCTCATGGGGAAAATACCTTCAGTAACATAGTGCCAGAGCGGAACCTCATCAACCACACTTTTACCCCATTTGTCTGCCATCACTTTTACAGGACCTACTAAGGGGTCTGTAAGTGGCTCTAATTTGTCCAATGTATTTCCCATCTTTCACCCAGTTGTGGTTGCCTTCCCTATTTTTTTTTTCTTCACACAATTAAATCCCCCTAAACAATAACTATCGCAAAAACTAATAATCCCTATATTACAATCAATAATTAGTGTCTACAGTTCACAGATTTTAAAATACTCCTTCCCAACATACACTCTTAAGTCCTATACCTTGACCACACGTTGTATAACTCCATTCACACAATGCCAATGGAATGTAGCATGATATCAGCCAGGTAGTTTGTACGACACTTTCGTTCAGAGCAACGTACCCCTTGTGTGGATAAATACCCACAGGACACTGATATCACCACTTCATTCCCATCCACTCACAGTACATCACAAACAATATCTCCCCTTAAAAACTGTTTTTTTTTTTTATTTTTCACTTTGGATCCCTTTCTACCCCCTGGGCTATGTCTCTTTCTACCCCCTGGGCTTTGTCCCTGACAATCTTCCTTATCTAATAACGGCAACCTCCCCGAGGCCCAACTATGCTCCCTGAGCTAACATTTTATGCCTCCCTGAACTACCTAGGGTTCTCTCTCCCTACAACTATGTAAAGACCTCCCTGAGGAAAAATTTTTACTCCCTCCCTGAGGAAGAGAAAAAAAATTCACAGAAACTCACCACTTGCTCTCTTAAAACGGATGGACGACCCACTGAACACCGCCCTCGCTGATTTCAGGCGGGATCCAGGCCCCCCTTTTTCTGGAGCGGAATTCTCCCTGAGTCTCCTGGAGACTCCTGTGCACAGTTGAACCCTCAGTCAGTCTCAGACGGCGCTCAGTGATGTGTCCATCCCATCCTCGTCGCCAAACTGTAAATGCAAAAATTTACTTCACCCGTTGTGGGTCAAAATGAATAAGCAAGGTTCAAGAGTCTTCTGTGGATTCTTTATTCAGCCATGCATGGTTCAGTTCAGAGAAAGAACGGAGTTTAGGATCCACTTATATAGGTTAAAGTAAACAAAACTATAAATCTTGGCTCATAGCCAAACCCACTTGGTTCAAAACCAAACCCACTAGTTCGGACTTTTTACTGCGTGTCCACCTATAGAATCATTTAAAACCACACATAACCATATATAGTTATCATGCATGCATTCAAGCACTGATTACATCATTGTAGTAAGCAGGACAAAAAACACTCCACTTTCCAGGACAAAGGAAAGCAAGAACAGAGTGTACTATCCATATAAAAAAGCACATTATACATTTTATTTCTTACAATGTTTAGCCTGGTCTTTCAGGCTAGCATGATCTGATTTACTGGAGTGACACCTCAATTTAAAGCTCAGATTCAGACCTTTTCATAGAGTCCAACATTGTTCATTTTAAACCTTCTGGTGGCTAGCAGCACACTGATGAATTATGGTTATATTCAGCTGTTTTTAAAAGGCCTGCAGCCAACTGGTTTTATATTCTAACTTATCCTCCTGTATTTCTGGTAAACCTGCTTCAAATCAAACATGTTGCACATCAAATTAAAACGTAGGTTCTCTTCTTTCCATCAATTGTTGGCTTTCCATCCTATCACAACCTGGCTGCTTAAAATCAGACATTTAGTGTGGTCAATACCACACAGCTTTCAGAGCTGGGTCAGAGGTCAAATCTGTTCTGTATATTTAGCCTGGTCTTTCAGGCTAGCATGATCTAATTTACTGGAGTGACACCTCAATTTAAAGCTCAGATTCAGACCTTTTCATAGAGCCCAACATTGTTCATTTTAAACCTTCTGGTGGCTAGCAGCACACTGATGAATTATGGTTACATTCAGCTGTTTTCAAAAGGCCTGCAGCCAACAGGTTTTATATTCTAACTTATCCTCCTGTATTTCTGGTAAACCTGCTTCAAATCAAACATGTTGCACATCAAATTAAAGCTTAGGTTCTCTTCTTTCCATCAATTGTTGGCTTTCCATCATAACACAACCTGGCTGCTTAAAATCAGACATTTAGTGTGGTCAATACCACACAGCTTTCAGAGCTGGGTCAGAGGTCAAATCTGTTCTGTATATTTAGCCTGGTCTTTCAGGCTGTAGTCAGCTCAGCCAATCAGCAGTCATATAACACTCAAATTTAATCAGCTCAGCCAATCAGCAGTCATATAAAACAAGCCTGTAGTGAGTTCAACCAATCAGCAGCCATGTAATATTTCCCTGTAGTCAGCTCAGCCAATCAGAAGTCATGTAACATCTGCCTGTAGTCAGCTCAGCCAATCAGCAGTCGTGTAACACTATACTGTATTCAGCTCAGCCAATCAGCAGCCATGTAACACTCAAATGTAGTCGGCTCAGCCAATCAGAAATCATGTAACACTAGCCTGTAGTCAGCTCAGCCAATCAGCAGCCGTGTAACACTAGCCTGTAGTCAGCTCAGCCAATCAGAAGTCATGTAACACTCAAATTTAGTCAGCTCAGGCAGTCAGAGGTCATGTAACACTAGCCTGTAGTCAACTCAGCCAATCAGCAGTCGTGTAACACTAGCCTTTAGTCAGCGCAGCCAATCAGTAGAACTGTAACACTAGCCTGTAGTCAGGTCAGCCAATCAGCAGTCATGTAAAATAACACTGTAGTCAGCTCAGCCAATCAGCAGCCATGTAACATTCAAATGTAGCCAGCTCAGCCAATCAGCAGTCATGTAACACTAGACTGTAGTCAGCTCAGCCAATCAGCAGTCATATAACACTCAAATTTAATCAGCTCAGCCAATCAGCAGTCATATAAAACAGGCCTGTAGTGAGTTCAACCAATCAGCAGCCATGTAATACTTCCCTGTAGTCAGCTCAGCCAATCAGAAGTCATGTAACATCTGCCTGTAGTCAGCTCAGCCAATCATCAGTCGTGTAACACTATACTGTATTCAGCTCAGCCAATCAGAAATCATGTAACACTAGCCTGTAGTCAGCTCAGCCAATCAGCAGCCGTGTAACACTAGCCTGTAGTCAGCTCAGCCAATCAGAAGTCATGTAACACTCAAATTTAGTCAGCTCAGCCAGTCAGAGGTCATGTAACACTAGCCTGTAGTCAGCTCAGCCAATCAGCAGTCGTGTAACACTAGCCTTTAGTCAGCGCAGCCAATCAGTAGAAATGTAACACTAGCCTGTAGTCAGCTCAGCCAATCAGAAGTCATGTAACACTCAAATTTAGTCAGCTCAGCCAATCAAAAGTCATGTACCACTAGCCTGTAGTCAGCTCAGCCAATCAGCAGCCATGTAACACTCAAATGTTGTCAGCTAAGCCAATCAGCAATCATGTAACACTAGCTTGTCATCAGCACAGCCAATCAGCAGTAATGTAAAACTCGCCTGTCCTCAGCTCTGCTAATCAGAAGTCATGTAACACCTGCCTGTAGTCATCTCAGCCAATCAGCAGCCATGTAACAGTCAAATGTAGTCATCTCAGCCAATCAGAAGTCATGTAACACTCAATATTTGTCAACTCACCCAATCAGAAGTCAGGTAACACTAGCCTGTAGACAGCTCATGCAATCAGAAGTCCTGTAACACAAGCATGTAGTCAGCTCAGCCAATCAGCAGCCATGTAACACTAGACTGTAGTCAGCTCAGCCAATCAGCAGCCATGTAACACTCAAATGTTGTCAGCTAAGCCAATCAGCAATCATGTAACACTAGCTTGTCATCAGCACAGCCAATCAGCAGTAATGTAACACTCGCCTGTCCTCAGCTCAGCTAATCAGAAGTCATGTAACACCTGCCTGTAGTCAGGTCAGCCAATCAGCAGCCATGTAACACTAGACTGTAGTCAGCTCAGCCAACCAGCAGCCATGTAACACTCAAATGTACTCAGCTCAGCCAATCAGAAGTCATGTAACACCTGCCTGTAGTCAGCTAAGCCAATCAGCAGCCATGTAACACTCAAATGTAGTCAGTTCAGCCAATCGGCAGTCATGTAACACTAGACTGTAGTCAGCTCAGTCAATCAGCAGCCATGTAACACTCAAATGTAGTCAGCTCTGCCTTTCAGAAGTCATGTAGCACCTGCCTGTAGTCAGCTCAGCCAATCAGCAGTCATGAAAAACTACACTGTAGTCAGCTCAGCCAATCAGCAGCCATATAACACTCAAATGTAGTCCGCTCAGCCAATGAGCAGCCATGTAACACTAACCTGCAGTCAGCTCAGCCAGTCCAGAAGTCAGGTAACACTAGCCTGTAGTCAGCTCAGCCAATCAGCAGCTATGTAACACTAGCGTGTAGTCAGCTCAGCCAATAAGCAGTCATGTAACACTCAAATTTAATCAGCTCAGCTAATCAGCAGTCATATAAAACAAGCCTGTAGTGAGCTCAACCAATCAGCAGCCATGTAATACTTCCCTGTAGTCAGCTCAGCCAATCAGAAGTCATGTAACATCTGCCTGTAGTCAGCTCAGCCAATCATCAGTCGTGTAACACTATACTGTATTCAGCTCAGCCAATCAGCAGCCATGTAACACTCAAATGTAGTCGGCTCAGCCAATCAGAAATCATGTAACACTAGCCTGTAGTCAGCTCAGCCAATCAGCAGCCGTGTAACACTAGCCTGTAGTCAGCTCAGCCAATCAGCAGTCATGTAACACTCAAATTTAGTCAGCTCAGCCAATCAGCAGTCATGTAACACCAGACTGTAGTCAGCCCAGCCAATCAGCAGTCATGTAAAACTACATTGAAGTCAGCTCTTCCAATCAGCAGCCATGTAACACTCAAATATAGTCAGCTCAGCCAATCAGAAGTCATGTAACACTAGCCTGTAGTCAGTTCAGCCAAACAGCAATCTTGTAACACTAGCCTGTCATCAGCACAGCCAATCAGCAGCAATGTAACACTCGCCTGTCCTCAGCTCAGCCAATCAGAAGTCATATAACACTAGCCTGTAGTGAGTTAAACCAATCAGCAGCCATGTAACACTAGCCTGTGGTCAGCTCAGCCAATCATAAGTCATGTAACACTAGACTGTATTAAGATCAGCCAATCAGCAGCCATGTAACACTCAAATGTAGTCAGCTCAGCCAACCAGAGGTCATGTAACACTCAAATGTAGTCATCTCAGCCAATCAGAAGTCATGTTACACTCAATATTAGTCATCTCAGCCAATCAGAAGTCAGGTAACACTAGCCTGTAGTCAGCTCATCCAATCAGAAGTCCTGTAACACAAGCATGTAGTCAGCTCAGCCAATCAGCAGCCATGTAACACTGGACTGTAGTCAGCTCAGCCAAGCAGCAGCCATGTAACACTCAAATGTTGTCAGCTAAGCCAATCAGCAATCATGTAACACTAGCTTGTCATCAGCACAGCCAATCAGCAGTAATGTAAAACTCGCCTGTCCTCAGCTCAGCTAATCAGAAGTCATGTAACACCTGCCTGTAGTCAGCTCAGCCAATCAGCAGCCATGTAACACTAGACTGTAGTCAGCTCAGCCAATCAGCAGCCATGTAACACTCAAATGTACTCAGCTCAGCCAATCAGAGGTCATGTAACACCTGCCTGTAGTCAGCTAAGAAAATCAGCAGTCATGTAACACTCAAATGTAGTCATCTCAGCTAATCAGAAGTCATGTAATACTAGACTGTAGTCAGCTCAGTCAATCAGAAGAAAAGCAATGCTAGCCTGTCGTCAGCTCAGCCAATCAGAAGTCATGTAACACCTGCCTGTAGTCAGCTCAGCCAATAAGCAGTCATGTAAAACTACACTGTAGTCAGCTCAGCCAATCAGCAGCCATGTAACACTCAAATGTAGTCAGCTCAGCCAATCAGCAGTCATGTAACACTCAAATTTAGTCAGCTCAGCCAGTCAGAGGTCATGTAACACTAGCCTGTAGTCAGCTCAGCCAATCAGCAGTCGTGTAACACTAGCCTTTAGTCAGCGCAGCCAATCAGTAGAAAAGTAACACTAGCCTGTAGTCAGGTCAGCCAATCAGCAGTCATGTAAAATAACACTGTAGTCAGCTCAGCCAATCAGCAGCCATGTAACACTCAAATGTAGTCAGCTCAGCCAATCAGCAGTCATGTAACACTAGACTGTAGTCAGCTCAGCCAATCAGCAACCATGTAACACTAGACTGTAGCCAGCTCAGCCAATCAAAAGTCATGTACCACTAGCCTGTAGTCAGCTCAGCCAATCAGCAGCCATGTAACACTCAAATGTTGTCAGCTAAGCCAATCAGCAATCATGTAACACTAGCTTGTCATCAGCACAGCCAATCAGCAGTAATGTAAAACTCGCCTGTCCTCAGCTCAGCTAATCAGAAGTCATGTAACACCTGCCTGTAGTCAGCTCAGCCAATCAGCTGACAGTCAAACAGTCAAATGTAGTCAGCTCAGCCAATCAGAAGACATGTAACACTAGACTGTAGCCAGCTCAGCCAATCAAAAGTCATGTACCACTAGCCTGTAGTCAGCTCAGCCAATAAGCAGCCATGTAACGCTCAAATGTAGTCAACTCAGCCAATCAGCAGTCATGTAAAACTATAGTAATCTCAGCCAATCAGCAGCCATGTAACAGTCAAATGTAGTCAGCTCAGCCAATCAGAAGACATGTAACACTAGACTGTAGTCAGCTCAGACAGTCAGCAGCCATGTGACACTAGACTGTAGCCAGCTCAGCCAATCAGAAGTCATGTAACACTAGCCTGTAGTCATCTCAGCCAATCAGCAGCCATGTAACAGTCAAATGTAGTCAGCTCAGCCAATCAGCAGTCATGTAAAACTACACTATAGTAATCTCAGCCAATCAGCTGACAGTCAAACAGTCAAATGTAGTCAGCTCAGCCAATCAGAAGACATGTAACACTAGACTGTAGTCAGCTCAGCCAGTCAGCAGCCATGTAACACTAGACTGTAGTCAGCTCAGCCTATAAGCAGTCATGTAAAACTAAACTGTAGTCAGCTCAGCCAATCAGCAGCCATGTAACGCTCAAATGTAGTCAACTCAGCCAATCAGCAGTCATCTAAAACTACACTATAGTAATCTCAGCCAATCAGCAGCCATGTAACAGTCAAATGTAGTCAGCTCAGCCAATCAGAAGACATGTAACACTAGACTGTAGTCATCTCAGCCAGTCAGCAGCCATGTGACACTAGACTGTAGTCAGCTCAGCCAATCAGAAGTCATGTAACACTAGCCTGTAGTCATCTCAGCCAATCAGCAGCCATGTAACAGTCAAATGTAGTCAGCTCAGCCAATCAGAATAAAAGTAACACTAGCCTGTAGTCAGCTCAGCCAATCAGAAGAAAAGTAATGCTAGCCTGTCGTCAGCTCAGACAATCAGAAGTCATGTAACACCTGCCTGTAGTCAGCTCAGCCAATAAGCAGCCATGTAACACTCAAATGTTGTCAGCTCAGCCAATCAGCAGTCATATAAAACAAGCCTGTAGTGAGTTCAACCAATCAGCAGCCATGTAACACTTGCCTGTAGTCAGCTCAGCCAATCAGGAGCCATGTAACACTCAAATGTAGTCAGCTCAGCCAATCAGCAGCCATGTAACACTTAAATGTAGTCAGCTCAGCCAATCAGCAGCCATGTAACACTCAAATGTAGTCAGCTCAGCCAATCAGCAGTCATGTAACACTAGACTGTAGTCAACTAATCCTATCAGAAGTCATGTAACACCTGCCTCTAGTCAGCTCAGCCAATCAGCAGTCATGAAAAACTACACTGTAGTCAGCTCAGCCAATCAGCAGCCATATAACACTCAAATGTAGTCAGCTCAGCCAATGAGCAGCCATGTAACACTAACCTGCAGTCAGCTCAGCCAGTCAGAAGTCAGGTAACACTAGCCTGTAGTCAGCTCAGCCAATCAGCAGTCATGTAACACTCAAATGTAGTCAGCTCAGCCAATGAGCAGCCATGTAACACCTGCCTGTAGTCAGCTCAGCCAATCAGCAGCTGTGTAACACTAGCCTGTAGTCAGCTCAGCCAATCAGCAGTCATGTAACACTCAAATTTAGTCAGCTCAGCCAATCAGCAGTCACATAAAACAAGCCTGTAGTGAGTTCAACCAATCAGCAGTGATGTAACACTCAAATTTAGTCAGCTCAGCCAATCAGCAGTCATATAAAACAAGCCTGTAGTGAGTTCAACCAATCAGCAGCCATGTAACACTTGCCTGTAGTCAGCTCAGCCAATCAGAAGTCATCTAACACCTGCCTGTAGTCAGCTCAGCCAATTAGCAGTCATGTAACACTAACCTGTAGTCAGCTCAGCCAATCAGCAGCCGTGTAACACTAGCCTGTAGTCAGCTCAGCCAATCAGAAGTCATGTAACACTCAAATTTAGTCAGCTCAGCCAATCAGCAGTCATTTAAGACCAGACTGTAGTCAGCCCAGCCAATCAGCAGCCATGTAACACTCAAATGTAGTCAGGTTAGTAAATCAGAAGTCATGTAATACCTGCCTGTAGTCAGCTAATCCAATCAGCAGCCATATAACACTCAAATGTAGTCATCTCAGCCAATCAGAAGTCATGTAACACTAGATTGTAGTCAGCTCAGCCAATCAGCAGCCATGTAACACTCAAATGTTGTCAGCTAAGCCAATCAGCAATCATGTAACACTAGCTTGTCATCAGCACAACCAATCAGCAGTAATGTAACACTCACCTGTCCTCAGCTCAGCTAATCAGAAGTCATGTAACACCTGCCTGTAGTCAGCTCAGCCAATCAGCAGCCAAGTAACACTAGACTGTAGTCATCTCAGCCAATCATAAGTCATGTAACACTAGACTGTAGTCAGCTCAGCCAATCAGCAGCCATGTAACACTAGACTGTAGTCAGCTCAGCCAATCAGCAGCCATGTAACACTCAAATGTTGTCAGCTCAGCCAATAAGATGTCATGTAACACCTGCCTGTAATCAGCTCAGCCAATCAGAAGTCATGTAACACTAGACTGTAGTCAGCTCAGCCAATCAGAAGTCATGTAACACCTGCCTGTAGCACCTTGTTGATTTTCAATGGACTCCTTTTTAATAAAATGTACTCTTCAATAGAATTACTTTTTAGTGTTTTGGAATTTTCTACTTTACCATGTCCAGCTAACACTTAAAATAAGTAAAACTTAAAATGTTTGCAGGGGGGAAAAAACAACAAACACCATTATATCCATGTCTTAATACCAATTTATTAAAAATAAAAATAAAAACAATAACCCTCAAGGTTTAGTTTACAATTCAAAAACAAGTTTTCATTTTCTTTAGGTTTTGTGATGCAAGTGTGACAGCTCCCTTATCACGTGCTACATAACAATGAAACTTCACTTTCAGTTGAAAAGATGAAAAAAATAAAAAAACACATTGTTCTTAAAAGACATGGTACATTTAAAATTGTTACTATGAGAGGAAGGACAGTTAAAATCTTAACCATTTCTCTTACACTGAAAAATGTGTGTTTAAAGTGCATTTCAGAGGATACACACATCAGAGGATAATTCCAGCCATTTTCAACCTAGAACAAACTTTGCCATCATCTGGAATCTACCAATCGATTCTAACCAAAATCTTATCAAATGGGTCACTGAGTGAGTTGTGATGTGAGAGTGTGCCTGCCTTCGTGTGTGTTTGTGTTGACTTTAACAGTTGGCCAAGTTCTGAATTTTTTTCCAGTGGTGAGACATGACATATTTGGGTGCTTTAGAAGATCTGACTATCTGTTGCCTCGATACATTGTACTGCTGCTGGATAAACACCAGCGAACTCAAGTGCCAAAAAATAAAATGCACTCAATGGTAGGGTTGTCATTTTGATCTAAATGCTTTGGACACTGGAATATTTGGAAATAGCAATTCAATATTTTCATAGTATGAATCGTGCATCAGGTCTCTAAAGTGCAACCATTTTAGTCGCATATGTGATCTAATTTTAAGTTGTGCAACCCGTAAATTAAATTTGGGCGCACTGGTGTGATCAAATTTACTTGTGTTGGTGGCCTTTGCTTCTTTCTTTCTTCAGTACGGCCTATAGTAGGAATAATTTGCTCTCAACCGTCTAATAACAAGAACACTTAAAAAATCTTACATATCCATTTTTGGAATATGGATCCATCAGGTAAGGGAACGTGGCAACTATGCCTCGAGCATACATCTCTCTCACATGCCGTGGCGGTGCCAAAGTGAATAGTTCTATTAATTTCAATGCTTACAATAAGTTTCAGAGCAATGAGAATTAAAGAATGGCACTTAATAAATATTGATGTTTTCCCCACAAGCATGGAAGAAATGTCTTGTCACATGTCACATGTCAAATGTCACAAGCATGGACGAAAAGTTCTGCTTGAAAAAAAGACATCCGAATTACCCATGAGTTTCAGTCATGTCTGCAGCGAGGATGTTAACCATCTGTTGCCGTGAGGAGTCAGTCAGACCTTTCGTCCGGTTGTATTCCTTGACAATGCGGTCTCCACCAGGTTTCTTGGTCAGTGCAGATTCAACCACCTGTGAAAGGACAGAGTAGAAGACAAGCCAATATTCACTAAAAAATAAATAATCTTGAACAATTGACAGTAAATACACCTAAAAAAATAACAAACAATCAAAAAAGTGTGCAATCCCCAAAGGAAGCTGTCACAACAAACAAATTTTACACATCAATTTACATGTTTGGCATCTTTATCCGCCTTTTGCCGTTTTCTGGAAGGGCTGTAATCCTCATCCAGGATGACTGTATCATCAGAGCTGCAGGCTGAAAGTGCCAGCGCTGAATTGGTTACGACATCAAGCAGTGGACTGGCGGACGAAGTTGTCCCCTGGAAACAGCCAGACGAAGTTGTTCCCTGGGAACATAAGTGTAATTCAGGAGAGAGAGGGAGGAGAGAAAAAAATAAAAAATAAACACCTACCATTTGTCGGTTTTTCACAACCTAAAAGTGTAACTGAGTCTTAGGCAACATTCCATGGACTATGCTGAAAGAAATGGGAATCAAGAGAGAACAAGTTTACCGTTGTCAAATCTGATAGTAAATACACCAGCGTTGGGTTGCTGTGCTACTTCTTCAAAGACGTCTGCATCCACCTCAGTTCCCATCTCATCATAAACTCTGATGCCTTCGCTGATGGGTGGGATGGAGAACTTCATGAAAGCTTAGGGAAAAAACACAAACAGGGAGTCATTCCATATGAAATGCTCAAGATTAACAAAGGGTATACCCCCGAAACGCCCTCAGTGATATCTTTTGACCATGCCACTAATCTGGTCACACTGTCTGGCCTACCAACTTTCATTAATCAAATTTAAAAAACAGTGGTCCCTAGATACCACACCAATTAAGTGAGAAACAAAACTCAACTAAGCCGACCAACAAAAGCCAGCCCTTGATTGCTGTGACCTCTGGAGATGCCCAAAAGGTAGCTTGCCAGAAAGTGAGAGATGGAGATTATTTTCAATCGATAGAACAATGACATGCATCTCCAAAAGTCATGAACTGACACATCCACTTTCCTTGTGTTTTTACAATGGCGTGACTGATGGCTTACCAGAATTCAAGAATTCATCCAGGCTCGGTTCACTGATCTTGACATATTTCTGTTCGTTATCGATTTTTGTTTTAATCAACATGATGGTATCTGTAAAAACAGCAAAACTGAATCCGTATTGTGATCTACAACACAAAGCTACTCTGACAGTAGCATCAGCTCCTGTTGGCATATTACAGTAGATGGGGAAATTGTATTGGTCGATTTCAAATTCAAAGCCACTGGACTGTGTGGAGTCTCTGAGGTGTGTAAGCAGAAACAATTTTGACATGTGCGTAAACAAAGACTAATGTTAATATTAACTTATCTAAAATGTTACTTACCATCACCGGACCATAGCACATAACGGACAAATCTGAAGAACAAAGTAGAAAAATAAATGAATTCCATGTAACGTTAAAAGGAATAAAGGGAAAATAAAGTCAGCTAGCTTATATCAGGGTATGAACAGATTTTACAAAGTCTAATTAAATACTTTAAGACTTTTTGACTATAAGAACTACCACTATGCGTTGCCATCAGCTTCACAGCAATTTGCCATTCTACCTGTTCCACAGTTTGTCGTTTTGACTTTTATCCAAGGGACACATTGATAAAATTCACTATGCAACAATTTTGACTCCATTCATTTCCTATGGCAGACGAACCATTGCTGCATTAGACATGATTGTATGGCAGGGTTTTTCCCGCATGGAAGATTTTTTGGTGGCCACCAAAGACAAATCAGGGCCACCAAAATGTGTAAAAACAGCCATTTCAATTCTCGATAAACAGAAGAAGCGTTTCACATCGCCACTGGAGAGGGAGGGAGTGTGAGAAAACAAGCACAGTGAACTGGATGGATGGAATGCCCTCAAACTAAAAGGCAGCTATTTTTGAAACTAGAAGTTAAATTCTTATTTTATGTATTTCTTGTATGCCTTGTTATATACTTGCATTGTCTAATTCAACTATCGTATTAACATACATTGACTAACCAATGTAATTTCAATATTGAAAGCTCGCCTTGCCTTTGTTTGTGTAATTATATCTTGGGGAGCATGCAGGCAAATAATTCAGTGTTTCTCAGTGGCTCTTCACTTTCAAAGTCTACTTTAACAGTACACCGAATCAAGAAAAACGCTCTTAATACAGCTATTTAGACTAACATTACTTTCATCTAACTGAAATGGGAATAAATACGACCTCAAATTTGTATTGTGAGGCATTTTAATGCCTCTAAATGTATTCCAAAGAGTTTGACTTTTTACAGAGCTGCAGTACCCCTGGCCTGCATACCGTTGTCCCACGTGCAACATGGAGCCAACAACGTGCAACCTGTCTGGACAAGTTAACGTTAGCTACTTAGCTACCTAAGCTAACGTTAGGCTAACCAGTTTCATACCCCTCCTCGAAATTATCAAAACGTTGACACTATTATCAGGTTTAGCTTCAACAAATATTTAGTTAGCGACACAACGTAACAACATAGAATGCCAACTATTGCTAATATAAAGCAAGCACACAGCCCAGGCCATTTTTTCATCTCATTGTCGACAGTCTTTCTTTAGTTTATGTTAACTACCACCTATGCGTTTAATTCAAATTTGAATGTTAACGTTAGCTAGCAATATTAACATAGAAATTAAACATTGAAGTTTGGCTAAAATTAGTTGACTGTTAAATTGACTTATACGTGGCGTATAAGTCAATTTAACAGTCAACTAATTTAGTTAGCCTTTTTTGTTTCTCACCTTTTCAAATATTCAACGAGGTCTCCATAGCTTCGGGAGATGGCGGTTGAAGAGGAGATGACTGGGCGGAGTCTAGGTTTTGCATAAAGTTAACGTCAGTTAGTTACAGTTGCCAACACTGTTATTCTAACACATTTTTGGACATCATCAAGTTTTGCTTTAAGCAGCATGCTCCCTGCAGAGAGTATCAGCACATAATTTCTCATAGTTAAAAGTTCATATGCTCATTATTACAATAAACAAAAACAAAAATATATGTATAACAATCTCATGCATTTCAACAGAAGCAGCCCTGCAGCAAGGCCAACTTTTATGAGGTGAATCATGTTCAATTTATTTGAGTATAAGAAAAGGTGTTGTTTCAAGCCACCAAACAGCTGACAAATGATCAGCTATTTTGCAGAAATGGCCAGCAAGGTTTAATTCTACTTATGTTTAATCATGTCATCTTGCTGAAGGTGCCAACCGGCACATGAAATCACTTTACAAATCACGTTTCTCTACCTGGGTCCACTACCAGCAATGTAAGAGGCAAACTGGCTCCTATCTAGACTCAAAACACACGTTAAGATAATTAAAAAGATTAAGTTAATTAGCACTGGTGAGCCACTTAGCATGGTGTCTCCTAATCATCACTGAACACCCGGGAGGTTGTCAGACATCAGAAACATAACAGAGTTTGTCAATAATTGTTTATGCAATGCATCTTGCTTGTTCTTTTATATGAATTTTATCTTTTTATCTGTCTCTTATCTGCCTTTTATTGGTGTAAAGCACTTTGAGCTGCATGTTGTGTATGAAAGGTACTATACAAATAAAGGTTATTATTAGTGTGCTTGCTTCAGCAAGCAAACTATTGTTATTCTCCTTACTTATTATTAGTGTGCTTGCTTCAGCAAGCAAACTATTGTTATCCGTCTTACTTATTATTATTTTTCAATATCTTCAACTTCTTTTTATTCTTCCGGACACTTTAATGCGGCTTGAACCGTTTGAGCTATTGATGCGGTTCCAACTCTCAAACGTTCAGCATGTTCGGGAATAGCATGCCATTACTTTTCTAAGCGTTCCGATGTTTAGTTTTTCCGCTATTTACGTTTAAACGGGAATTTTTTCCCAATAGAAATGAATGGTGGAATGTTCAGCTCGCTAGAGTGTGTGATGTCATCCCCACTCTAGCTACTCTTCAGACTTCAGATGCTGTGATTTTTAACTAAATATTCAAATTTCTTGAACTGTCATGACTCCCACAATTTTCACACTATATACACGTTACACTAGGGTTGGGCGGTAATACGGTAATACGGTATCCCGGGGTATTTGAAAATAGCAACGGTGTCCGTTTCATTACCGTCATAAAAAAATTTCTGGCAGAAGAAGAGGAGAGAGATGCCCAACCTGCACCCCCGAAAAAAAAGATAACTTTGGGCAGTCTCTTGCAAAAAAAAGCTGATGCGGCGGGCGCGGCAGGTCCCGTCGGACTCGGCACCATAGAGGAGCAAGCAGAATCAGAGATGAATGCCTATTGTCGCGAGCCTGTGATTCACGGAGACGAAGATCCCCTTCTCTGGTGGAAGTCAAATGGAGCCAGCCGCTTTCCGCTGATGTCGAGGGTGGCCCGAAAGTACTTGTGCGCGTGTGCCACAAGCTCACCATCAGAGCGGGTGTTCAGCACCGCAGGCAAAGTTGTAAGTCCGTTACGTGCCCTGCTCAAGCTGGAAAAAGTAAATACCGTATTTCCTCTAATAGTAGCCTGTAGTCAATTAAAAGCCGGGTCGATAATCCGATAATGGCCGGGGCCGTGGTCGACACAAACAAATAAAGGCCGGCCTCAAATACAGGCCGGGGGAAAAAACTAGGTCAAAACCTAGTACATGGCTGGACCGTGTCCGTCTCCTCTCTCCGCCGCTGCCTCTCCACCGCGCCCACGGCCCGCATTGATCCTCCCGATCCAAGCCCCGGACCCCCGCCGAAATCTTGGCCGGATCACCGGGAACACATCGGTGCCCAGGTTCAGTTAGCTTCAGTTAGCTTCAGCTTACATGCAAACAACGGTGGATACTGGTAAACTCCTGGTGCCTGTTTGTAACTGTAGTTTGTAGTAACGTACAAGTGCCACAAGACGGCTCGGCCGGCGGAAGTCTCTGGAGCATGCCGTCGTCGATTACCGTAATTATCGTAATGCATTGCAGTAACAAAAAAAGTCTACCTAACGTACCGTAACAGAAGCAGATCAGAAAACAAGGAGGCTTCGTACTAAAATAGGAGCAAATATACTTATCAAACAGAGGGAATTAGAAATAAAGATAGATGACATGTTGTTAATTTTGTACATGTTTTGTTGTTATTGTTTCAATATTCTGCTGTAAATATGCAACGTTTTCTATTCCGTTTCTGATGTTCAGAGAATAAAACTGGAACATGTATCACATTTTTGTCGTGTGAAAATCACAGTTGAAGTGCACTGCAGCCACCTTGTGGCGGGAAACGGTATAGCAGCGACTACATAAATTCATCATTTGGAATTGGCGGCTCCCTCCAAGCCATACAATGTGATTTTTAATCAGATGGTAATACCGTATACCGCGGGAAAATTTGGGGAAGGTTTAACGGTGTCAAAAATTGGATACCGCCCAACCCTACGTTACACATCAAACTGTTCAGCTACTCCTTCTGCCACTCACAATGTAAATATCTAAGTCATAGTGTTTAGACTTTTTCAGCTATGATGGTTTGTTCAACACTAGTGCAAAACTGTGTTTTACGGCCCCTATCTAACTTTTAAACAGCTTTGTCATTTCCACATTCTTAAACTGTCACTATTCCCACAATTTTCATACTACATACATATATTTTACAGCAAACTGTTCAGCTACTCCTTCTGTCACTCACAATGTAAATATCTAAGTAATAGCACTTGTAGTTTTTGAGCTGTGATGGCTTGTTCAACACTAGTGCTGTTCAGTTTTTGGCTCCTACACTTCAACATTAGTGCTTTACAGTAATTTTGCCTACTTTAAACAGCTTTTTCTTCTTGCACATTCAGTATTTAAACTGAAGTAGTTTCCACTATCTTCACACTACATACATATATTATATATCACACTGTTCAGCTACTTCTTCTGTCACTGACAATGTAAATATCTAAGTGGTAGCATTTGTAGTTTTTGAGCTATGATGGTTTGTTCAACACTAGTGCTGTTCAGTTTTTGGCTCCTATGAGCAGATTTTTTCTGCTTACACATATTTGAACTATCACAATGTCCACAACTTTAAGACTACATGCATATATTACACATTAAAATGTTCAG
The DNA here is from genome assembly GCF_048128805.1 of Centroberyx gerrardi. Classification (NCBI taxonomy): domain Eukaryota; kingdom Metazoa; phylum Chordata; class Actinopteri; order Beryciformes; family Berycidae; genus Centroberyx; species Centroberyx gerrardi. The sequence continues at coordinate 29,249,014 of NC_136013.1, forward strand.
CCAGTCCTACTCTTTCTCACAATGTAAATATCTAAGTGCTGGGATTTGTAGTTTTTCAGTTAGGTACGTTTGTTCAGCATTAGTGCTCAAATTCAACTTTTTCACTTCATTTTACTACAATTCAACTTCTTCAACTTTCTTTCAACTGTAATCAACTTACTACTATTTCTAATGCTGCTGCTACTACTGCTACTGCAGCTACTACTACTACTACTACTACTACTACTTCTAATACTGCTACTACTGCTACTTCTACTACTACTGCTACTACTACTACCTCTAATACTACTACTACTACTGCTACTGCTAAAACTACTACTGCTAATAGTACTACTACTGCTACTTCTACTACTACTACTACTTCTAATACTACTACTACTTCTAATACTGCTACTATTACTACTGCTACTACTTCTAATACTACTACTACTTCTAATACTGCTACTATTACTACTGCTACTACTTCTAATGCTGCTACTATTACTACTGCTACTGCTTCTAATACTACTACTATTACTACTGCTACTACTTCTAATACTACTACTACTTCTAATACTGCTACTATTACTACTGCTACTACTTCTAATACTACTACTACTTCTAATACTGTTACTACTACTGCTACTACTGCTACTAGTATTACTACTACTGTTACTACTACTACTATTTCTAATGCTGCTACTACTACTGCCACTACTACTGCTACTGCAGCTACTACTACTGCTACTACTACTACGTCTAATACTGCTACTACTTCTACTGCTACTACTACTACTTCTACTACTACCACCTCTAATACTACTACTACTACTACTACTGCTACTGCTATCACTACTACTGCTACTACTACTACTACTTCTACTACTTCTCTCCTAATGCAGCTCTCCTAATGCTGCTGTCTGCACTTCTCCACTTTCATACACACGTAGGGGGCCACACACACACACACACACACACACACACACACGTATTGGATTTGATGAATAAATAAAAATAAATCTGTTTAAATCTATATTTTAAGGTTTAAACTTTATGGCTTTTATTTTGAAGGCTGAAAGCCAAAACCGGAAGTTGTATTCATTGATATTCTGGTGAGCTTAACGCATGTAGCGTCTGTGTGCATCGAGTGGCTTTGACAAGCTGGAAGTCTCCCATTTCCCAGTTCACCTGAACGCACCACGTGTAAAAGCTGCCTGTGACGGTTAGAAAAATATCATTTGTGTTTTGGTAAGAGAAGGTGAGGGCAACGTCGCTTTATCGGCCAACTTAACGGTCATTTTACCGCTATGTTGGTCCAATGTAGGCTGAGACATTGTTTCTGTTTTTAAAATGTCATTAGATTTAACATTACTTGCTAACTGAGACAAGCGACAGCTTTCAGACATTAATGTTACGTTGGTAGCGTTGAAGACTGCTTTGAAAACGTCAACTGCCCAGTGTTAACGTTAGCCTGCTTAGCTAGCAAGAGACTGACGTTACTCTTTATGTAACGTTAACATTAATAATGTTAGTTAGCATTGTTGACAAGTTATTTCCAGTCGACAACCAAGGTTGACCACCTCACTAGCTAACCGGGCTAACGTTAATGTGGCTATCTTATCGGTCATAGCTAGAAATTGCATTAGTTTGAAAAAACAGATGTAAAAATAGCGGCCAATTAAAGCTACAACATAGTAACCTGGCCAAAAAAATGTTAGATAAACCGGGTGGTGTTTTTTCATTGTCACTGAGATGATACAGATAAAGATATTTGAGACTAGTTAAACGTAAGAAAAGACTAGCCTGTATTTGTGATCTGACAGCTCTGGGGTGTGTGTAAATGTCTCATTGCTCTTGTATTTGCCCTGTATTTACAGATTGCCCTTGCTGAGACTCCTGCTTTGTGGGTGAGGATGTGTTCATGTGTGTTTTAAAGTAGCTCCAATCAAGTGAACAGAAACATTTGCTACTTTTTACCTTCAACATGAAATACTTGTGGTTACAGTGCAGTACCCAAATATATGCTTCGAATAAATGGGGATTTCATCACCTATAGTCTCACTGCAATAGTTTGTATATTGTAATGTAGTATTTTGATATGTCATGTGTTTTGATGGTGGTTTTTACTATGACAATTGTACTTTTTTTCTGAATTACTTAGGTGTTTTTTGTGACTGCTTAGTGGTAAATTCATGACCTAATCAACCTCTTAGCATATGTCTATCACTTTACAAGGGATTTACATTGCCTTGTAAATCCCTTGCAATACCATTTAAAACAGGGCAAAAATCTATGCCTGCATACATGTTCGTATTTCATCCCCTCAATTTTCTTTGCAATGCAGTTGTGGTGGTTATATCTTCCAGCACACTGCTTTCTTATGTGTAAATATTTGAGTGATAGGATTTGTAGTTTTTGAGTTATGAATGTTCATGCTTTACAGTAATTTTGCCTCTTTTCAACAGCTTTGTCTTCTGACAGCTCTGGGGTGTGTCAATGTCTCATTGCTCTTGTATTTACCCTGTATTTACAGATTGCCGTTGCTGAGACTCCTGCTCTGTGTGTGAGTATGCAGTGTGTTCACGTGTGTTTTAAAGTAGTTCCAATCAAGTGAACAGGAACATTCTCTACATTTTACCTTCAACATTAAATACTGCTGGTTACAGTGCAGTACCCAAATATATCCTTAGAATAAATAGGGATTTCAGCACCTATACTCTCACTGCAATAGTTTGTATATTCTAATGTAGTATTTTGATATGTCATTATGTGTTTTGATGGTGGTTTTTACCATGACAATTATACTTTTTCTGAATTGCTTAGGTGTTTTTGTTTTTGTTTGTGACTGCTTAGTGGTAAAGTTAAGTGTTTTTTTCCCCTCCTCCTTTGTTCACAGATTTCATTTCTGGTGATCACATCCTCAAGGTGAGTTAATTTTAGGTTGCCACTCATGTTATGATTCACACATGTGATCTTTGTGCTGCAGGGCAGTTTTGGGTTTATTCTATTGATTTCAGTCTGCCCACTCTCTCACATCCTGCTTTGTGTAGCCTTCCGAAGGTTTCTCCCTTTTTTTTTTTCCTTACTCAGGTTTTGTGGGCATTTTTCCCCATTCACACAGGGGTCAAAGGTCAAACCAGTGCCGCTGTTGATTTAATTTGTTTCATAATGTGGCTGCTAAGAAGCCCTTTGATATTGTAATGGTGAGGAGGAGGGAGAGTATATACTGTATGTCTAACTGTTAATGTTGGACCTTAACACACAACAAGCCACACTGTATGGATAGTTGTGTCCCTGCTGTGATGTTGCTGTGGCAATTTGCTCTGATCAGCTGCTTTTGTCTAGCCCATCTCTCTCTTTCTCACTCTCACAGAGATTGTCGATTTGTCCTGAGCTACCCTCATCAGTAAGTTCACACTTTTTACAGTACCAAAGCAAAGTACCAAAACAAATTCTTAGAAAATAGGGATTTCAGCACCTGTAGTATCACTGCAATAGTTTGTATATTCTAATGTAGTAATAGTATTTTAGAGTGTATAGTGGACAGTACTCAAACATAAGAATCCCAAATATATATATTTTGTCATAACAAAATGTGCAAAAAGTCAAGGGAGTTGACCAAAATCTTTAAGCAACTGCCTTAAAACTTGGACTCTTGAGTGTGTGCAGTGCAAACATTTAAGTGGTATTGCTCATTGAACAAATTTCAATCAATACTCAGCAAATACAACAAGAAAAAACATGTGGCAATTCAGAATTTGTTTTCAGTGATTTTATTCTGTGTCTTTCTATTAGTCTACAGTCAAAATAAGGTCAGTGGAACATAACAAAATATTTTATGAAATTATCCACAGTTTTCCTAATACAATTTTAGAGTAATCTGACAAGCATATAAAGAGCCCATTGTCCACAGTGGATGCTGTGGTTGGTTTGTAAGACTTGTAGCAGTCGCTGGCGGTTAAGCCGGGGTGCCAGTCAAGAGTCTTTAGTCTGACAAAATATAATGGTACGAATACAGCCAACAAAACCCTACAAAGGAATGGATAGCAGGTACCAATCCCTTAACTACCTGTACACACAAAGCAGCCACAAGCATAAAACACACAACACAGCAAATGCAATGTTCCCCACAGTGTATTATACAAATAAGGACAGTGCAAATACCAACCAAACAATAATTCAATACAGTGCAACCCAACCCCAATAGTCCGTTTTTCAGTAGTGTCAGTCTGTGTCAATGTTTCTGAGTTCTCTACTCGAGACTTCCTTGATTCCCACAGTACTGCAACATTTGAGCTCCCGAATGCTCCGGGGAAACCCCGGGGTTACCTCCACAACGTTACTCCGGTTCGGGCGAGGTAGCAGGTAGCCGGCTCCCGGGAATAGTCGGACCGGGCGATGAACGGCGGGTTGGTGTATAAATGGCGTGTGAAGTGAAGAGAAGAAGCGGTGGATCCGGTCTGTAGGACGGGCGGTCTAGCAAATGGCGGACTTTTACACGCTGCCAGGGGTTGGCAGGCTAACGGCGGACACTCGGACGGTCTAGCCACTTCCTGGTGTGTGTCTGTGGTAAGTACGCGCCATAGTGCTTTTGAAATCCGGCCTTGAACAGTCTATGGGTGTGTGTGCGTGACGTGGGGGGGTACGTCCTTAAAGGCGCAGATCGCCACACTCCCCCCCCCTTAGAGAAAAGCTGCGTGCCAGCAAGCTTTCATCATTGCTTCCTTTGTCCTCCTTTTCCTCCTCACTGTCTGTTCGTTCAGCTAGAGGCAGTCTTCCTTCAGAGGTAGGTGAGCTAGCGGGGAAGCCCAGAAATTCCTCATGGTCACTTTCCTCATTAAAAATGTCCAAGAGGCGCTTTTTCTCCAGCTCCTCGATTTCTCTTGCGGTGGGATAGCAGGGCTTTAATCGTGCAACGTGCACCACCTTCCTGTTCTCTCCACTGGCCTCCAGTACGATATCATAGTTGACAGGTCCCACCTCAGCAACAATTCGGTATGGACCGAGCCACTTGGGAGCCAGTTTTGCAGTAAATGATTTTTCTGCTTTGGATACTGGATGGGACCGGAGCCATACTCTGTCTTTTTCTTGGAATTGCTGATCTCGGTGAGTCTTGTCATAATTTCGTTTTTGTCTTTCTCTGCTTTTCTTGAGGTTACACTGGGCGAATGCGGTGAGGTCCTGAAGTTTGGTTATTGTTTTGTAGTTTGATGAGTCGGGTGTGGCATCCCTTGGCTGGAGCAGGGCGTCCGCTGGTCCTCGGAGGGCCCGTCCGAGGTTCAGTTCAGCAGGGGTGACTCCAGTGGATTCATGGACGGCTGAATTGAGCGCAAAACGGAACTCGGGTAGATGTTTGTCCCAGTGTTTGTGGTTCTCTCCAACATAGGAGGCAATCATTGTTTTTAGTGTCCGGTTTATTCTCTCTGTCATGTTGGTTTGTGGGTGGTAGGCTGAGGTCATTTTTTGTTTCAGGCTCCATTTTTCACAGGTGGCTTTGAAGATGGACGAAATGAACTGGCTTCCCTGGTCCGACAGAAGGTAGTTGGGGACTCCCCATCTGGTGAGGATTTCCTGGGTGAGTATTTTTGACACAGTCTCTGCTGTGCCTTTTCGCAGATGATATAGCTCCACCCAACGAGTGTAGTAGTCCACAAAAACCAACAGGTGGACATTTCCCTTGGAGCTCCTAGGAAAGGGGCCCATCAAGTCCACTCCCAGCATCTCCCAAGGATGGTTTACCACGGTCTGCTGCAATTTCCCGGCGACCATGCGGCTCTCAGGTTTGTAGCGCTGACACACTTGACAATTTTGAACAAAAATCTTGACATCGAGACTCATTCGAGGCCAATACGCCAGAGCTTGCAACCTCTTGTAGGTTTTGTACCTCCCGAGATGACCAGCCAAGGGGTCCTCGTGGATCATCTGTAGCAGTTGTGATCGGAGACTCTCAGGTATGAGGATTTGATAGGTGGTTTTATGAGGCAATTGTAGCACTCGATAGACTTTGTCCTCCAAGATGGTGTACTTTGTGGAGTCCGTTAAGGTGACTTCTCCCTCGTCCATCACAGCTTGGTACAAGCGCTGACAGTCTTCGTCGTCCTGCTGTGCTCTCCATATCTGGTCATCTGAGATGGGCAGATCCTTTCCTCCCTCCCCTTTGACAGACAGCAGGGTGGCGCAGGCCGGTGGTACGTGGTGGTTGGTAGTGGTGGTGAAATCGTGAGGGGCTCTGGATAAGGCATCTGGAACGGTGTTATACTTTCCTCTCCTGTATTCCACAGCGAAAGTAAATTCCTGTAGCCGGAGGGCCCACCGGGTGAGACGTGCGCTGGGTCTCTGGATTTTAAACACCCATAGCAGTGCTGAGTGGTCGGTGACTACTGTGAAGAATCTTCCGTCCAGGTAATATCTCCACCTTTCCAAGGCCCACACCACAGCCAAACACTCCTTTTCAGTGACTGAGTAGTTGCGCTCTCCTTTATTTAGGCTCCTGCTGCCATATGCCAGAACTTCCTCTGTTCCAAGCCCGGTTTTCTGGGCAAGCACAGCTCCAAGGCCCACGTCACTGGCATCAGTGTAAACCACAAAAGGGAGGTCAAAGTTTGGATGCCCTAGGATGGGTGGGGAGACCAGACACGTCTTCAGGGTTTCAAAAGCAGACTGGCACTCAGGTGTCCACTTGAATTTGGCTCCCTTGCGCTTCAGTGCATTCAGGGGTTCTGCCAGCTGAGAGAAGTTCGGGACGAACCGATGGTACCAGCCGGACATGCCAAGGAACCGCTGGACTGCCTTGAGGTTATTTGGCACTGGGAATTCTTCTACTGCCTTGGTTTTGTCTGGATTCACCTGAATCCCTGCGGCAGATACAATGTGACCCAGGAACGTGAGGGAGGTTTGGAAGAAGTTGTATTTTTTCATGTTCACGGTCAGCCTTGCCTCTCTGAGTTTTTGGAGAACCACCTGGAGGTCACTGAAGTGCTGTTCCCATGACGGAGAGTAAATGATGATGTCATCCAGGTAAACAAAACAGATGTTGCCTCTCAGCTCTCCCAAGGTCATTTCCATCAGCCTCTGAAAGGTTGCTGGTGCATTTTTGAGACCAAAGGGCATGACCTTGAATTGGTAGAGTCCAAAGGGACAGGTGAAGGCTGTTTTGTCCCTGCTGTTCTCATCCATCAGGCACTGCCAGTAACCACTGTTGAGGTCGATGGTGGAGAAGACAACCGAGCCCGTAAGTGAGTCCAGAATTTCCTGTATAGTGGGCAGAGGGTAAGCATCGGTGTATGTCACTGCGTTGAGTTTAATGTAGTTCACGCAAAACCTGGGCTTCCCATCTTTTTTAGGAATGAGGACCACAGGAGATGCCCAAGCCGAAGACGAGGGTTCGATGATGTCAGCTGCCAGCATTTCCTCCACTAGCTCCTTTATCACCTTGAGTTTTGCTGGGGAGACTCGGTAGGATTTTTGTTTGATTGGCATGTCCTGAGTAACAAAGATTTTATGCGTCAGAACATTTGTTCGGCCCAATGATGAGGTGCACACATCAGCATTCCTCTGTAGCAGGTCGCAGAACTGATTCTTCCTGTCTCCATCCAACTGAGCTCTCTCCACTGCCTTGTGCAACAGCTCCGCATCCAGGCTGGAGGGAGTAGGAGGAGCGGCACTCTGGGGGTCAAGGGCAGAGTAAAAGGAAAGCAGGCCCTTCCCAGTCCATTCGGTAAAGTTGGTAGTGTCCTTTTCAAAGCAATATCTTCTCCCGCTGTTGCTCCTGAACCAGTACAAATTCTGTCCAACATCCATTTGCAGCCCACTGAGGCTCAGGAAGTCCAGTCCCAGGACTGCAGGAAAGGCCAGGCTTTCGGATGAAAGCACTACCACCGGCAGAGTACAGGTATGATCCTGCAACTTCACTACAACATGCTGCCATCCCAATGGCCATCTCTCCCCCCCGTCAGCCAAATACAGGGGTTTCCCAACCCAGGGGTATAAATTCTTGTCCTCCACCTTAGTGGCCTGCCACAATTCCTCATTCAGAAGCGTATAGGAGGAACCTGAATCCACCATAGCCCTGCCATTCACTGAGCCAATGGTTATAGGAACGACCAGTTGGCGAGGAACAGGTCTGGAAGCGGTGAAGGGGAAGACTCTCTCCCCTGGCAGCTGATGTGACACTGCGTGTATCGTAGGATTGCTGCTGGTGGATGGCCCAGATGGAGGTGGAGGTTGGTAAGTAGGCTTGTGATTCTTCCCCTTATTAGAAGAAACATTTGGACAATTGTGTGGTGAATGGGATCCTTTCCTTTACACCGCCAACAGAAAGGTTGAGCAGGTCTTGCCGCTGCAGGAGTGAGAGATGTAGATGGGGTAGAGGTGGGCGTTACTACAGTCTGAGACCTATTGGTGTCAGGGGGGTATTTCCGGGGTATCCCTTGCTGTAGTTGCTTCTCTCTGTCCTTTTCCAGCTGCTGGCCGAGCCTCACCAGGGCATCCACTGTTTTGACACCACTGCTCCTCAGCTGGCTCGCCAAAGATGGACGTATGTTCTTTAGTATGAGCTGGATGACTTTTTCCTCTGAGATATCCGGTTTCCATCGGCGGCAGAGTGCTCGGTACATGTAAGCAAAGTCCCGGATGCTTTCCTCCTCCCCTTGCACCCGCGTCCTGATCCATTCCTCCAGTTCATCAATATAATCCTCTGAGAGGAAGGCCGACAGAAACTTATGCTCATAGTCCCTCCAGGTGAATGTTTCCAACCTTACCACATCCCACCAGTCGCGAGCTGTGCCAAAAAGGACATTGCGAAGGGTGGCGAGAAGTTCCTCATCTGTGAGGGGGTTCAAAGCCAGATAGTCCCGACACTGTTCCAGGTACATAAGAGGGTCTGTACAATCCCCCATGCGGCCAAAACAAGGAAACTGCAATTTAATTGGGCTTTTCCCCATTAACCTTCCCCTCAGGTCTCCCTGGATGGGGGAGCCCACTGGAGATGGAAAAGGCTCTGGACCGCAACCAGATTGCAGGGTAGAGTGCAGTCGTAGCCGAGCTTTAACCTCGGGTTGTACTGTAGGTAAGGAATCAGAGGGAAGTGGAGGTGAAATGGTGGTGGTTTGCACTGCAGTCGATTGTAATGAAGAGTGTGGGGTTCGGAGGGCTTGTTCCTTGATGGCGCTAACTCCTTCCACCATACTGTGCAATTGCTCATTTAATGTTGTTACTTCTCCCTGCAAGTGCGTGACAGTAGCCACCATTGGAGTCATTGCATCACTGATGTCCTTAAGCATCTCAGTATGGTGATGATGGAGCCTCCACTTGAGAGTGTCGGTGAACTGTGTCCTGAGATACTCGGTATGCTGGATCAAGCAGTCCTTTATTTGTTGCTGTCCTTGTTCCTGCTTCACAGTAAAGACATGTTTAAAGTCCGACAGGATGTCCAGCATTTTCTGATTATTAGTTTGTTGCTCTGCTTTCCACCGATGAATTATATCATTCATTTCCTTTTGGCTTTTTTGCAGATCTGCCAAAGTGTGCTGTATGTTTGTGTTATCAGGAGGCTTTAACAGTGGAGGAGCAAGAGTTTCATCTCCCGTGAGTTCCATGTCCAGTAACGATAGATTTGTTTTGTCCTTTACTTTCCCAGCAGAGGGCAGAACTAAATGCTTGGAGGTTTCCTGGCTTATGGAGGGAAAAGGTTGCAGTTGGTCCTCCTGGCCAGCAGATGGCAATCTCCCTTGCCCGGCGCATACCTGACCGGTGGGGAGAGGAGGAAGTTGCAATTGGCCCTCCTGTCCAGCAGAGGGCAAGGTTTCCCAGGAGAGGTCCAGCAAATCAAGCAGCTCCGCCATGCCCGTTTATTGTCCCTTAAACTGAGGTTGCGCCTAATAAATATTGTTTGCTTTCAGTTGAGTGTGTGTTTTTGACACCAGCCTTTTAACTAGGCCGTTGCTTGCCGTCAAAGCCAGGGTGGAGAATTTGTTTGCTTTTAGTGTGCACACGACTGTTTATTAGATTTTCCAGTCGGTCCCATCTGGGGTGCCACTTTTTATGTAGCGGTCGCTGGCGGTTAAGCCGGGGTGCCAGTCAGAGTCTTTAGACTGACAAAATATAATGGTACGAATACAGCCAACAAAACCCTACAAAGGAATGGATAGCAGGTACCAATCCCTTAACTACCTGTACACACAAAGCAGCCACAAGCATAAAACACACAACACAGCAAATGCAATGTTCCCCACAGTGTATTATACAAATAAGGACAGTGCAAATACCAACCAAACAATAATTCAATACAGTGCAACCCAACCCCAATAGTCCGTTTTTCAGTAGTGTCAGTCTGTGTCAATGTTTCTGAGTTCTCTACTCGAGACTTCCTTGATTCCCACAGTACTGCAACATTTGAGCTCCCGAATCTGAGTCCGAGTGTAACCTCCCGTCAGTGTAATGCATCTGTGTGCTCCGGGGAAACCCCGGGGTTACCTCCACAACGTTACTCCGGTTCGGGCGAGGTAGCAGGTAGCCGGCTCCCGGGAATAGTCGGACCGGGCGATGAACGGCGGGTTGGTGTATAAATGGCGTGTGAAGTGAAGAGAAGAAGCGGTGGATCCGGTCTGTAGGACGGGCGGTCTAGCAAATGGCGGACTTTTACACGCTGCCAGGGGTTGGCAGGCTAACGGCGGACACTCGGACGGTCTAGCCACTTCCTGGTGTGTGTCTGTGGTAAGTACGCGCCATAGTGCTTTTGAAATCCGGCCTTGAACAGTCTATGGGTGTGTGTGCGTGACGTGGGGGGGTACGTCCTTAAAGGCGCAGATCGCCACAGACTACGCTCACTCCTAATTGTAAACCTTGCCTAATTACTGTAAATAGGCTGTAGGGCTATAGAGATACATGACAGATGTGCATATTAACTTTTTCTGATTTGTTTCTGACAGGTCTGTACACCACAGTAGGCTATGTCTGTTTCATGTTCATTGCACAGTTGACATTGTAAACCTTTTCAAACATCAGTACAGCATTAACCCAAACTGGATGTAAGCTGACAGGCATCTAATCGTACAGTTTCCTTGTTCAAGGAGAACAACATTGTTTTTAGCCGTGCATCTATGAACAAGTGTTACAGGTACTGGTTTGTTAATTTCAATTATTTTACTCAACAACCGTGTCTTATGAATTTTTTCTTCTTGTCTTACAGGTGTGCTGCTGCTGCTGCCGCTGGTTCCAGTTGCACCTCTATACACGTTCCATCTTTCTATCCCTCTAGTCTATACCGCTCTGTCTTTTTTTGGATTTTCTTCTCTTTCTGTCCCTTATACTGCTCTGTCTAAATTTTGGATTATTCTATCTTTCTCTCCTCTAGTCTATCCCACTCCATCTAATTTTGGATGACATTCTACCATTGTGTGACACAATTTGAGATTCTGCTTTGAGAAACTGCTTTGAAAAACGATTTTGAGATTTGCACCTTTTGATACATTGCTTTGGTGTTCACTATATTGATTGCATTGTCTGATTGCACTCACACCCCATTACACCGAATTCCCTCTCTCTGAATTCGTTTGCTCTCTCTCTCTCTCTCTCTCTCTCTCTTTCACACTCTCTCTGTTGCTAACTGTGCTCCCACTGCATTTGGCAGGATTTGAAAAGCACTAATCTGTATCCAGACAGAATTTAAAGAATTACTATTCATAGACTACAGAACTACTGAGTCCTTTAATATTGAATCTGAATAGAAAGAATATTGAACGGAGTTAACTACATATATTTAATTGTTTAGACTGTTTAGAGTTCTTTAGACTTGTGTGTACTGAATTATATTTAAACTATTGAGAATTTTATACATAAGTTAATTCTGATTGTTGCAGATCCACGCTAATAACAGTCTGAGTAGAATCCATTTGTTTGATCTGAATAGCCATATCAAAGTGTTTATTAAAAGTTGCCAAGGAGAAGAAACTCGACATCTGAAGCAGCCGTATCCTGTCAGCAGAACAACGTACCTGACTGGTGAATGGTAAACAGGTGGTAGAATACTGATGCTGAAAGCACTCATATTTGTTTAGACTTTTCCCTAATACTTCATGCTCAACTGAGTGAGCTGAATTGAATTTGTTTACACTGAATTAAAATCAACTGATCTGTTGCATTTGACATAAGAAATTAGACAAATTTTAATAGTTTATTGATACAGAACTCTTGATACACATTTATTTACATCTGTTGCTATCTACTGTGTGTATTTTAGACGGATACCAGTTATATACACAACACTTACATATTACATTGATTTGATTTAGATTTGTGTTTACTGAATTACATTCAAATTAAACAAGTAGAAATAGCCTGCTGCTTGTAATATTTCAAAAGTACATTCTATTACTGATTACCAGGCAACTGAGTTGAGTCGTCTCAGAACTCAAATTTGACTGACATTACACTGAAAAGGAGTTATTACATTATTTTCAGTTCTTTTGGAGACAGAACAATTAATAGATAAGCTGATACAGATCATTCTTCATATTTCTGTATTGAGATCGCACTTACTGACATTTCTATCTCTGAATTGCATTTACTGCAATACATACCGTTCTCTACCAGTGTATATTTAAGGACGTAACATCTAAATATTGAGTAAGGTCAGGTAATTCCTTAGACCTGTCTGTAGCTGTCTGAATTCTATTGCAAACATATTTTGTAAATATAGTGGAAATAAGTGTTTGCTGCTTCCAAATACAAGAGTAGGCTACATCCTATTACTGATTGTAGCTGATAAATATAGTCTCAATTTCAGTTGTCAATAGCCATATCTGCCAATTTACAGCTACATTGTATAAGGTATCAAAAGAGAATCAACAACCTAAGTGGACATTTGAACTTTTATATTGACCTGTGTAGAACATTGAAGTGAGTGAGAAATACTGTTTGAGTGAAAAAAACAATCTAAAAAAAACTGTCATATCACCCAGTTCTTACAGTAGTGTTCATTGTATAGTGGTATTAACACTTGCACCTTAAATTTGGAATATAAGTAAATTTACAGAAAATATTTACATTTATTCCTCTTAGATTTACGCTGATTGCATTTCTATAGCAGTGTTTGTCACTTTTGTACACATTTTCATCACTTATTGATCGTATAGGGAACAAAGGTACATTTTATCTGTGTCCAATAGTGTAATAAAGAGTAAATACTTTGCAACAAGCTTATTTTCTTTGGGGAAAAACTGCTGAACTCGGGATAACCATGCCAAGGCGAGGGAAAAGATCAGAAGCATCAAAACAGCGTTGGAGGAAGCTGAGCTTAGAAGTTGGTGTACCCAGTCAGCAGACACACACAGCAGAGTCTGGTCACACAGCCCCTGTACAGGTCACAGCCAGCCAGCCAGATGTGATGTATGTCAGAGCCTCCCACTGCCAGGCTGATGCTAGATATAATGAGTACTCCAGAAATGCTCAGTGCGCTTGTAATTCTCTCACATTTCTTGTCCATCACAATGAAAATGAGCAGCTCCAAAGCCCTGATCTTGATTGCATACTGGAGGAAGGCGATGCTGTGTACACTAGTGTCAGGGCAATGCTCGAGATAGAGAACAGATTTAAGGAGAGACGTTTGGCCTTTGATGAGCTCCCATGCTGGGCTATGTGCAATAACCATGAGTACGATGTCATCAAAGCAGATGTAATGCATGGTTTCTTCACTGCTACTGCCCCTTGTGCAGAAATGGAAGCACTGTACCCAAACCTTGCAACAAGACTTCAGTGTCTCTCAACCGATGTCAATCAAGCATTGCTTACATTATCTGGGACCACCATTGCTGTATTCAGAGACACCTCTGGAAGATATGGCATCTTTGACCCACACTCCAGGTCAGCTGATACTGATGGAACACTCTGGAGGCAAAGCTTTAATGCTGTCTTTCAAAAGTTTGAATGACATGATTGAGAGATTACATATGATGTTTGACTGGGTGTCTCCTGATAAGCAATATAATTTCATGCCCGTCTCATTTCAGAGGGTAGATGTATCTGTAAATGATGTTCCACACCAAGCAGATCCTGCTGCACACATCCCTGATCCAGCTGCATGTGCTGAAACGGCAGAGGTCACACTTTCTGTTCAGCAAGTTGAAACACAGACCGGTAATGATGCAAAATTATCAAACCAACAAGGAAAGACTTCATATGGCAAGCAATTTGAGCTACATGCATCCAGTAATTTAAAAGTCATCAGAGGTCCACCATGCATTGCTTATTGTATCTCCTGAGTGCATTGCTGTGTTTCGTGACAGATCAGGAAGATTTGGTTTCTTTGATTCTCACTCTAGAACTGCTGATGGTTTGCGTGACCCTGGTAACGGAACTGCTGTGATGCTCACTTTTACACATCTGAGTGATATGATTGAAAGAATTCACGTTGTTCCAAATTCATGCTGATGAAGCCCCATATGATTTCATGCCAGTGTCATTTGAAAGTGTAAACATGCCCTCTGATGAAAATGGTGCATCACAAAATGCCATGGCTGTGTCATATAATGACTCTGAGTTAATGGATGTTGACAACTGTGATGGTAGTGATTTAACAATGGAACAAGAGCATGGTTGGCAAATCAAAAAGGAACACAACACCACTTGCCACCTGTAGGAGAAAATGATGCACAGCATGAACAAACTAGTACATCAGATTCCCAAAGTGATGTGATGGAGGTTGATAATGATAACGTACTTGAGCAGAACACAGATGCAACACTTAGAAATGAAAGTGATGGACAAAATGAGCAGTCACCTAACTCAGAGGAGGAGAAAGATGATCTGAGACCTGGTCTTGCCCTTGACACTTGCCTGCAACCAACTGATATTGGACAGGATATTCTATCATATGGTGAAGGAATATTCAGTATCGCCCCTGCCGAAGGAAAAAGGCCAGTCAGCTTTTTTAAAACACCAAAACTAGAAGCAATGGCTTTCCCTGTTCAGTTCCCTACTGGAAATAACACACTCGATGAGGTCAGACAGATAAAAATATCTCCAAGCATGTACTTCAATGCAAGGCTGTTTTCTGTGGATACTCGTTTTGCGAGAGAACAAACCTACCTCTTCTTTGCACAGTTTGTCACAGAGATACACATGGTCACATCTAGTATGTCAATACAGTTAAGAAAAGGGAAAGCTAAAACCAAAGATGGCCGCAAAATATCTAACAGGCTATTGCGGGATAAGCGTGAGATTGAGAAACTGGTACACAATAAGGATGCAACAAGATTCATGCAGCCTCTGAGAGGGACTCCAGCATACTGGGACAAAACGCTAAAAGATCTGCTCGCCATGATCAGACAGTTGGGGAAGCCTACTTTCTTCTGTACATTCAGTGCTGCAGAGATGAGATGGCCAGAGGTTATAACAGCAATAAAAGCACAACAAGGTGAACAGGTGGAATTTTCAGAGCTTGACTGGACTACAAAATGTGACATACTACGAAGCAACCCTGTCACAGTCATGCGCATGTTTGAGAAACGTGTCGATGCGTTAATGAGAGATCTGCTCATGTCAGAGGCACAGCCCATTGGTGAGGTACTCTGATGCAACCGTGTGTGCCTTTGTCGATCGCTACATAACATGCCAGCTGCCAGATACAATCAAAGACCCTGAGCTGTACAGCATAGTTACGGAGGTTCAGACGCACAGCAGAAATCATTCCACTTCATGCAGGAAAGGCTCTAAACTCTGCCGTTTTGGTTTTCCAAAGCCACCTATGCCACAGACAAAGATAACTCGCCCAAGGTCAGCAAACATGGATGAAGCAGACACCTCAGTTCCAAAAGAGTCAAACAACAATGATTCAGACACACAGGCAGCCAAATTGAAGCTCAAACCAGTGTGGGATCTGCTCAACGACCCTAACGTCTCTTTCGACAGTCTATCAGAGCTGTTAGCCCAATGTAATTTGAGCTTGGAGGAATACAAGCAATGCGCTGAGGCAATGACCAAGTCGAGTGTGATTATCATGAAGCGAGATCCAAAAGACTGTTGGGTGAATGGATACAACGCAGATCTACTGAGAGCCTGGAATGCCAACATGGATATCCAGTACATTCTCGACCACTACAGATGCGTTATGTACATGTTGTCGTACATATCCAAACCCGAACACGACATGAGTGAATATCTAAAGGCAATAATCCAAGATGTCAGGCAAACAGATGTAACTCAGCAGGAGGAAATGAAGCAAATTATGCAGGCTTACTCTAAACATAGACAAGTTAGCGCTCAAGAGTCTGTGGCCCAAACGTGCAGCCTGCCACTGAAAAAAAGCTCCCGCAACGTTGTGTTTATACAGACAGATGACAATGCCCTGAAAATGAGTCTTCCCATGAGTGCACTGGAGAACAAGACACCAGAGTCACTGGATGTGTGGATGACAGGATTACCAGAGAAATACAGGGCAAGACCAGAAACACCTGAATTTGAAACTATGTGTCTGGCAGACTTTGCTTCAGGTTGTAGAGTTGTCTATGGCAGGCAAAAGAATGGGAAGAATGTTGTGCCTCTACTCAATGACGCGGGACACATTCAAAAACCAACAGTAGGGAAACCTGCACTTATCAGATATGTCCGCTTTTCCCAGGAAAGAGATCCAGAGAAACACTATGGCAGGCTACTCAAATTGTATCTCCCTAACCGCTCTGACTCACAGCTGAAAACCAAGAGATTCCCAACATATGAAGCATTTTACAAAAGTGCCTGTGTGAAACTTCCAGGAACTGAGTACATCCACTCTGTGTACAAAATTGTGAATGAAAACAGAGCACAATATGAGCAACATGAAGAAGAGGTAGAGAGAGCCGTTAAGGAGTTTGAACAGAATGGCCCTTTTGAGGATGCATGGTCCACTTTTGCACCTGAAATTGATCTAGTTCGGTTGGAATGTATTGCAGAACAAGAGCAAGTACACCCTGATGAACAAAATGAACAAGATGATATTCCAGACTACAGCACTCGCTCAGATGAAAGAGGAGGAACAGTACCAACAGTGGAAGGCCCCAAAATAAACAATAAAGTCATCCACTCGATGTATCAAAACCTGAACCAGACACAGGCCTCTATATTTTACACAGTCCGTGATTGGTGCACAAAGCGCGTGTGGGGCCAAAATCCTGACCAGTTCTTCTATTTCATCACTGGAGGCGCCGGCTGTGGCAGGTCACATCTCATCAAATGCATCTATGCTGAGGCCACTAAGATACTGTGTGAACTCCCCCGACTCTGTGAAGAAACAGACATATCGATGCCCACAGTGTTACTGACTGCATTCACTGGTACCGCAGCATTCAACATATCAGGAAAAACACTGTATTCCACTCTCAAACTGCCGAGAAGTTTAAAGCCACCTTATCAAGGACTTGGAAATGCACTAGATGAAGTCAGGTCTACACTGTCAAATGCAGAGATAATTATCATTGATGAAGTGTCAATGGTTTCGAAACATCTGTTTGCCTATGTCAACTGGAGATTGCAGCAGATCAAAGGCAGCAAAAAACCTTTTGGAGGCATGTCAGTTATTGCGGTTGGAGACTTTCATCAGCTGCCCCCACTTGGAAAAGCAAAAGCCCTCTGCGTGTTCGCAGTCGTGATCGACTTCTGGCAAGAGCATTTTCAAATGATCACGCTGACAGAGATCATGCGACAGAAAGAGGATGTTGCTTTTGCCCAACTGCTGAACAGAATCCGGGTGAAACAAAAGACAGAGCCCCTATCTGAGGATGACAAAGCTTTGCTCTCACAAGCTGTGACTGACCCGGCAAACTGCCCCAATGATGTGATACACATATTTGCAACCAACAAAGAGGTGGATGAACACAATGCTGCAACAATATCCACTCTTCACAGCAATATCATTAATATAGATGCAGATGACTACAAAAAAGATCCACGGACAGGAAAGGAGATCTGCCTGACATGATACAAGCTGCCGAGGGTGCCCGTGTAATGCTCATCAGAAATATAGATGTGGAAGACGGCCTGGTGAACGGTTCGTTTGGCAAGATTTCCAGAATTGTGACTCAGACTCTAAATGGTGTGAGCAGAGTACAAATGCTTGGCCTGGAGCTTGACAGTTCAAGTGCAGGACAGAAACACTGCAACAAGGTACCTGGTGGACCTGATAACCTGGTGTACATTGAGAGAATAGAGGAAAACCTGAGCAGAAAAGGAGTGGTTCGCAGGCAATTCCCAATGAAGTTAGCGTTTGCGTGCACAACGCACAAAGTTCAAGGCATGACAACACAGTCTGCAGTAGTTTCACTGAAACATGTATTTGAACCAGGCATGGCATATGTTGCACTGAGCAGAACAACTTCCCTCCGTGGACTGCATGTCACTCATTTGGATGAAAAGAAAATATACACAGATCCTGAAATCACAGCCTCTCTGCAGAGCATGAGAAAAGCATCACTTGACCACATGATGCCACTATTGCAAATTGCACGAGCATCAAATCAAACACCTACTCTAAAAATCATTCATCACAACACAGAGGGATTACAGTGTCACATTCAGGATATCAAAAGTCATCATGAGTTGAGACTTGCAGATATTTTGTGTTTTACCGAAACTTGGCTTTCAGGCTCTTCTGTTGATGAAAGTCTCCAACTGGAAGGCTACAACATGTTCAAACGCAACAGACACGCCTCGTACACAAACTCTTCTCAGATTTTTGACAAAAACGGTGGAGGAGTTGTTGTCTATGTGAAAAGCCACTGTGAAGCTCAGGCCATACAGTATATGCACAATGTGACTGACCTGGAGTATGTTGTCGTCAAAATTGAGGCCCCAGTGAGTGCACTGATCGCTGTAGTCTACAGACCTCCAAAGTACAGCCTGCTGCAATTCCTGTCTAACCTGCGCAGCCTACTGGATTGTTTGGACATCATAGATCACCACCCGATCATTGTCTGTGGAGACTTCAATGAGGATCTGTTATCAAAAGAAAGGAAGCCCATCTTTGAGCTGTTTCAGTTGAGAGGATACACACAACTCATCAACACTGCCACCACTGAGAAGCAGACCCTGCTGGATCACATTTTCATTTCCAGACCAGAGCAATGCCTGCAGTCAGGTGTTCTGCAAACGTATTACAGCTATCATGATCCAACCTTCTGCGTTTTGTCTTCAAACATGACATGATTGGAGCGTCATATCACACATGTCGCATTAATGGTTACATTGTTGTTGTTGAACTTATAATAGCAGACCTTGCATTTGGTAACTTTGTATTTGATAACTTAATTATTGGAGCGTAATGTTACATATCTTGTATTAATGGTTACATTATTGTTGTTGAACTTATGATAGCAGACTTTGCATCTGGTAATCAAGTATATGATAATCTAATTTTTGGAGCCTAATTTCACAAGTCCTATATTAATTGGTCAACTTAATCAACCTATCAACTAATTTGGAAAAAAATGTGGGTGGAAGGAAGACACAGCTCTTCAGTTGTGTCTTCCTTACTTCACCCCACACACCAATGCCCCACCCATTAATCAACCTATCAACTCATTTGGAAAATTTAAACCTCCACCTCTGGCCACTTGCCCGAGGATATTATTGATGCTGGCCCCTCCCCTCCTCCAGCCCTTGTGTGCTGTGAGGTGCTGGATCAGCTGACCTTCCCATCAATGGTGGACTCCAGCACAGTACTAAGCTCTTCCTCACAGTCCATAAGGTATTGGACTTTTAAATATTACATTTAATACATTCAGTGTTTCCCACAGAATTCGAATGTACTTGTGGTGGTAGGTGGGTTGGCAATGGGGGGGGGGGGGGGCTTTTTATTCTTGTATTCTCTTATATTGTCAATATATAGGCTAATATCAATGAAGGATCCCACTACCTGGATGGCTGAAAAATTATCTAATATATTCCATTTTAAATAGTTCCATTTGTCAAACAAATAACTAACCTGTATATATCTAAAGTACTTTGTGTCAAAGATAACATAACTTAAAAATATAAACAGTGCTACACTGTTCTGTCTGTTGCTTGCTTTAGTCTACAAGGTGAAGAATAGAAATAAGACTCCTTTTACAGAGAAATCTGCTGTTCTGCCCCTCTGCCCTGCTACATCTCTCTGTGCTGTCAGTCTCACCTGTATCTTTACATCGTTACATTACAGCCTTTGACATTATTATCTGCTCTGTTTTACTGCTCAGCTCCTCTGGTCCAGACTGTCCTGCTCCTCCTCAGGACGAGTCCTTTTCCTTCTTTGAAAATATTTTTCAATATTAATCTGGATTGAGGGAGCAAACATTCAGAGTCAGAGTTAAAAAGTTAATATTAACGTTATCAGTCCACTCAGTGGATACTGACTAGCAGCTAGGCTATACAGCGTGCTAATCTCGGAAACTCAGCTGGATTCCGAGTAACGTTAACTGTTAGTTCTTCTTTTCGGGAATTCAGTCGGCCGTCTTCTTGGCATGGAAAAAAATATCCCTCACGCGTGTGCAGTGGGAGGCAAACAGACGGGTCCGGTGAGAGAGCGAGTGAGCGAGAGAGAGAGAGAGAGAAAGAGAGAGAGTGAGAGAGAAGAGGTCGCATGGAGCAATTAGGGGCTGAGCGAATCAATGCGCTACACGCAGTTTTATGATTATATAGTTTCATATAAAGTTTTCTGTGTGTGGGAAACCCTGGAGGGGTAGAGCGAGGGGAGATTGCCCACTAGTTAATTGATCGCGGATGGCGTCGTTCTCTCGGACGGATAAAAAAATAAAAATAAAAAATGCTAAAATGGGTCGCCAAATATACTTTGGCGGCCGTGAATATACCTGGGCGGCCCGCCCAAGTAAAGTCTATGTGTGGGAAACACTGACATTGTTGTTGTTGACTGTTTGCACTAATCATATTGTTTCACTAACCAATACTACTTTACATACTACATACATACACACATACTTCTTTTTACACATTATTGTTACTCTACACTGTATTACAACTTCCTGTTTTTCTTTTCAGAACTACTGCCAACCTCCTCTCTCCACATCACCTTCTGGACACCCAGCGCTACACGGAGCGGTAGAAGGCAACTAGTAATACAGGAGAAGAGACACAGCTTTGAGGATCATAATTTTAGATAAAGAGGCTGTTGTTAAGGAGGCCATATACATCAAACTGGAACGACCTTCACTAAACAGAGGGGAGGAGTGCAACATCACCGCTACATACAACGCTGTCATAACATCTGGAGGACCATAGTGCCAATGCCAAGTTTTAACATCTTTCCAGCAGTTTCAGACTTATTCACACCTCCACTCATGCGACTCAAAAGACTCTCATGTTCATGGTGTGAATCACCCACACAGGTTAAATGCCAGGGAATTCTCCACCATTCAGTACAGCTGGAGAACCCTCTCGGATGAGTGGTGAAACACCTTCCACTCTTCCAGTGGATTTTGTTATTTATTTTGTTTATTTTTATTTTTTGACATCTTACTTCCTTAATTTAATGTGTTTTGTGTTGAAACAATTATTGTTTTTGCTCTTATTATGTGGCAAGGCCTACATCTACTTAAAAACCTTTAAACATTTCCGCTTCTAATAGTACTTCTACTACTGCTTCTACTGCCCCCTAGCACTAGTACTACAACACTACTACAGTAGTGCAACTACTAATTCAACTACTTCCACTGCTTGAACTCCTGCAACTACTACATTTTCTGAATATTTTGACTTTTATTAGTAAAAGTTCTTTTCAAAAAATCAATAATTGTGTACATAAAGTGCCTTGATTTTCAGAATTGTATCTTCAATTTTGAATTCATGAAAACTATTTGTGTTCTGCCCTTATTGTCACACAAAGCTCTCATTCAGGAACAGACAGGAAAAATGTTGAAGCCAGCTGTAGGTCATTCCTTCCTTCCCTTTTTCCCTCTTCCTTCTGGAATGAAGGAAAGAAACAAAGAGGGAAGAAAAGAACATAGCTTTTCTTCCTTGTTTCTTTCCTTCATTCCAGAGTTTGATTTTGGTTTTGTTTGGTCTCTGCTTTTTTTGTTTTTTTGTTTTGATGTTTAACTGTGTCCCTGAATTGATGGGGGGCCCACAAGCAGGCTTTGAGGCCTGATTGGTTGCCCCATCACCCTTATGATTTTGGTTTTGTTTATGTATTTTTATTTTGATGTTTAATTGTTTCCCTGATTTGATGGGGGGCCTACAGGCAGGTGGAAACACTGTAAGGCCTGATAGGTTACCCCATCGCCCTTATAGTTGTTGTTTTTTTTAGATTGTTTTATATTCTCATCTCATGTATATAGTCTAATATGTATTGTCAATACTGAGACCAATTTATTGTAAATGTACATATATTTGATCAAATATATACCATTATACAGTATATTTTAATATGTATTTTATCAGATTTTAGAGCATTATCAATACCAGATTTATGATTCATCAGGAATCTGAAGACACATTTAATGTTTGTCTAGCAGTCTATGTTCTAATGTAATACCCATGATTTCTCTTTTATTCCTGTATAAATTGAGAAATACATTATTTTGAAATACAGCATGACTTCCATTTCCGTATATACATGTCAGTTCAGGTTGACAATTTGAAACATTCTGTATGTTACATTATATTGACAACACCTAAACTATTTTAGATAAAGAGCTTGATGTACACTTAATAAGATCCATTATTATAACTTCTAGTACTGTACTACTACTGCAGCTACTTCTACTGCTACTACTACTACTACTGCAGCTACTTCTACTGCTACTACTACTGCAGCTACTACTACTGCTACTACTTCTAATACTGCTACTACTGCTACTACTACCACTACTTCTACTGCTACTACTTCTAATACTGCTACTACTGCTAGTACTACCACTACTTCTACTGCTACTACTACTACTTATACTGCTACCACTACTACTTCTAATACTGCTACTACTACTACTTCTACTGCTACCACTACTACTTCTAATACTGCTACTACTATTACTGCTACTACTACTGCTACCACTACTACTTCTAATACTGCTACTACTACTGCTACTACTACTGCTACTACTACTACTACTACTGCAGCTACTTCTACTGCTACTACAACTACTACTGCAGCTACTACTGCTGCTACTACTTCTAATACTGCTACTACTACTACTGCTACTACTACTACTTCTACTACTACTGCTACTACTACTACCTATAATACTACTACTACTACTGCTACTGCTATCACTACTACTGCTAATAGTACTACTACTGCTACTTCTACTACTATTACTACTTCTTATACTACTACTATTACTACTGCTACTACTTCTAATACTACTACTACTTCTAATACTGCTACTATTACTACTGCTACTACTTCTAATGCTGCTACTATTACTACTGCTACTACTTCTAATACTACTGCTATTACTACTGCTACTTCTAATACTGCTACTATTACTACTGCTACTACTTCTAATACTACTACTACTTCTAATACTGTTACTACTACTGCTATTTCTAATACTACTACTACTAATACTGCTACTATTACTACTGCTACTACTTCTAATACTACTACTACTTCTAATACTGCTACTATTACTACTGCTACTACTTCTAATACTACTACTGCTTCTAATACTGCTACTATTACTAATGCTACTACTTCTAATACTACTACTACTAATACTGCTACTGTTACTACTGCTACTACTTCTAATACTACTACTAAACTACTTCTAATACTGCTACTATTACTACTGCTACTACTTCTAATACTACTACTACTGCTACTATTACTACTGCTACTACTTCTATTACTACTACTATTACTACTGCTACTAGTTCTAATACTACTACTACTTCTAATACTGCTACTATTACTACTGCTACGACTTCTAATACTGTTACTACTACTGCTACTGCTACTAGTATTACTACTACTGTTACTACTACTACTATTTCTAATGCTGCTACTACTACTGCCACTACTACTGCTACTGCAGCTACTACTACTGCTACTACTACTACTTCTAATACTGCTACTACTTCTACTGCTACTACTACTACTTCTACTACTACTGCTACTACTACCTCTAATACTACTACTACTACTACTACTGTTACTACTGCTAATAGTACTACTACTGCTACTTCTACTACTACTACTACTTCTAATACTACTACTTCTAACACTGCTACTACTACAACTATTAGTTCAGCTAAGTACTGCTTCAAACACCAGATCGAAATACTCAAAATGTACAAACATTTAAACTCTTTGTAATGAAATTCAACTGTCTTCAGCCCTCTCTTGTTGAAGCAAGCACACAAATTTTCTTCAGAAAATTTAACCTTTTCTAGTGTTATTCTTCTTACTTATTATTATTCAACAACTTCTTTTTATTCTTCCAGACACTTTTTTAAACTTTAATGCGGCTTGAACCGTTTGAGCTATCGATGCGGTTCCAACTCTCAAACGTTCAGCATGTTCGGGAATAGCGTGCTTCTATTTTTATAAGCATTCCGATGTTTACTTTTTCCGCTATTTACATTTAAACGGGAATTTTTTTCCCAATAGAAATGAATGGCGGAATGTTCAGCTCACTAGAGTGCATGATGTCATCCCCACTCTAGCCGCTCTTCAGACTTCAGATGTTGTGATTTTGTACTAAATATTCAAATTTCTTAAACTGTTGTTATTCCCACAACTTTCACACTAGATACACGTTACACATCAAACTGTTCAGCTACTCCTTCTGCCACTCACAATGTAAATATCAAAGTCATAGTTCAGCTTTTTCAGCCATGATTGTTTGTTCAACACTAGTGCAAAACTGTGTTTTACAGCCCCTTTCTATCTTTTAAACAGCTTTGTCATTTCCACATTCTCAAACTGTCACTATTCCCACAATTTTCATACTACATACATATATTTTACAGCAAACTGTTCAGCTACTCCTTCTGCCACTCACAATGTAAATATCTAAGTAATAGCATTTGTAGTTTTTGAGCTGTGATGGTTTGTTCAACACTAGTGCTTTACAGTAATTTTGCCTACTTTAAACAGCTTTTTCTTTCTGCATATGCAGTATTTAAACTGTAGTAGTTCCCACAAGTTTCACACTACATACATATATTATATATCAAACTGTTCAGCTATTTCTTCTCTCTCACACAATATAAATATCTAAGTGATGGGATTTGTAGTTTTTGAGCTATGATGGTTTGTTCAACACTAGTGCTGTACAGTTTTTGGCTCCTATGAGCAGATTTTTTCTGCTTACACATATTTGAACTATCACAATGTCCACAACTTTAAGACTACATGCATATATTACACATTAAAATGTTCAGCCAGTCCTACTCTTTTTCACAATGTAAATATCTAAGTGCTGGGATTTGTAGTTTTTTAGTTAGGTACGTTTGTTCAACATTAGTGCTCCAATTCAACTTTTTCCACTTCATTTTACTACAGTTCAACTTCTTCAACTTTCTTTCAACTGTAATAATTCCCACAAATTTGAACAGTTCATTCACATATTACACATCAAGCTGTTCCTGCTTTAACTTATGTGTAAATATCTAAGTGATAGCATTTGTAGTTTTTGAGTTAGGGACGTTTGTTCAACACTAGTGCTTTACAGTCATTTTGCCTACTTTAAATAGCTTTTTCTTCTTGCATATTCAGTTTTTGAACTGTAGTAGTTTCCACTATTTTCACACTACATACATATATTATATATATAACTGTTCAGCTACTTCTTCTGTCACTGACAATGTAAATATCTAAGTGGTAGCATTTGTAGCTTTTGAGCTATGATGGTTTGTTCAACATTAGTTATTATTAGCTGTACTGTTTTTGGCTCTTATGAACAGATTTTTCCTGTTTACACATATTTGAACTGTCACGGTTTCCAGAATTTTAGCACTATGTGCATATATTACACATTAAAATGTTCAGCCAGTTCTGCTCTTTCTCACAATCTAAATGGTGGGATTTGTAGTTTTTGAATTATGAACGTTTGAGCTCCACTTGTGCCTCTGCTGCTCTCCTAATGCAGCTTTCCTAATGCTGCTGGCACTTCTCCACTTTCATACACACGTGTCTCTCTCTCTCTCTCTCTGTTAATACTGCTACTACTGCTACTGCTTCTACTTCTACTTCTAATACTACTACTACTGCTTCTAATACTGCTACTATTACTACTGCTACTACTTCTAATACTACTACTACTAATACTGCTACTATTACTACTGCTACTACTTCTAATACTACTACTAGCCTACTTCTAATACTGCTAATATTACTACTGCTACTACTTCTAATACTACTACTACTAATACTGCTACTATTACTACTGCTACTACTTCTAATACTACTACTAGCCTACTTCTAATACTGCTACTACTTCTAATGCTGCTACTATTACTACTGCTACTACTTCTAATACTACTACTATTACTACTGCTACTACTTCTAATACTACTACTACTTCTAATACTACTACTACTTCTAATACTGCTACTATTACAACTGCTACTACTTCTAATACTAGGTTACTACTAGGTTACTACTAGCCTACTTCTAATACTGCTACTACTTCGAATGCTGCTACTATTACTACTGCTACTACTTCTAATACTACTACTACTTCTAATACTGCTACTATTACAACTGCTACTACTTCTAACACTACTACTACTTCTAATACTGTTACTACTACTGCTACTAGCACTACTACTACTGTTACTACTACTACTATTTCTAATGCTGCTACTACTACTGCCACTACTACTGCTACTGCAGCTACTACTACTGCTACTACTACTACTTCTAATACTGCTACTACTTCTACTGCTACTACTTCTACTACTACTGCTACTACCTCTACTACTACTACTACTACTACTACTGCTACTGCTATCACTACTACTGCTAATAGTACTACTACTGCTACTTCTACTACTACTAGTAGTTCTAATACTGCTACTTCTAACACTGCTACTACTACAACTGTTACTTCAGCAAAGTACTGCTTCAAACACCAGATCGAAATACTCAAAATGTACAGACATTTAAACTCTTTGTAATGAAATTCAACTGTCTTCAGCCTTCTCTTGCTGAAGCAAGCACACACATTTTCTTCAGAAAATTTAACCTTTTCTAGTTTAGTTTAACTTGCCAAAAATACACCGATTACGCAGTAACTAATTCATACGAAACTCATTTGTTAACGCTATGTTAGCGTTACATCTTCTAGTTAGTGTTAATCCTTGTAGGATTGCCCGCGCACGCAAACGTAACGTTAGCCACGGATAACTAGTCAAGCTAACATTAGCTAGTTTAGCCAACTCCCCACACATGCAGTCTTTGCTATTTTACTAGAATTTATGGACGTTACAAAGAATACAACACAATCACCCCTCCACATTAACAACATTAACGTTACCTCTTGCCGACATTGTCTAGTTTGACGTTAGCTAGTTAGCGTTAATTAGCTTAATGTTGCTCGCACATTTAAGCTAGCCATCAACTCGGTCATGTTAGCCCTTTGGAATTCGGTATTTTAAGATTCAAAACCAGCTGGAGTGTATGGTGAACAACAATATAAAGTTATTCTAAAATGCTGCTTCTGTTGAAATGCCAAATAATTGGTTTAATAGGTGATTAGGAGAAACTTACCCCAGTCTTTCGATGAGAAGAAAATGGCGCTGTGAAAATTCTTGTCGGTTTGAAACAAGAAGGAGGTGGGCGGGGCTTTCCAGAGTACTTCTTACACCATGTATTTTAACTACGAAAATTTTCACCAACACTGTGGGGCATCTTAGTCAAGCTGTTGTTGTAATAACTCTGAAAGAGTCCATGTACTTTGACACTGCATATTTTACACTGGGGAATTTACTGTGTAACACCTGCCTGTAGTAAGCTCAGCCAATCAGAAGTCATGTAAAACTACACTGTAGTCATGGCCGGATTAACCATATGGGCAACTGGGCGAGTGCCCAGGGGCACCAAGACTCCTGGGGCACCAAGCAACCGATGTTATTTTTATTTTATTTTTTTTAATAATTAAAAAAATAAAATAAATTTAATTGCAATAATACAGTAGGCCTACATAAGTTTGGGACAACAGTGACCAAAAAATCACTCACGTTAACTTCTTGTCCCACAATGTGTCTCAGTGACTGCTCATGGTGCCTGCGGCTGCGGCGGGTGGGGGTAGGTGGGAGTCAGCTCAGCCAATCAGCAGCCATGTAACACTCAAATGTAGTCAGCTCAGCCAATCAGCAGTCATGTAAAACTACACTATAGTAATCTCAGCCAATCAGCAGCCATGTAACAGTCAAATGTAGTCAGCTCAGCCAATCAGAAGACATGCAACACTAGACTGTAGTCAGCTCAGCCAGTCAGCAGCCATGTAACACTAGACTGTAGCCAGCTCAGCCAATCAGAAGTCATGTACCACTAGCCTGTAATCAGCTCAGCCAATCAGCAGCCATGTAACACTAGACTGTAGTAAGCTCAGCCAATCAGCAGCCATGTAACACTCAAATGTAGTCAGCCCAGCCTATCAGAAGTCATGTAACACCAGCCTGTAGTCAGCTCAGCCAATCAGCAGTCATGAAAAACTACACTGTAGTCAGCTCAGCCAATCAGCAGCCATATAACACTCAAATGTAGTCAGCTCAGCCAATGAGCAGCCATGTAACACTAACCTGCAGTCAGCACAGCCAGTCAGAAGTCAGGTAACACTAACCTGTTGTCAGCTCAGCCAATCAGCAGCTGTGTAACACTAGCCTGTAGTCAGCTCAGCCAATCAGAAGTCATGTAACACTCAAATTTAGTGAGCTCAGCCAATCAGCAGTCATGTAACACCATACTGTAGTCAGCCCAGCCATTCAGCAGCCATGTAACACTCAAATATAGTCAGCTCAGCCAATCAGAAGTCATGTAACACTAGCCTGTAGTAAGTTCAGCTAATCAGCAATATTGTAACACTAGCCTGTCATCAGCACAGCCAATCAGAAGTAATGTAACACTCGCCTGTCCTCAGCTCAGCCAATCAGAAGTCATATAAGACTAGCCTGTAGTAAGTTCAATCAATCAGCAGCCATGTAACACTAGCCTGTAGTCAGCTCAGCCAGTCATAAGTCATGTAACACTAGACTGTATTAAGGTCAGCCAATCAGCAGCCAAGTAACACTCAAATGTAGTCAGCTCAGCCAACCAGAAGTCATGTAACACTCAAATGTAGTCATCTCAGCCAATCAGAAGTCATGTAACACTCAATATTAGTCATAACAGCCAATCAGAAGTCAGGTAACACTAGCCTGTAGTCAGCTCATCCAGTCAGAAGTCCTGTAACACAAGCTTGTAGTCAGCTCAGCCAATCAGCAGCCATGTAACACTAGACTGTAGTCAGCTCAGCCAATCAGCAGCCATGTAACACTCAAATATACTCAGCTCAGCCATTCAGAAGTCATGTAACAGCTGCCTATAGTCAGCTAAGCCAATCAGCAGACATGTAACACTCAAATGTAGTCATCTCAGCCAATCAGAAGTCATGTAACACCAGTCTGAAGTAAGGTCATCCATTCAGCAGTCATGTAAAACTAGACTGTAGTCAGCTCAGCCAATCAGTAGCCATGTAAGACTAGACTGTAGTGAACCCATCCAATCAGAAGCCATATAACACCAACACGTAGTCAGCTCAGCCAATCAGCACTCATGTAACACTGAAATGTAGTAATCTTAGTCAATCAGAAGTCATGTAACGCCAGTCTAAAGTAAGCTCATCCAATCAGCAGTCATGTAACACTAGACTGTAGTCAGCTCAGACAATCAGCAGCCATATAAAACCTGCCTGTGGTCACCTCAGCCAGTCAGAAGTAATGTAACACTATCCTGTAGTCTTCTCAACCAATCAGCAGCCATGTAACAGTCACATGTAGTCAGCTCAGCCAATCAGAAGTCATGTAACACTAGCCTGTAGACACCTCAGCCAATCAGAAGAAAAGTAATACTAGCCTGTAGTCAGCTCAGCCAATCAGCAGCCATGTAACACTCAAATGGAGGAGACTACAGCAAGAGGAAAGGAGAGATCTGATTGGAAGACGGCAAGAGGAAATGAGGGATCTGATTGGACCACAGCAGGAGGAAAAGAGGGATCTGACTGGACTACAGCAGGAGGAAAGGAGGGATCTGATTGGACTACAGCAAGAGGAAAGGAGAGCTATGATTGGACCATGGCATTAAAGGATGGATCTGATTGGACCATAGCAAGAGGAAAGGAGGGATCTGATTGGACTATAGCAAGAGGAAAGGAGGGATCTGATTGGACCACAGCAGGAGGAAAGGAGAGATCTGATTGGACTACACCAAGATGAAAGGAGAGATCTGATTGGACTACACCAAGATGAAAGGAGAGCTCTGAATGGACCATGGCATAAAAGGGGGGATCTGATTGGACCATAGCAAGAGGAAAGGAGGGATCTTATTGGACCACAGCAGGAGGAAAGGAGAGCTCTGATTGGACCATGGCATAAAAGGAGGGATCTGATTGGACCATAGCAAAAGGAAAGGAGGGATCTGATTGGACCACAGCAGGAGGAAAGGAGAGCTCTGATTGGACTATGGCATAAAAGGAGGGATCTGATTGGACGATAGCAAAAGAAAAGGAGGGATCTAATTGGAAAACAGCAAGAGGAAAGGAGAGCTCTGATTGGTCCAATCAGAGCTCTCCTTTCCTCTTGCTGTGGTCCAATCAGATCGCTCCTTTCCTCCTGCTGTGGTCCAATCAGATCCCTCCTTTCCTCTTGCTGTGGTCCAATCAGATCCCTCCTTTTATGCCACGGTCCAATCAGAGCTCTCCTTTCATCTTGCTGTGGTCCAATCAGATCGCTCCTTTCCTCCTGCTGTGGTCCAATCAGATCCCTCCTTTCCTCTTGCTGTGGTCCAATCAGATCCCTCCTTTTATGCCAGGGTCCAATCAGAGCTCTCCTTTCATCTTGCTGTCGTCCAATCAGAGCTCTCCTTTCCTCCTGCTGTGGTCCAATCAGATCCCTCCTTTCCTCTTGCTGTGGTCCAATCAGATCCCTCCTTTTATGCCACGGTCCAATCAGAGCTCTCCTTTCATCTTGCTGTGGTCCAATCAGATCGCTCCATTCCTCCTGCTGTGGTCCAATCAGATCCCTCCTTTCCTCTTGCTGTCGTCCAATCAGATCCCTCCTTTTATGCCACGGTCCAATCAGAGCTCTCCTTTCATCTTGCTGTCCTCCAATCAGATCGCTCCTTTCCTCCTGCTGTGGTCCAATCAGATCCCTGCTTTCCTCTTGCTGTGGTCCAATCAGATCCCTCCTTTTATGCCACGGTCCAATCATAGCTCTCCTTTCATCTTGCTGTGGTCCAATCAGATCGCTCCTTTCCTCCTGCTGTGGTCCAATCAGATCCCTCCTTTCCTCTTGCTGTGGTCCAATCAGATCCCTCCTTTTATGCCTGGGTCCAATCAGAGCTCTCCTTTCATCTTGCTGTCGTCCAATCAGAGCTCTCCTTTCCTCCTGCTGTGGTCCAATCAGATCCCTCCTTTCCTCTTGCTGTGGTCCAATCAGATCCCTCCTTTTATGCCACGGTCCAATCAGAGCTCTCCTTTCATCTTGCTGTGGTCCAATCAGATCGCTCCTTTCCTCCTGCTGTGTTCCAATCAGATCCCTCCTTTCCTCTTGCTGTGGTCCAATCAGATCCCTCCTTTTATGCCACGGTCCAATCAGAGCTCTCCTTTCATCTTGCTGTCCTCCAATCAGATCGCTCCTTTCCTCCTGCTGTGGTCCAATCAGATCCCTGCTTTCCTCTTGCTGTGGTCCAATCAGATCCCTCCTTTTATGCCACGGTCCAATCAGAGCTCTCCTTTCATCTTGCTGTGGTCCAATCAGATCGCTCCTTTCCTCCTGCTGTGGTCCAATCAGATCCCTCCTTTCCTCTTGCTGTGGTCCAATCAGATCCCTCCTTTTATGCCTGGGTCCAATCAGAGCTCTCCTTTCATCTTGCTGTCGTCCAATCAGAGCTCTCCTTTCCTCCTGCTGTGGTCCAATCAGATCCCTCCTTTTATGCCACGGTCCAATCAGAGCTCTCCTTTCATCTTGCTGTGGTCCAATCAGATCGCTCCTTTCCTCCTGCTGTGGTCCAATCAGATCCCTCCTTTTATGCCACAGTCCAATCAGAGCTCTCCTTTCATCTTGCTGTCGTCCAATCAGATCGCTCCTTTTCTCCTGCTGTGGTCCAATCAGAGCTCTCCTTTCATCTTGCTGTCGTCCAATCAGATCGCTCCTTTCCTCTTGCTGTTGTCCAATTAGATCCCACCTTTCCTCTTGCTGTCGTCCAATCAGATCCCTCCTTTTATGCCATGGTCCAATCAGAGTTCTCCTTTCATCTTGCTGTGGTCCAATCAGATCCCTCCTTTTATGCCACGGTCCAATCAGAGCTCTCCTTTCATCTTGGTGTCCTCCAATCAGATCGCTCATTTCCTCCTGCTGTGGTCCAATCAGATCCCTCCTTTCCTCTTGCTGTGGTCCAATCAGATCCCTCCTTTTATGCCACGGTCCAATCAGATCGCTCCTTTCCTCCTGCTGTGGTCCAATCAGATCCCTCCTTTCCTCTTTTTGTGGTCCAATCAGATCCCTCCTTTTATGCCACGGTCCAATCAGAGCTCTCCTTTCATCTTGCTATCGTCCAATCAGATCGCTCCTTTCCTCCTGCTGTCGTCCAATCAGATCCCTCTTTTTATGCCACGGTCCAATCAGAGCTCTCCTTTCATCTTGCTGTCGTCCAATCAGATCGCTCCTTTCCTCCTGCTGTGGTCCAATCAGAGCTCTCCTTTCATCTTGCTGTCGTCCAATCAGATCGCTCCTTTCCTCCTGCTGTGGTCCAATCCGATCCCTCCTTTCCTCTTGCTGTGGTCCAATCAGATCCCTCCTTTTATGCCACGGTCCAATCAGATTGCTCCTTTCCTCCTGCTGTGGTCCAATCAGATCCCTCCTTTCCGCTTGCTGTGGTCCAATCAGATCCCTCCTTTTATGCCACGGTCCAATCAGAGCTCTCCTTTCATCTTGCTGTCGTCCAATCAGATCGCTCCTTTCCTCCTGCTGTGGTCCAATGAGATCCCTCCTTTTATGCCATGGTCCAATCAGAGCTCTCCTTTCATCTTGCTGTCCTCCAATCAGATCGCTGCTTTCCTCCTGATGTGGTCCAATCAGATCCCTCCTTTCTTCTTGCTGTGGTCCAATCAGATCGCTCCTTTTATGCCACGGTCCAATCAGAGCTCTCCTTTCATCTTGCTGTGGTCCAATCAGATCGCTCCTTTCCTCCTGCAGTGGTCCAATCAGATCCCTCCTTTTATGCCATGGTCCAATCAGAGCTCTCCTTTCATCTTGCTTTCGTCCAATCAGATCGCTTCTTTCCTCCTGCTGTGGTCCAATCAGATCCCTCCTTTCCTCTTGCTGTGGTCCAATCAGATCCCTCCTTTTATGCCACGGTCCAATCAGAGCTCTCCTTTCATCTTGCTGTGGTCCAATCAGATCGCTCCTTTCCTCCTGCTGTGGTCCAATCAGATCCCTCCTTTTATGCCACGGTTCAATCAAAGCTCTCCTTTCATCTTGCTGTCCTCCAATCAGATCGCTGCTTTCATCTTGCTGTCGTCCAATCAGATCGCTCCTTTCCTCCTGCTGTCGTCCAATCAGATCTCTCCTTTTATTCCACGGTCCAATCAGAGCTCTCCTTTCATCTTGCTGTCGTCCAATCAGATCGCTCCTTTCCTCCTGCTGTGGTCCAATCAGATCCCTCCTTTCCTCTTGCTGTGGTCCAATCAGATCCCTCCTTTTATGCCACGGTCCAATCAGAGCTCTCCTTTCATTTTGCTGTCGTCCAATCAGATTGCTCCTTTCATCCTGCTGTGGTCCAATCAGATCCCTCCTTTCCTCTTGCTGTGGTCCAATCAGATCCCTCCTTTTATGCCACGGTCCAATCAGAGTTCTCCTTTCATCTTGCTGTCGTCCAATCAGATCGCTCCTTTCATCCTGCTGTGGTCCAATCAGATCCCTCCTTTCCTCTTGCTGTGGTCCAATCAGATCCCTCCTTTTATGCCACGGTCCAATCAGAGCTCTCCTTTCATCTTGCTGTCGTCCAATCAAATCGCTCCTTTCCTTCTGCTGTGGTCCAATCAGATCCCTCCTTTTATGCCACGGTCCAATCAGAGCTCTCCTTTCATCTTGCTGTCGTCCAATCAGATCGCTCCTTTCCTTCTGCTGTGGTCCAATCAGATCCCTCCTTTCTTCTTGCTGTGGTCCAATCAGATCGCTCCTTTTATGCCACGGTCCAATCAGAGCTCTCCTTTCATCTTGCTGTGGTCCCATCAGATCGCTCCTTTCCTCCTGCTGTGGTCCAATCAGATCCCTCCTTTTATGCCACGGTCCAATCAGAGCTCTCCTTTCATCTTGCTGTCGTCCAATCAGATCGCTCCTTTCCTCCTTCTGTGGTCCAATCAGATCCCTCCTTTCCTCTTGCTGTGGTCCAATCAGATCCCTCCTTTTATGCCACGGTCCAATCAGAGCTCTCCTTTCATCTTGCTGTCGTCCAATCAGATCGCTCCTTTCCTCCTGCTGTGGTCCAATCAGATCCCTCCTTTCCTCTTACTGTGGTCCAATCAGATCGCTCCTTTAATGCCACGGTCCAATCAGAGCTCTCCTTTCATCTTGCTGTCGTCCAATCATATCGCTCCTTTACTTCTGCTGTGGTCCAATCAGATCCCTCCTTTTATGCCACGGTCCAATCAGAGCTCTCCTTTCATCTTGCTGTCGTCCAATCAGATCGCTCCTTTCCTCCTGCTGTGGTCCAATCAGATCCCTCCTTTTATGCCACGGTCCAATCAGAGCTCTCCTTTCATCTTGCTGTCGTCCAATCAGATCGCTCCTTTCCTCCTGCTGTGGTCCAATCAGAGCTCTCCTTTCATCTTGCTGTCGTCCAATCAGATCTCTCCTTTCCTCCTGCTGTGGTCCAATCAGATCCCTCCTTTCCTCTTGCTGTGGTCCAATCAGATCCCTCCTTTTATGCCACGGTCCAATCAGAGCTCTCCTTTCATCTTGCTGTCGTCCAATCAGATCGCTCCTTTCCTCCTGCTGTGGTCCAATCAGATCCCTCCTTTCCTCTTACTGTGGTCCAATCAGATCGCTCCTTTAATGCCACGGTCCAATCAGAGCTCTCCTTTCATCTTTCTGTCGTCCAATCATATCGCTCCTTTACTTCTGCTGTGGTCCAATCAGATCCCTCCTTTTATGCCACGGTCCAATCAGAGCTCTCCTTTCATCTTGCTGTCGTCCAATCAGATCGCTCCTTTCCTCCTGCTGTGGTCCAATCAGATCCCTCCTTTTATGCCAAGGTCCAATCAGAGCTCTCCTTTCATCTTGCTGTCGTCCAATCAGATCGCTCCTTTCCTCCTGCTGTGGTCCAATCAGAGCTCTCCTTTCATCTTGCTGTCGTCCAATCAGATTTCTCCTTTCCTCCTGCTGTGGTCCAATCAGATCCCTCCTTTCCTCTTGCTGTGGTCCAATCAGATCCCTCCTTTTATGCCACGGTCCAATCAGGGCTCTCCTTTCATCTTGCTGTCGTCCAATCAGATCGCTCCTTTCCTCCTGCTGTGGTCCAATCAGATCCCTCCTTTCCTCTT
This sequence comes from Centroberyx gerrardi, assembly GCF_048128805.1. NCBI lineage: Eukaryota > Metazoa > Chordata > Actinopteri > Beryciformes > Berycidae > Centroberyx > Centroberyx gerrardi. The sequence continues at coordinate 29,284,698 of NC_136013.1, forward strand.
ACTGTGGTCCAATCAGATCCCTCCTTTTATGCCACGGTCCAATCAGAGCTCTCCTTTCCTCTTGCTGTCATCCAATCAGATCGCTCCTTTCCTCCTGCTGTGGTCCAATCAGATCCCTCCTTTTATGCCACGGTCCAATCAGAGCTCTCCTTTCATCTTGCTGTCCTCCAATCAGATCGCTCCTTTCCTCCTGCTGTGGTCCAATCAGATCCCTCCTTTCCTCTTGCTGTGGTCCAATCAGATCCCTCCTTTTATGCCACGGTCCAATCAGAGCTGTCCTTTCATCTTGCTGTCGTCCAATCAGATTGCTCCTTTCCTACTGCTGTAGTCCAATCAGATCCCTCCTTTTATGCCACGGTCCAATCAGAGCTCTCCTTTCCTCTTGCTGTCATCCAATCAGATCGCTCCTTTCCTCCTGCTGTGGTCCAATCAGATCCCTCCTTTTATGCCACGGTCCAATCAGAGCTCTCCTTTCATCTTGCTGTCGTCCAATCAGATCGCTCCTTTCCTCTTGCTGTGGTCCAATCAGATCGCTCCTTTTATGCCACGGTCCAATCAGAGCTCTCCTTTCATCTTGCTGTCGTCCAATCATATCGCTCCTTTACTCCTGCTGTGGTCCAATCAGATCCCTCCTTTTATGCCACGGTCCAATCAGAGCTCTCCTTTCATCTTGCTGTCGTCCAATCAGATCGCTCCTTTCCTCCTGCTGTGGTCCAATCAGATCCCTCCTTTTATGCCACGGTCCAATCAGAGCTCTCCTTTCATCTTGCTGTCGTCCAATCAGATCGCTCCTTTCCTCCTGCTGTGGTCCAATCAGAGCTCTCCTTTCATCTTGCTGTCGTCCAATCAGATTTCTCCTTTCCTCCTGCTGTGGTCCAATCAGATCCCTCCTTTCCTCTTGCTGTGGTCCAATCAGATCCCTCCTTTTATGCCACGGTCCAATCAGGGCTCTCCTTTCATCTTGCTGTCGTCCAATCAGATCGCTCCTTTCCTCCTGCTGTGGTCCAATCAGATCCCTCCTTTCCTCTTACTGTGGTCCAATCAGATCCCTCCTTTTATGCCACGGTCCAATCAGAGCTCTCCTTTCCTCTTGCTGTCATCCAATCAGATCGCTCCTTTCCTCCTGCTGTGGTCCAATCAGATCCCTCCTTTTATGCCACGGTCCAATCAGAGCTCTCCTTTCATCTTGCTGTCCTCCAATCAGATCGCTCCTTTCCTCCTGCTGTGGTCCAATCAGATCCCTCCTTTCCTCTTGCTGTGGTCCAATCAGATCCCTCCTTTTATGCCACGGTCCAATCAGAGCTGTCCTTTCATCTTGCTGTCGTCCAATCAGATTGCTCCTTTCCTACTGCTGTAGTCCAATCAGATCCCTCCTTTTATGCCACGGTCCAATCAGAGCTCTCCTTTCCTCTTGCTGTCATCCAATCAGATCGCTCCTTTCCTCCTGCTGTGGTCCAATCAGATCCCTCCTTTTATGCCACGGTCCAATCAGAGCTCTCCTTTCATCTTGCTGTCGTCCAATCAGATCGCTCCTTTCCTCTTGCTGTGGTCCAATCAGATCGCTCCTTTTATGCCACGGTCCAATCAGAGCTCTCCTTTCATCTTGCTGTCGTCCAATCATATCGCTCCTTTACTCCTGCTGTGGTCCAATCAGATCCCTCCTTTTATGCCACGGTCCAATCAGAGCTCTCCTTTCATCTTGCTGTCGTCCAATCAGATCGCTCCTTTCCTCCTGCTGTGGTCCAATCAGATCCCTCCTTTTATGCCACGGTCCAATCAGAGCTCTCCTTTCATCTTGCTGTCGTCCAATCAGATCGCTCCTTTCCTCCTGCTGTGGTCCAATCAGAGCTCTCCTTTCATCTTGCTGTCGTCCAATCAGATCTCTCCTTTCCTCCTGCTGTGGTCCAATCAGATCCCTCCTTTCCTCTTGCTGTGGTCCAATCAGATCCCTCCTTTTATGCCACGGTCCAATCAGAGCTCTCCTTTCATCTTGCTGTGGTCCAATCAGATCGCTCCTTTCCTCCTGCTGTGGTCCAATCAGATCCCTCCTTTCCTCTTACTGTGGTCCAATCAGATCCCTCCTTTTATGCCACGGTCCAATCAGAACTCACCTTTCCTCTTGCTGTCATCCAATCAGATCGCTCCTTTCCTCCTGCTGTGGTCCAATCAGATCCCTCCTTTTATGCCATGGTCCAATCAGAGCTCTCCTTTCATCTTGCTGTCCTCCAATCAGATCGCTCCTTTCCTCCTGCTGTGGTCCAATCAGATCCCTCCTTTCCTCTTGCTGTGGTCCAATCAGATCCCTCCTTTTATGCCACGGTCCAATCAGAGCTGTCCTTTCATCTTGCTGTCGTCCAATCAGATTGCTCCTTTCCTACTGCTGTGGTCCAATCAGATCCCTCCTTTTATGCCACGGTCCAATCACAGCTCTCCTTTCATCTTGCTGTCATCCAATCAGATCGCTCCTTTCCTCCTGCTGTGGTCCAATCAGATCCCTCCTTTTATGCCACAGTCCAATCAGAGCTCTCCTTTCATCTTGCTGTCGTCCAATCAGATCGCTCCTTTCCTCCTGCTGTGGTCCAATCAGAGCTCTCCTTTCTTCTTGCTGTCGTCCAATCAGATCGCTCCTTTCCTCCTACTGTGGTCCAATCAGATCCCTCCTTTCCTCTTTCTGTGGTCCAATCAGATCCCTCCTTTTATGCCACGGTCCAATCAGAGCTCTCCTTTCATCTTGCTATCGTCCAATCAGATCGCTCCTTTCCTCCTGCTGTGGTCCAATCAGATCCCTCCTTTCCTCTTGCTGTGGTCCAATCAGATCGCTCCTTTCCTCCTGCTGTGGTCCAATCAGAGCTCTCCTTTCATCTTGCTGTCGTCCAATCAGATCGCTCCTTTCCTCCTGCTGTGGTCCAATCCGATCCCTCCTTTCCTCCTGCTGTAGTCCAATCAGATCACTCCTTTTATGCCACGGTCCAATCAGAGCTCTCCTTTCATCTTGCTAAAGTCCAATCAGATCGCTCCTTTCCTCCTGCTGTGGTCCAATCAGATCCCTCCTTTTATGCCACGGTCCAATCAGAGCTCTCCTTTCATCTTGCTGTCGTCCAATCAGATCGCTCCTTTCCTCCTGCTGTGGTCCAATCAGATCCCTCCTTTTATGCCACGGTCCAATCAGAGCTCTCCTTTCATCTTGCTGTCCTCCAATCAGATCGCTGCTTTCCTCCTGATGTGGTCCAATCAGATCCCTCCTTTCCTCTTGCTGTGGTCCAATCAGATCTCTCCTTTTATTCCACGGTCCAATCAGAGCTCTCCTTTCATCTTGCTGTCGTCCAATCAGATCACTCCTTTCCTCCTGCTGTGGTCCAATCAGATCCCTCCTTTCCTCTTGCTGTGGTCCAATCAGATCCCTCCTTTTATGCCACGGTCCAATCAGAGCTCTCCTTTCATCTTGCTGTCGTCCAATCAGATCGCTCCTTTCCTCCTGCTGTGGTCCAATCAGATCCCTCCTTTTATGCCACGGTCCAATCAGAGCTCTCCTTTCATCTTGCTGTCGTCCAATCAGATCGCTCCTTTCCTCCTGCTGTGGTCCAATCAGAGCTCTCCTTTCATCTTGCTGTCGTCCAATCAGATCTCTCCTTTCCTCCTGCTGTGGTCCAATCAGATCGCTCCTTTCCTCTTGCTGTGGTCCAATCAGATCCCTCCTTTTATGCCACGGTCCAATCAGAGCTCTCCTTTCATCTTGCTGTCGTCCAATCAGATCGCTCCTTTCCTCCTGCTGTGGTCCAATCAGATCCCTCCTTTCCTCTTACTGTGGTCCAATCAGATCGCTCCTTTAATGCCACGGTCCAATCAGAGCTCTCCTTTCATCTTTCTGTCGTCCAATCATATCGCTCCTTTACTTCTGCTGTGGTCCAATCAGATCCCTCCTTTTATGCCACGGTCCAATCAGAGCTCTCCTTTCATCTTGCTGTCGTCCAATCAGATCGCTCCTTTCCTCCTGCTGTGGTCCAATCAGATCCCTCCTTTTATGCCACGGTCCAATCAGAGCTCTCCTTTCATCTTGCTGTCGTCCAATCAGATCGCTCCTTTCCTCCTGCTGTGGTCCAATCAGAGCTCTCCTTTCATCTTGCTGTCGTCCAATCAGATTTCTCCTTTCCTCCTGCTGTGGTCCAATCAGATCCCTCCTTTCCTCTTGCTGTGGTCCAATCAGATCCCTCCTTTTATGCCACGGTCCAATCAGGGCTCTCCTTTCATCTTGCTGTCGTCCAATCAGATCGCTCCTTTCCTCCTGCTGTGGTCCAATCAGATCCCTCCTTTCCTCTTACTGTGGTCCAATCAGATCCCTCCTTTTATGCCACGGTCCAATCAGAGCTCTCCTTTCCTCTTGCTGTCATCCAATCAGATCGCTCCTTTCCTCCTGCTGTGGTCCAATCAGATCCCTCCTTTTATGCCACGGTCCAATCAGAGCTCTCCTTTCATCTTGCTGTCCTCCAATCAGATCGCTCCTTTCCTCCTGCTGTGGTCCAATCAGATCCCTCCTTTCCTCTTGCTGTGGTCCAATCAGATCCCTCCTTTTATGCCACGGTCCAATCAGAGCTGTCCTTTCATCTTGCTGTCGTCCAATCAGATTGCTCCTTTCCTACTGCTGTGGTCCAATCAGATCCCTCCTTTTATGCCACGGTCCAATCACAGCTCTCCTTTCATCTTGCTGTCATCCAATCAGATCGCTCCTTTCCTCCTGCTGTGGTCCAATCAGATCCCTCCTTTTATGCCACAGTCCAATCAGAGCTCTCCTTTCATCTTGCTGTCGTCCAATCAGATCGCTCCTTTCCTCCTGCTGTGGTCCAATCAGAGCTCTCCTTTCTTCTTGCTGTCGTCCAATCAGATCGCTCCTTTCCTCCTACTGTGGTCCAATCAGATCCCTCCTTTCCTCTTTCTGTGGTCCAATCAGATCCCTCCTTTTATGCCACGGTCCAATCAGAGCTCTCCTTTCATCTTGCTATCGTCCAATCAGATCGCTCCTTTCCTCCTGCTGTGGTCCAATCAGATCCCTCCTTTCCTCTTGCTGTGGTCCAATCAGATCGCTCCTTTCCTCCTGCTGTGGTCCAATCAGAGCTCTCCTTTCATCTTGCTGTCGTCCAATCAGATCGCTCCTTTCCTCCTGCTGTGGTCCAATCCGATCCCTCCTTTCCTCCTGCTGTAGTCCAATCAGATCACTCCTTTTATGCCACGGTCCAATCAGAGCTCTCCTTTCATCTTGCTAAAGTCCAATCAGATCGCTCCTTTCCTCCTGCTGTGGTCCAATCAGATCCCTCCTTTTATGCCACGGTCCAATCAGAGCTCTCCTTTCATCTTGCTGTCGTCCAATCAGATCGCTCCTTTCCTCCTGCTGTGGTCCAATCAGATCCCTCCTTTTATGCCACGGTCCAATCAGAGCTCTCCTTTCATCTTGCTGTCCTCCAATCAGATCGCTGCTTTCCTCCTGATGTGGTCCAATCAGATCCCTCCTTTCCTCTTGCTGTGGTCCAATCAGATCTCTCCTTTTATTCCACGGTCCAATCAGAGCTCTCCTTTCATCTTGCTGTCGTCCAATCAGATCACTCCTTTCCTCCTGCTGTGGTCCAATCAGATCCCTCCTTTCCTCTTGCTGTGGTCCAATCAGATCCCTCCTTTTATGCCACGGTCCAATCAGAGCTCTCCTTTCATCTTGCTGTCGTCCAATCAGATCGCTCCTTTCATCCTGCTGTGGTCCAATCAGATCCCTCCTTTCCTCTTGCTGTGGTCCAATCAGATCCCTCCTTTTATGCCACGGTCCAATCAGAGCTCTCCTTTCATCTTGCTGTCGTCCAATCAGATCGCTCCTTTCATCCTGCTGTGGTCCAATCAGATCCCTCCTTTCCTCTTGCTGTGGTCCAATCAGATCCCTCCTTTTATGCCACGGTCCAATCAGAGCTCTCCTTTCATCTTGCTGTCGTCCAATCAGATCGCTCCTTTCCTCCTGCTGTGGTCCAATCAGATCCCTCCTTTCTTCTTGCTGTGGTCCAATCAGATCGCTCCTTTTATGCCACGGTCCAATCAGAGCTCTCCTTTCATCTTGCTGTGGTCCAATCAGATCGCTCCTTTCCTCCTGCAGTGGTCCAATCAGATCCCTCCTTTTATGCCATGGTCCAATCAGAGCTCTCCTTTCATCTTGCTTTCGTCCAATCAGATCGCTTCTTTCCTCCTGCTGTGGTCCAATCAGATCCCTCCTTTCCTCTTGCTGTGGTCCATTCAGATCCCTCCTTTTATGCCACGGTCCAATCAGAGCTCTCCTTTCATCTTGCTGTGGTCCAATCAGATCGCTCCTTTCCTCCTGCTGTGGTCCAATCAGATCCCTCCTTTTATGCCAAGGTCCAATCAAAGCTCTCCTTTCATCTTGCTGTCGTCCAATCAGATTGCTCCTTTCCTCCTGCTGTGGTCCAATCAGAGCTCTCCTTTCATCTTGCTGTCGTCCAATCAGATCTCTCCTTTCCTCCTGCTGTGGTCCAATCAGATCCCTCCTTTCCTCTTGCTGTGGTCCAATCAGATCCCTCCTTTTATGCCACGGTCCAATCAGAGCTCTCCTTTCATCTTGCTGTCGTCCAATCAGATCGCTCCTTTCCTCCTGCTGTGGTCCAATCAGATCCCTCCTTTCCTCTTACTGTGGTCCAATCAGATCCCTCCTTTTATGCCACGGTCCAATCAGAGCTCTCCTTTCCTCTTGCTGTCATCCAATCAGATCGCTCCTTTCCTCCTGCTGTGGTCCAATCAGATCCCTCCTTTTATGCCACGGTCCAATCAGAGCTCTCCTTTCATCTTGCTGTCCTCCAATCAGATCGCTCCTTTCCTCCTGCTGTGGTCCAATCAGATCCCTCATTTCCTCTTGCTGTGGTCCAATCAGATCCCTCCTTTTATGCCACGGTCCAATCAGAGCTGTCCTTTCATCTTGCTGTCGTCCAATCAGTTTGCTCCTTTCCTACTGCTGTGGTCCAATCAGATCCCTCCTTTTATGCCACGGTCCAATCAGAGCTCTCCTTTCCTCTTGCTGTCATCCAATCAGATCGCTCCTTTCCTCCTGCTGTGGTCCAATCAGATCCCTCCTTTCCTCTTGCTGTGGTCCAATCAAATCCCTCCTTTTATGCCACGGTCCAATCAGAGCTCTCCTTTCAACTTGCTGTCGTCCAATCAGATCGCTCCTTTCCTCCTGCTGTGGTCCAATCAGATCCCTCCTTTCCTCTTGCTGTGGTCCAATCAGATCCCTCCTTTTATGCCACGGTCCAATCAGAGCTCTCCTTTCATCTTGCTGTCGTCCAATCAGATCGCTCCTTTCCTCCTGCTGTGGTCCAATCAGATCCCTCCTTTTATGCCATGGTCCAATCAGAGCTCTCCTTTAATCTTGCTGTCCTCCAATCAGATCGCTGCTTTCCACCTGATGTGGTCCAATCAGATCCCTCCTTTCTTCTTGCTGTGGTCCAATCAGATCGCTCCTTTTATGCCACGGTCCAATCAGAGCTCTCCTTTCATCTTGCTGTGGTCCAATCAGATCGCTCCTTTCCTCCTGCAGTGGTCCAATCAGATCCCTCCTTTTATGCCATGGTCCAATCAGAGCTCTCCTTTCATCTTGCTTTCGTCCAATCAGATCGCTTCTTTCCTCCTGCTGTGGTCCAATCAGATCCCTCCTCTCCTCTTGCTGTGGTCCAATCAGATCCCTCCTTTTATGCCACGGTCCAATCAGAGCTCTCCTTTCATCTTGCTGTGGTCCAATCAGATCGCTCCTTTCCTCCTGCTGTGGTCCAATCAGATCCCTCCTTTTATGCCACGGTTCAATCAAAGCTCTCCTTTCATCTTGCTGTCCTCCAATCAGATCGCTGCTTTCATCTTGCTGTCGTCCAATCAGATCGCTCCTTTCCTCCTGCTGTAGTCCAATCAGATCTCTCCTTTTATTCCACGGTCCAATCAGAGCTCTCCTTTCATCTTGCTGTCGTCCAATCAGATTTCTCCTTTCCTCCTGCTGTGGTCCAATCAGATCCCTCCTTTTATGCCACGGTCCAATCAGAGCTCTCCTTTCATCTTGCTGTCGTCCAATCAGATCGCTCCTTTCCTCCTGCTGTGGTCCAATCAGATCCCTCCTTTTATGCCACGGTCCAATCAGAGCTCTCCTTTCATCTTGCTGTCGTCCAATCAGATCGCTCCTTTCCTCCTGCTGTGGTCCAATCAGAGCTCTCCTTTCATCTTGCTGTCGTCCAATCAGATTTCTCCTTTCCTCCTGCTGTGGTCCAATCAGATCCCTCCTTTCCTCTTGCTGTGGTCCAATCAGATCCCTCCTTTTATGCCACGGTCCAATCAGGGCTCTCCTTTCATCTTGCTGTCGTCCAATCAGATCGCTCCTTTCCTCCTGCTGTGGTCCAATCAGATCCCTCCTTTCCTCTTACTGTGGTCCAATCAGATCCCTCCTTTTATGCCACGGTCCAATCAGAGCTCTCCTTTCCTCTTGCTGTCATCCAATCAGATCGCTCCTTTCCTCCTGCTGTGGTCCAATCAGATCCCTCCTTTTATGCCACGGTCCAATCAGAGCTCTCCTTTCATCTTGCTGTCCTCCAATCAGATCGCTCCTTTCCTCCTGCTGTGGTCCAATCAGATCCCTCCTTTCCTCTTGCTGTGGTCCAATCAGATCCCTCCTTTTATGCCACGGTCCAATCAGAGCTGTCCTTTCATCTTGCTGTCGTCCAATCAGATTGCTCCTTTCCTACTGCTGTGGTCCAATCAGATCCCTCCTTTTATGCCACGGTCCAATCACAGCTCTCCTTTCATCTTGCTGTCATCCAATCAGATCGCTCCTTTCCTCCTGCTGTGGTCCAATCAGATCCCTCCTTTTATGCCACAGTCCAATCAGAGCTCTCCTTTCATCTTGCTGTCGTCCAATCAGATCGCTCCTTTCCTCCTGCTGTGGTCCAATCAGAGCTCTCCTTTCTTCTTGCTGTCGTCCAATCAGATCGCTCCTTTCCTCCTACTGTGGTCCAATCAGATCCCTCCTTTCCTCTTTCTGTGGTCCAATCAGATCCCTCCTTTTATGCCACGGTCCAATCAGAGCTCTCCTTTCATCTTGCTATCGTCCAATCAGATCGCTCCTTTCCTCCTGCTGTGGTCCAATCAGATCCCTCCTTTCCTCTTGCTGTGGTCCAATCAGGTCGCTCCTTTCCTCCTGCTGTGGTCCAATCAGAGCTCTCCTTTCATCTTGCTGTCGTCCAATCAGATCGCTCCTTTCCTCCTGCTGTGGTCCAATCCGATCCCTCCTTTCCTCCTGCTGTAGTCCAATCAGATCACTCCTTTTATGCCACGGTCCAATCAGAGCTCTCCTTTCATCTTGCTAAAGTCCAATCAGATCGCTCCTTTCCTCCTGCTGTGGTCCAATCAGATCCCTCCTTTTATGCCACGGTCCAATCAGAGCTCTCCTTTCATCTTGCTGTCGTCCAATCAGATCGCTCCTTTCCTCCTGCTGTGGTCCAATCAGATCCCTCCTTTTATGCCACGGTCCAATCAGAGCTCTCCTTTCATCTTGCTGTCCTCCAATCAGATCGCTGCTTTCCTCCTGATGTGGTCCAATCAGATCCCTCCTTTCCTCTTGCTGTGGTCCAATCAGATCTCTCCTTTTATTCCACGGTCCAATCAGAGCTCTCCTTTCATCTTGCTGTCGTCCAATCAGATCACTCCTTTCCTCCTGCTGTGGTCCAATCAGATCCCTCCTTTCCTCTTGCTGTGGTCCAATCAGATCCCTCCTTTTATGCCACGGTCCAATCAGAGCTCTCCTTTCATCTTGCTGTCGTCCAATCAGATCGCTCCTTTCATCCTGCTGTGGTCCAATCAGATCCCTCCTTTCCTCTTGCTGTGGTCCAATCAGATCCCTCCTTTTATGCCACGGTCCAATCAGAGCTCTCCTTTCATCTTGCTGTCGTCCAATCAGATCGCTCCTTTCATCCTGCTGTGGTCCAATCAGATCCCTCCTTTCCTCTTGCTGTGGTCCAATCAGATCCCTCCTTTTATGCCACGGTTCAATCAGAGCTCTCCTTTCATCTTGCTGTCGTCCAATCAGATCGCTCCTTTCCTCCTGCTGTGGTCCAATCAGATCCCTCCTTTCTTCTTGCTGTGGTCCAATCAGATCGCTCCTTTTATGCCACGGTCCAATCAGAGCTCTCCTTTCATCTTGCTGTGGTCCAATCAGATCGCTCCTTTCCTCCTGCAGTGGTCCAATCAGATCCCTCCTTTTATGCCATGGTCCAATCAGAGCTCTCCTTTCATCTTGCTTTCGTCCAATCAGATCGCTTCTTTCCTCCTGCTGTGGTCCAATCAGATCCCTCCTTTCCTCTTGCTGTGGTCCATTCAGATCCCTCCTTTTATGCCACGGTCCAATCAGAGCTCTCCTTTCATCTTGCTGTGGTCCAATCAGATCGCTCCTTTCCTCCTGCTGTGGTCCAATCAGATCCCTCCTTTTATGCCAAGGTCCAATCAAAGCTCTCCTTTCATCTTGCTGTCGTCCAATCAGATTGCTCCTTTCCTCCTGCTGTGGTCCAATCAGAGCTCTCCTTTCATCTTGCTGTCGTCCAATCAGATCTCTCCTTTCCTCCTGCTGTGGTCCAATCAGATCCCTCCTTTCCTCTTGCTGTGGTCCAATCAGATCCCTCCTTTTATGCCACGGTCCAATCAGAGCTCTCCTTTCATCTTGCTGTCGTCCAATCAGATCGCTCCTTTCCTCCTGCTGTGGTCCAATCAGATCCCTCCTTTCCTCTTACTGTGGTCCAATCAGATCCCTCCTTTTATGCCACGGTCCAATCAGAGCTCTCCTTTCCTCTTGCTGTCATCCAATCAGATCGCTCCTTTCCTCCTGCTGTGGTCCAATCAGATCCCTCCTTTTATGCCACGGTCCAATCAGAGCTCTCCTTTCATCTTGCTGTCCTCCAATCAGATCGCTCCTTTCCTCCTGCTGTGGTCCAATCAGATCCCTCCTTTCCTCTTGCTGTGGTCCAATCAGATCCCTCCTTTTATGCCACGGTCCAATCAGAGCTGTCCTTTCATCTTGCTGTCGTCCAATCAGTTTGCTCCTTTCCTACTGCTGTGGTCCAATCAGATCCCTCCTTTTATGCCACGGTCCAATCAGAGCTCTCCTTTCCTCTTGCTGTCATCCAATCAGATCGCTCCTTTCCTCCTGCTGTGGTCCAATCAGATCCCTCCTTTCCTCTTGCTGTGGTCCAATCAAATCCCTCCTTTTATGCCACGGTCCAATCAGAGCTCTCCTTTCAACTTGCTGTCGTCCAATCAGATCGCTCCTTTCCTCCTGCTGTGGTCCAATCAGATCCCTCCTTTCCTCTTGCTGTGGTCCAATCAGATCCCTCCTTTTATGCCACGGTCCAATCAGAGCTCTCCTTTCATCTTGCTGTCGTCCAATCAGATCGCTCCTTTCCTCCTGCTGTGGTCCAATCAGATCCCTCCTTTTATGCCATGGTCCAATCAGAGCTCTCCTTTAATCTTGCTGTCCTCCAATCAGATCGCTGCTTTCCACCTGATGTGGTCCAATCAGATCCCTCCTTTCTTCTTGCTGTGGTCCAATCAGATCGCTCCTTTTATGCCACGGTCCAATCAGAGCTCTCCTTTCATCTTGCTGTGGTCCAATCAGATCGCTCCTTTCCTCCTGCAGTGGTCCAATCAGATCCCTCCTTTTATGCCATGGTCCAATCAGAGCTCTCCTTTCATCTTGCTTTCGTCCAATCAGATCGCTTCTTTCCTCCTGCTGTGGTCCAATCAGATCCCTCCTCTCCTCTTGCTGTGGTCCAATCAGATCCCTCCTTTTATGCCACGGTCCAATCAGAGCTCTCCTTTCATCTTGCTGTGGTCCAATCAGATCGCTCCTTTCCTCCTGCTGTGGTCCAATCAGATCCCTCCTTTTATGCCACGGTTCAATCAAAGCTCTCCTTTCATCTTGCTGTCCTCCAATCAGATCGCTGCTTTCATCTTGCTGTCGTCCAATCAGATCGCTCCTTTCCTCCTGCTGTAGTCCAATCAGATCTCTCCTTTTATTCCACGGTCCAATCAGAGCTCTCCTTTCATCTTGCTGTCGTCCAATCAGATTTCTCCTTTCCTCCTGCTGTGGTCCAATCAGATCCCTCCTTTCCTCTTGCTGTGGTCCAATCAGATCCCTCCTTTTATGCCACGGTCCAATCAGAGCTCTCCTTTCATTTTGCTGTCGTCCAATCAGATTGCTCCTTTCATCCTGCTGTGGTCCAATCAGATCCCTCCTTTCCTCTTGCTGTGGTCCAATCAGATCCCTCCTTTTATGCCACGGTCCAATCAGAGTTCTCCTTTCATCTTGCTGTCGTCCAATCAGATCGCTCCTTTCATCCTGCTGTGGTCCAATCAGATCCCTCCTTTCCTCTTGCTGTGGTCCAATCAGATCCCTCCTTTTATGCCACGGTCCAATCAGAGCTCTCCTTTCATCTTGCTGTCGTCCAATCAGATCGCTCCTTTCCTTCTGCTGTGGGCCAATCAGATCCCTCCTTTTATGCCACGGTCCAATCAGAGCTCTCCTTTCATCTTGCTGTCGTCCAATCAGATCGCTCCTTTCCTTCTGCTGTGGTCCAATCAGATCCCTCCTTTCTTCTTGCTGTGGTCCAATCAGATCGCTCCTTTTATGCCACGGTCCAATCAGAGCTCTCCTTTCATCTTGCTGTGGTCCCATCAGATCGCTCCTTTCCTCCTGCTGTGGTCCAATCAGATCCCTCCTTTTATGCCACGGTCCAATCAGAGCTCTCCTTTCATCTTGCTGTCGTCCAATCAGATCGCTCCTTTCCTCCTACTGTGGTCCAATCAGATCCCTCCTTTCCTCTTGCTGTGGTCCAATCAGATCCCTCCTTTTATGCCACGGTCCAATCAGAGCTCTCCTTTCATCTTGCTGTCGTCCAATCAGATCGCTCCTTTCCTCCTGCTGTGGTCCAATCAGATCCCTCCTTTCCTCTTGCTGTGGTCCAATCAGATCGCTCCTTTAATGCCACGGTCCAATCAGAGCTCTCCTTTCATCTTGCTGTCGTCCAATCATATCGCTCCTTTACTTCTGCTGTGGTCCAATCAGATCCCTCCTTTTATGCCACGGTCCAATCAGAGCTCTCCTTTCATCTTGCTGTCGTCCAATCAGATCGCTCCTTTCCTCCTGCTGTGGTCCAATCAGATCCCTCCTTTTATGCCACGGTCCAATCAGAGCTCTCCTTTCATCTTGCTGTCGTCCAATCAGATCGCTCCTTTCCTCCTGCTGTGGTCCAATCAGAGCTCTCCTTTCATCTTGCTGTCGTCCAATCAGATCTCTCCTTTCCTCCTGCTGTGGTCCAATCAGATCCCTCCTTTCCTCTTGCTGTGGTCCAATCAGATCCCTCCTTTTATGCCACGGTCCAATCAGAGCTCTCCTTTCATCTTGCTGTCGTCCAATCAGATCGCTCCTTTCCTCCTGCTGTGGTCCAATCAGATCCCTCCTTTCCTCTTACTGTGGTCCAATCAGATCGCTCCTTTAATGCCACGGTCCAATCAGAGCTCTCCTTTCATCTTGCTGTCGTCCAATCATATCGCTCCTTTACTTCTGCTGTGGTCCAATCAGATCCCTCCTTTTATGCCACGGTCCAATCAGAGCTCTCCTTTCATCTTGCTGTCGTCCAATCAGATCGCTCCTTTCCTCCTGCTGTGGTCCAATCAGATCCCTCCTTTTATGCCACGGTCCAATCAGAGCTCTCCTTTCATCTTGCTGTCGTCCAATCAGATCGCTCCTTTCATCCTGCTGTGGTCCAATCAGATCCCTCCTTTCCTCTTGCTGTGGTCCAATCAGATCCCTCCTTTTATGCCACGGTTCAATCAGAGCTCTCCTTTCATCTTGCTGTCGTCCAATCAGATCGCTCCTTTCCTCCTGCTGTGGTCCAATCAGATCCCTCCTTTCTTCTTGCTGTGGTCCAATCAGATCGCTCCTTTTATGCCACGGTCCAATCAGAGCTCTCCTTTCATCTTGCTGTGGTCCAATCAGATCGCTCCTTTCCTCCTGCAGTGGTCCAATCAGATCCCTCCTTTTATGCCATGGTCCAATCAGAGCTCTCCTTTCATCTTGCTTTCGTCCAATCAGATCGCTTCTTTCCTCCTGCTGTGGTCCAATCAGATCCCTCCTTTCCTCTTGCTGTGGTCCATTCAGATCCCTCCTTTTATGCCACGGTCCAATCAGAGCTCTCCTTTCATCTTGCTGTGGTCCAATCAGATCGCTCCTTTCCTCCTGCTGTGGTCCAATCAGATCCCTCCTTTTATGCCAAGGTCCAATCAAAGCTCTCCTTTCATCTTGCTGTCGTCCAATCAGATTGCTCCTTTCCTCCTGCTGTGGTCCAATCAGAGCTCTCCTTTCATCTTGCTGTCGTCCAATCAGATCTCTCCTTTCCTCCTGCTGTGGTCCAATCAGATCCCTCCTTTCCTCTTGCTGTGGTCCAATCAGATCCCTCCTTTTATGCCACGGTCCAATCAGAGCTCTCCTTTCATCTTGCTGTCGTCCAATCAGATCGCTCCTTTCCTCCTGCTGTGGTCCAATCAGATCCCTCCTTTCCTCTTACTGTGGTCCAATCAGATCCCTCCTTTTATGCCACGGTCCAATCAGAGCTCTCCTTTCCTCTTGCTGTCATCCAATCAGATCGCTCCTTTCCTCCTGCTGTGGTCCAATCAGATCCCTCCTTTTATGCCACGGTCCAATCAGAGCTCTCCTTTCATCTTGCTGTCCTCCAATCAGATCGCTCCTTTCCTCCTGCTGTGGTCCAATCAGATCCCTCCTTTCCTCTTGCTGTGGTCCAATCAGATCCCTCCTTTTATGCCACGGTCCAATCAGAGCTGTCCTTTCATCTTGCTGTCGTCCAATCAGTTTGCTCCTTTCCTACTGCTGTGGTCCAATCAGATCCCTCCTTTTATGCCACGGTCCAATCAGAGCTCTCCTTTCCTCTTGCTGTCATCCAATCAGATCGCTCCTTTCCTCCTGCTGTGGTCCAATCAGATCCCTCCTTTCCTCTTGCTGTGGTCCAATCAAATCCCTCCTTTTATGCCACGGTCCAATCAGAGCTCTCCTTTCAACTTGCTGTCGTCCAATCAGATCGCTCCTTTCCTCCTGCTGTGGTCCAATCAGATCCCTCCTTTCCTCTTGCTGTGGTCCAATCAGATCCCTCCTTTTATGCCACGGTCCAATCAGAGCTCTCCTTTCATCTTGCTGTCGTCCAATCAGATCGCTCCTTTCCTCCTGCTGTGGTCCAATCAGATCCCTCCTTTTATGCCATGGTCCAATCAGAGCTCTCCTTTAATCTTGCTGTCCTCCAATCAGATCGCTGCTTTCCACCTGATGTGGTCCAATCAGATCCCTCCTTTCTTCTTGCTGTGGTCCAATCAGATCGCTCCTTTTATGCCACGGTCCAATCAGAGCTCTCCTTTCATCTTGCTGTGGTCCAATCAGATCGCTCCTTTCCTCCTGCAGTGGTCCAATCAGATCCCTCCTTTTATGCCATGGTCCAATCAGAGCTCTCCTTTCATCTTGCTTTCGTCCAATCAGATCGCTTCTTTCCTCCTGCTGTGGTCCAATCAGATCCCTCCTCTCCTCTTGCTGTGGTCCAATCAGATCCCTCCTTTTATGCCACGGTCCAATCAGAGCTCTCCTTTCATCTTGCTGTGGTCCAATCAGATCGCTCCTTTCCTCCTGCTGTGGTCCAATCAGATCCCTCCTTTTATGCCACGGTTCAATCAAAGCTCTCCTTTCATCTTGCTGTCCTCCAATCAGATCGCTGCTTTCATCTTGCTGTCGTCCAATCAGATCGCTCCTTTCCTCCTGCTGTAGTCCAATCAGATCTCTCCTTTTATTCCACGGTCCAATCAGAGCTCTCCTTTCATCTTGCTGTCGTCCAATCAGATTTCTCCTTTCCTCCTGCTGTGGTCCAATCAGATCCCTCCTTTCCTCTTGCTGTGGTCCAATCAGATCCCTCCTTTTATGCCACGGTCCAATCAGAGCTCTCCTTTCATTTTGCTGTCGTCCAATCAGATTGCTCCTTTCATCCTGCTGTGGTCCAATCAGATCCCTCCTTTCCTCTTGCTGTGGTCCAATCAGATCCCTCCTTTTATGCCACGGTCCAATCAGAGTTCTCCTTTCATCTTGCTGTCGTCCAATCAGATCGCTCCTTTCATCCTGCTGTGGTCCAATCAGATCCCTCCTTTCCTCTTGCTGTGGTCCAATCAGATCCCTCCTTTTATGCCACGGTCCAATCAGAGCTCTCCTTTCATCTTGCTGTCGTCCAATCAGATCGCTCCTTTCCTTCTGCTGTGGGCCAATCAGATCCCTCCTTTTATGCCACGGTCCAATCAGAGCTCTCCTTTCATCTTGCTGTCGTCCAATCAGATCGCTCCTTTCCTTCTGCTGTGGTCCAATCAGATCCCTCCTTTCTTCTTGCTGTGGTCCAATCAGATCGCTCCTTTTATGCCACGGTCCAATCAGAGCTCTCCTTTCATCTTGCTGTGGTCCCATCAGATCGCTCCTTTCCTCCTGCTGTGGTCCAATCAGATCCCTCCTTTTATGCCACGGTCCAATCAGAGCTCTCCTTTCATCTTGCTGTCGTCCAATCAGATCGCTCCTTTCCTCCTACTGTGGTCCAATCAGATCCCTCCTTTCCTCTTGCTGTGGTCCAATCAGATCCCTCCTTTTATGCCACGGTCCAATCAGAGCTCTCCTTTCATCTTGCTGTCGTCCAATCAGATCGCTCCTTTCCTCCTGCTGTGGTCCAATCAGATCCCTCCTTTCCTCTTACTGTGGTCCAATCAGATCGCTCCTTTAATGCCACGGTCCAATCAGAGCTCTCCTTTCATCTTGCTGTCGTCCAATCATATCGCTCCTTTACTTCTGCTGTGGTCCAATCAGATCCCTCCTTTTATGCCACGGTCCAATCAGAGCTCTCCTTTCATCTTGCTGTCGTCCAATCAGATCGCTCCTTTCCTCCTGCTGTGGTCCAATCAGATCCCTCCTTTTATGCCACGGTCCAATCAGAGCTCTCCTTTCATCTTGCTGTCGTCCAATCAGATCGCTCCTTTCCTCCTGCTGTGGTCCAATCAGAGCTCTCCTTTCATCTTGCTGTCGTCCAATCAGATCTCTCCTTTCCTCCTGCTGTGGTCCAATCAGATCCCTCCTTTCCTCTTGCTGTGGTCCAATCAGATCCCTCCTTTTATGCCACGGTCCAATCAGAGCTCTCCTTTCATCTTGCTGTCGTCCAATCAGATCGCTCCTTTCCTCCTGCTGTGGTCCAATCAGATCCCTCCTTTCCTCTTACTGTGGTCCAATCAGATCGCTCCTTTAATGCCACGGTCCAATCAGAGCTCTCCTTTCATCTTGCTGTCGTCCAATCATATCGCTCCTTTACTTCTGCTGTGGTCCAATCAGATCCCTCCTTTTATGCCACGGTCCAATCAGAGCTCTCCTTTCATCTTGCTGTCGTCCAATCAGATCGCTCCTTTCCTCCTGCTGTGGTCCAATCAGATCCCTCCTTTTATGCCACGGTCCAATCAGAGCTCTCCTTTCATCTTGCTGTCGTCCAATCAGATCGCTCCTTTCCTCCTGCTGTGGTCCAATCAGAGCTCTCCTTTCATCTTGCTGTCGTCCAATCAGATCTCTCCTTTCCTCCTGCTGTGGTCCAATCAGATCCCTCCTTTCCTCTTGCTGTGGTCCAATCAGATCCCTCCTTTTATGCCACGGTCCAATCAGAGCTCTCCTTTCATCTTGCTGTCGTCCAATCAGATCGCTCCTTTCCTCCTGCTGTGGTCCAATCAGATCCCTCCTTTCCTCTTACTGTGGTCCAATCAGATCCCTCCTTTTATGCCACGGTCCAATCAGAGCTCTCCTTTCCTCTTGCTGTCATCCAATCAGATCGCTCCTTTCCTCCTGCTGTGGTCCAATCAGATCCCTCCTTTTATGCCACGGTCCAATCAGAGCTCTCCTTTCATCTTGCTGTCCTCCAATCAGATCGCTCCTTTCCTCCTGCTGTGGTCCAATCAGATCCCTCCTTTCCTCTTGCTGTGGTCCAATCAGATCCCTCCTTTTATGCCACGGTCCAATCAGAGCTGTCCTTTCATCTTGCTGTCGTCCAATCAGTTTGCTCCTTTCCTACTGCTGTGGTCCAATCAGATCCCTCCTTTTATGCCACGGTCCAATCAGAGCTCTCCTTTCCTCTTGCTGTCATCCAATCAGATCGCTCCTTTCCTCCTGCTGTGGTCCAATCAGATCCCTCCTTTCCTCTTGCTGTGGTCCAATCAAATCCCTCCTTTTATGCCACGGTCCAATCAGAGCTCTCCTTTCAACTTGCTGTCGTCCAATCAGATCGCTCCTTTCCTCCTGCTGTGGTCCAATCAGATCCCTCCTTTCCTCTTGCTGTGGTCCAATCAGATCCCTCCTTTTATGCCACGGTCCAATCAGAGCTCTCCTTTCATCTTGCTGTCGTCCAATCAGATCGCTCCTTTCCTCCTGCTGTGGTCCAATCAGATCCCTCCTTTTATGCCATGGTCCAATCAGAGCTCTCCTTTAATCTTGCTGTCCTCCAATCAGATCGCTGCTTTCCACCTGATGTGGTCCAATCAGATCCCTCCTTTCTTCTTGCTGTGGTCCAATCAGATCGCTCCTTTTATGCCACGGTCCAATCAGAGCTCTCCTTTCATCTTGCTGTGGTCCAATCAGATCGCTCCTTTCCTCCTGCAGTGGTCCAATCAGATCCCTCCTTTTATGCCATGGTCCAATCAGAGCTCTCCTTTCATCTTGCTTTCGTCCAATCAGATCGCTTCTTTCCTCCTGCTGTGGTCCAATCAGATCCCTCCTCTCCTCTTGCTGTGGTCCAATCAGATCCCTCCTTTTATGCCACGGTCCAATCAGAGCTCTCCTTTCATCTTGCTGTGGTCCAATCAGATCGCTCCTTTCCTCCTGCTGTGGTCCAATCAGATCCCTCCTTTTATGCCACGGTTCAATCAAAGCTCTCCTTTCATCTTGCTGTCCTCCAATCAGATCGCTGCTTTCATCTTGCTGTCGTCCAATCAGATCGCTCCTTTCCTCCTGCTGTAGTCCAATCAGATCTCTCCTTTTATTCCACGGTCCAATCAGAGCTCTCCTTTCATCTTGCTGTCGTCCAATCAGATTTCTCCTTTCCTCCTGCTGTGGTCCAATCAGATCCCTCCTTTCCTCTTGCTGTGGTCCAATCAGATCCCTCCTTTTATGCCACGGTCCAATCAGAGCTCTCCTTTCATTTTGCTGTCGTCCAATCAGATTGCTCCTTTCATCCTGCTGTGGTCCAATCAGATCCCTCCTTTCCTCTTGCTGTGGTCCAATCAGATCCCTCCTTTTATGCCACGGTCCAATCAGAGTTCTCCTTTCATCTTGCTGTCGTCCAATCAGATCGCTCCTTTCATCCTGCTGTGGTCCAATCAGATCCCTCCTTTCCTCTTGCTGTGGTCCAATCAGATCCCTCCTTTTATGCCACGGTCCAATCAGAGCTCTCCTTTCATCTTGCTGTCGTCCAATCAGATCGCTCCTTTCCTTCTGCTGTGGGCCAATCAGATCCCTCCTTTTATGCCACGGTCCAATCAGAGCTCTCCTTTCATCTTGCTGTCGTCCAATCAGATCGCTCCTTTCCTTCTGCTGTGGTCCAATCAGATCCCTCCTTTCTTCTTGCTGTGGTCCAATCAGATCGCTCCTTTTATGCCACGGTCCAATCAGAGCTCTCCTTTCATCTTGCTGTGGTCCCATCAGATCGCTCCTTTCCTCCTGCTGTGGTCCAATCAGATCCCTCCTTTTATGCCACGGTCCAATCAGAGCTCTCCTTTCATCTTGCTGTCGTCCAATCAGATCGCTCCTTTCCTCCTACTGTGGTCCAATCAGATCCCTCCTTTCCTCTTGCTGTGGTCCAATCAGATCCCTCCTTTTATGCCACGGTCCAATCAGAGCTCTCCTTTCATCTTGCTGTCGTCCAATCAGATCGCTCCTTTCCTCCTGCTGTGGTCCAATCAGATCCCTCCTTTCCTCTTACTGTGGTCCAATCAGATCGCTCCTTTAATGCCACGGTCCAATCAGAGCTCTCCTTTCATCTTGCTGTCGTCCAATCATATCGCTCCTTTACTTCTGCTGTGGTCCAATCAGATCCCTCCTTTTATGCCACGGTCCAATCAGAGCTCTCCTTTCATCTTGCTGTCGTCCAATCAGATCGCTCCTTTCCTCCTGCTGTGGTCCAATCAGATCCCTCCTTTTATGCCACGGTCCAATCAGAGCTCTCCTTTCATCTTGCTGTCGTCCAATCAGATCGCTCCTTTCCTCCTGCTGTGGTCCAATCAGAGCTCTCCTTTCATCTTGCTGTCGTCCAATCAGATCTCTCCTTTCCTCCTGCTGTGGTCCAATCAGATCCCTCCTTTCCTCTTGCTGTGGTCCAATCAGATCCCTCCTTTTATGCCACGGTCCAATCAGAGCTCTCCTTTCATCTTGCTGTCGTCCAATCAGATCGCTCCTTTCCTCCTGCTGTGGTCCAATCAGATCCCTCCTTTCCTCTTACTGTGGTCCAATCAGATCGCTCCTTTAATGCCACGGTCCAATCAGAGCTCTCCTTTCATCTTGCTGTCGTCCAATCATATCGCTCCTTTACTTCTGCTGTGGTCCAATCAGATCCCTCCTTTTATGCCACGGTCCAATCAGAGCTCTCCTTTCATCTTGCTGTCGTCCAATCAGATCGCTCCTTTCCTCCTGCTGTGGTCCAATCAGATCCCTCCTTTTATGCCACGGTCCAATCAGAGCTCTCCTTTCATCTTGCTGTCGTCCAATCAGATCGCTCCTTTCCTCCTGCTGTGGTCCAATCAGAGCTCTCCTTTCATCTTGCTGTCGTCCAATCAGATCTCTCCTTTCCTCCTGCTGTGGTCCAATCAGATCCCTCCTTTCCTCTTGCTGTGGTCCAATCAGATCCCTCCTTTTATGCCACGGTCCAATCAGAGCTCTCCTTTCATCTTGCTGTCGTCCAATCAGATCGCTCCTTTCCTCCTGCTGTGGTCCAATCAGATCCCTCCTTTCCTCTTACTGTGGTCCAATCAGATCCCTCCTTTTATGCCACGGTCCAATCAGAGCTCTCCTTTCCTCTTGCTGTCATCCAATCAGATCGCTCCTTTCCTCCTGCTGTGGTCCAATCAGATCCCTCCTTTTATGCCACGGTCCAATCAGAGCTCTCCTTTCATCTTGCTGTCCTCCAATCAGATCGCTCCTTTCCTCCTGCTGTGGTCCAATCAGATCCCTCCTTTCCTCTTGCTGTGGTCCAATCAGATCCCTCCTTTTATGCCACGGTCCAATCAGAGCTGTCCTTTCATCTTGCTGTCGTCCAATCAGATTGCTCCTTTCCTACTGCTGTAGTCCAATCAGATCCCTCCTTTTATGCCACGGTCCAATCAGAGCTCTCCTTTCCTCTTGCTGTCATCCAATCAGATCGCTCCTTTCATCCTGCTGTGGTCCAATCAGATCCCTCCTTTTATGCCACGGTCCAATCAGAGCTCTCCTTTCATCTTGCTGTCGTCCAATCATATCGCTCCTTTACTCCTGCTGTGGTCCAATCAGATCCCTCCTTTTATGCCACGGTCCAATCAGAGCTCTCCTTTCATCTTGCTGTCGTCCAATCAGATCGCTCCTTTCCTCCTGCTGTGGTCCAATCAGATCCCTCCTTTTATGCCACGGTCCAATCAGAGCTCTCCTTTCATCTTGCTGTCGTCCAATCAGATCGCTCCTTTCCTCCTGCTGTGGTCCAATCAGAGCTCTCCTTTCATCTTGCTGTCGTCCAATCAGATCTCTCCTTTCCTCCTGCTGTGGTCCAATCAGATCCCTCCTTTCCTCTTGCTGTGGTCCAATCAGATCCCTCCTTTTATGCCACGGTCCAATCAGAGCTCACCTTTCCTCTTGCTGTCATCCAATCAGATCGCTCCTTTCCTCCTGCTGTGGTCCAATCAGATCCCTCCTTTTATGCCACGGTCCAATCAGAGCTCTCCTTTCATCTTGCTGTCCTCCAATCAGATCGCTCCTTTCCTCCTGCTGTGGTCCAATCAGATCCCTCCTTTCCTCTTGCTGTGGTCCAATCAGATCCCTCCTTTTATGCCACGGTCCAATCAGAGCTGTCCTTTCATCTTGCTGTCGTCCAATCAGATTGCTCCTTTCCTACTGCTGTGGTCCAATCAGATCCCTCCTTTTATGCCACGGTCCAATCACAGCTCTCCTTTCATCTTGCTGTCATCCAATCAGATCGCTCCTTTCCTCCTGCTGTGGTCCAATCAGATCCCTCCTTTTATGCCACGGTCCAATCAGAGCTCTCCTTTCATCTTGCTGTCGTCCAATCAGATCGCTCCTTTCCTCCTGCTGTGGTCCAATCAGAGCTCTCCTTTCTTCTTGCTGTCGTCCAATCAGATCGCTCCTTTCCTCCTACTGTGGTCCAATCAGATCCCTCCTTTCCTCTTTCTGTGGTCCAATCAGATCCCTCCTTTTATGCCACGGTCCAATCAGAGCTCTCCTTTCATCTTGCTATCGTCCAATCAGATCGCTCCTTTCCTCCTGCTGTGGTCCAATCAGATCCCTCCTTTCCTCTTGCTGTGGTCCAATCAGATCGCTCCTTTCCTCCTGCTGTGGTCCAATCAGAGCTCTCCTTTCATCTTGCTGTCGTCCAATCAGATCGCTCCTATCCTCCTGCTGTTGTCCAATCAGATCCCTCCTTTCCTCTTTCTGTGGTCCAATCAGATCACTCCTTTTATGCCACGGTCCAATCAGAGCTCTCCTTTCATCTTGCTAAAGTCCAATCAGATCGCTCCTTTCCTCCTGCTGTGGTCCAATCAGATCCCTCCTTTCCTCTTGCTGTGGTCCAATCAGATCCCTCCTTTTATGCCACGGTCCAATCAGAGCTCTCCTTTCATCTTGCTATTGTCCAATCAGATCGCTCCTTTCATCCTGCTGTGGTCCAATCAGATCCCTCCTTTCCTCTTGCTGTGGTCCAATCAGATCCCTCCTTTTATGCCACGGTCCAATCAGAGCTCTCCTTTCATCTTGCTGTGGTCCAATCAGATCGCTCCTTTACTCCTGCAGTGGTCCAATCAGATCCCTCCTTTTATGCCATGGTCCAATCAGAGCTCTCCTTTCATCTTGCTGTCGTCCAATCAGATCGCTCCTTTCTTCCTGCTGTGGTCCAATCAGATCCCTCCTTTCCTCTTTCTGTGGTCCAATCAGATCACTCCTTTTATGCCACGGTCCAATAAGAGCTCTCCTTTCATCTTGCTGTCGTCCAATCAGATTGCTCCTTTCCTCCTGCTGTGGTCCAATCAGATCCCTCCTTTTATGCCACGGTCCAATCAGAGCTCTCCTTTCCTCTTGCTGTCATCCAATCAGATTGCTCCTTTCCTCCTGCTGTGGTCCAATCAGATCCCTCCTTTTATGCCACGGTCCAATCAGAGCTCTCCTTTCATCTTGCTATCGTCCAATCAGATCGCTCCTTTCCTCCTGCTGTGGTCCAATCAGAGCTCTCCTTTCATCTTGCTGTGGTCCAATCAGATCGCTCCTTTCCTCCTGCAGTGGTCCAATCAGATCCCTCCTTTCCTCTTGCTGTCGTCCAATCAGATCCCTCCTTTTATGCCACGGTCCAATCAGAGCTCTCCTTTCATCTTGCTGTGGTCCAATCAGATCGCTCCTTTCCTCCTGCTGTGGTCCAATCAGATCCCTCCTTTACTCTTGCTGTGGTCCAATCAGATCCCTCCTTTTATGCCTGGGTCCAATCAGAGCTCTCCTTTCATCTTGCTGTCGTCCAATCAGAGCTCTCCTTTCCTCCTGCTGTGGTCCAATCAGATCCCTCCTTTTATGCCACGGTCCAATCAGAGCTCTCCTTTCATCTTGCTGTGGTCCAATCAGATCGCTCCTTTCCTCCTGCTGTGGTCCAATCAGATCCCTCCTTTTATGCCACGGTCCAATCAGAGCTCTCATTTCATCTTGCTGTCGTCCAATCAGATCGCTCCTTTTCTCCTGCTGTGGTCCAATCAGAGCTCTCCTTTCATCTTGCTGTCGTCCAATCAGATCGCTCCTTTCCTCTTGCTGTTGTCCAATTAGATCCCTCCTTTCCTCTTGCTGTGGTCCAATCAGATCCCTCCTTTTATGCCATGGTCCAATCAGAGTTCTCCTTTCATCTTGCTGTGGTCCAATCAGATCCCTCCTTTTATGCCACGGTCCAATCAGAGCTCTACTTTCATCTTGGTGTCCTCCAATCAGATCGCTCATTTCCTCCTGCTGTGGTCCAATCAGATCCCTCCTTTCCTCTTGCTGTGGTCCAATCAGATCCCTCCTTTTATGCCACGGTCCAATCAGATCGCTCCTTTCCTCCTGCTGTGGTCCAATCAGATCCCTCCTTTCCTCTTTTTGTGGTCCAATCAGATCCCTCCTTTTATGCCACGGTCCAATCAGAGCTCTCCTTTCATCTTGCTATCGTCCAATCAGATCGCTCCTTTCCTCCTGCTGTCGTCCAATCAGATCCCTCTTTTTATACCACTGTCCAATCAGAGCTCTCCTTTCATCTTGCTGTCGTCCAATCAGATCGCTCCTTTCCTCCTGCTGTGGTCCAATCAGAGCTCTCCTTTCATCTTGCTGTCGTCCAATCAGATCGCTCCTTTCCTCCTGCTGTGGTCCAATCAGATCCCTCCTTTCCTCTTGCTGTGGTCCAATCAGATCCCTCCTTTTATGCCACGGTCCAATCAGATCGCTCCTTTCCTCCTGCTGTGGTCCAATCAGATCCCTCCTTTCCGCTTGCTGTGGTCCAATCAGATCCCTCCTTTTATGCCACGGTCCAATCAGAGCTCTCCTTTCATCTTGCTGTCGTCCAATCAGATCGCTCCTTTCCTCCTGCTGTGGTCCAATCAGATCCCTCCTTTTATGCCACGGTCCAATCAGAGCTCTCCTTTCATCTTGCTGTCCTCCAATCAGATCGCTGCTTTCCTCCTGATGTGGTCCAATCAGATCCCTCCTTTCCTCTTGCTGTGGTCCAATCAGATCTCTCCTTTTATTCCACGGTCCAATCAGAGCTCTCCTTTCATCTTGCTGTCGTCCAATCAGATCACTCCTTTCCTCTTGCTGTGGTCCAATCAGATCCCTCCTTTCCTCTTGCTGTGGTCCAATCAGATCCCTCCTTTTATGCCACGGTCCAATCAGAGCTCTCCTTTCATCTTCCTGTCGTCCAATCAGATCGCTCCTTTCATCCTGCTGTGGTCCAATCAGATCCCTCCTTTCCTCTTGCTGTGGTCCAATCAGATCCCTCCTTTTATGCCACGGTCCAATCAGAGCTCTCCTTTCATCTTGCTGTCGTCCAATCAGATCGCTCCTTTCATCCTGCTGTGGTCCAATCAGATCCCTCCTTTCCTCTTGCTGTGGTCCAATCAGATCCCTACTTTTATGCCACGGTCCAATCAGAGCTCTCCTTTCATCTTGCTGTCGTCCAATCAGATCGCTCCTTTCCTCCTGCTGTGGTCCAATCAGATCCCTCCTTTCTTCTTGCTGTGGTCCAATCAGATCGCTCCTTTTATGCCACGGTCCAATCAGAGCTCTCCTTTCATCTTGCTGTGGTCCAATCAGATCGCTCCTTTCCTCCTGCAGTGGTCCAATCAGATCCCTCCTTTTATGCCATGGTCCAATCAGAGCTCTCCTTTCATCTTGCTTTCGTCCAATCAGATCGCTTCTTTCCTCCTGCTGTGGTCCAATCAGATCCCTCCTTTCCTCTTGCTGTGGTCCATTCAGATCCCTCCTTTTATGCCACGGTCCAATCAGAGCTCTCCTTTCATCTTGCTGTGGTCCAATCAGATCGCTCCTTTCCTCCTGCTGTGGTCCAATCAGATCCCTCCTTTTATGCCACGGTCCAATCAAAGCTCTCCTTTCATCTTGCTGTCGTCCAATCAGATTGCTCCTTTCCTCCTGCTGTGGTCCAATCAGAGCTCTCCTTTCATCTTGCTGTCGTCCAATCAGATCTCTCCTTTCCTCCTGCTGTGGTCCAATCAGATCCCTCCTTTCCTCTTGCTGTGGTCCATTCAGATCCCTCCTTTTATGCCACGGTCCAATCAGAGCTCTCCTTTCATCTTGCTGTCGTCCAATCAGATCGCTCCTTTCCTCCTGCTGTGGTCCAATCAGATCCCTCCTTTCCTCTTGCTGTGGTCCAATCAGATCCCTCCTTTTATGCCACGGTCCAATCAGAGCTCTCCTTTCATCTTGCTGTGGTCCAATCAGATCGCTCCTTTCCTCCTGCTGTGGTCCAATCAGATCCCTCCTTTCCTCTTGCTGTGGTCCAATCAGATCCCTCCTTTTATGCCACGGTCCAATCAGAGCTCTCCTTTCATCTTGCTATCGTCCAATCAGATCGCTCCTTTCCTCTTGCTGTGGTCCAATCAGATCCCTCCTTTTATGCCACGGTCCAATCAGTGCTCTCCTTTCATATTGCTGTCGTCCAATCAGATTGCTCCTTTCCTCCTGCTGTGGTCCAATCAGAGCTCTCCTTTCATCTTGCTGTCGTCCAATCAGATCGCTCCTTTCCTCCTGCTGTGGTCCAATCAGATCCCTCCTTTCCTCTTGCTGTCGTCCAATCAGATCCCTCCTTTTATGCCACGGTCCAATCAGAGCTCTCCTTTCATCTTGCTGTCGTCCAATCAGATCGCTCCTTTCCTCCTGCTGTGGTGCAATCAGATCCCTCCTTTCCTCCTGCTGTGGTCCAATCAGATCCCTCCTTTCCTCTTGCTGTGGTCCAATCAGATCCCTCCTTTTATGCCACGGTCCAATCAGAGCTCTCCTTTCATCTTGCTGTGGTCCAATCAGATCGCTCCTTTCCTCCTGCTGTGGTCCAATCAGATCCCTCCTTTCCTCTTGCTGTGGTCCAATCAGATCCCTCCTTTTATGCCACGGTCCAATCAGAGCTCTCCTTTCATCTTGCTGTGGTCCAATCAGATCGCTCCTTTCCTCCTGCTGTGGTCCAATCAGATCCCTCCTTTTATGCCACGGTCCAATCAGAGCTCTCCTTTCATCTTGCTGTCGTCCAATCAGATCGCTGCTTTCCTCCTGCTGTTTTCCAATCAGATCCCTCCTTTCCTCTTGCTGTGGTCCAATCAGATCCCTCCTTTTATGCCACGGTCCAATCAGAGCTCTCCTTTCATATTGCTGTCGTCCAATCAGATCGCTCCTTTCCTCCTGCTGTGGTCCAATCAGATCCCTCCTTTCTTCTTGCTGTGGTCCAATCAGATCGCTCCTTTTATGCCACGGTCCAATCAGAGCTCTCCTTTCATCTTGCTGTGGTCCAATCAGATTGCTCCTTTCCTCCTGCTGTGGTCCAATCAGATCCCTCCTTTTATACCACGGTCCAATCAGAGCTCTCCTTTCATCTTGCTGTCGTCCAATCAGATCGCTGCTTTCCTCCTGCTGTGGTCCAATCAGATCCTTCCTTTCCTCTTGTTGTGATCCAATCAGATCCCTCCTTTTATGCCACGGTCCAATCAGAGCTCTCCTTTCATCTTGCTGTGGTCCAATCAGATAGCTCCTTTCCTCCTGCTGTGGTCCAATCAGATCCCTCCTTTCCTCTTGCTGTGGTCCAATCAGATCCCTCCTTTTATGCCACGGTCCAATCAGAGCTCTCCTTTCATCTTGCTGTCGTCCAATCAGATCGCTCCTTTCCTCCTGCTGTGGTCCAATCAGATCCCTCCTTTCCTCTTGCTGTGGTCCAATCAGATCCCTCCTTTTATGCCACGGTCCAATCAGAGCTCTCCTTTCATCTTGCTGTGGTCCAATCAGATCGCTCCTTTCCTCCTGCTGTGGTCAAATCAGATCGCTCCTTTCCTCTTGCTGTGGTCCAATCAGATCCCTCCTTTCCTCTTGCTGTGGTCCAATCAGATCCCTCCTTTTATGCCACGGTCCAATCAGAGCTCTCCTTTCATCTTGCTGTCGTCCAATCAGATCGCTCCTTTCCTCCTGCTGTGGTCCAATCAGAGCTCTCCTTTCATCTTGCTGTCGTCCAATCAGATCGCTCCTTTCCTCCTGCTGTGGTCCAATCAGATCCCTCCTTTCCTCTTGCTGTGGTCCAATCAGATCCCTCCTTTTATGCCACGGTCCAATCAGAGCTCTCCTTTCATCTTGCTGTCGTCCAATCAGATCGCTCCTTTCCTCCTGCTGTGGTCCAATCAGATCCCTCCTTTTCTCTTGCTGTGGTCCAATCAGATCGCTCCTTTCCTCCTGCTGTGGTCCAATCAGATCCCTCCTTTCTTCTTGCTGTGGTCCAATCAGATCGCTCCTTTTATGCCACGGTCCAATCAGAGCTCTCCTTTCATCTTGCTATGGTCCAATCAGATCGCTCCTTTCCTCCTGCAGTGGTCCAATCAAATCCCTCCTTTAATTCCATGGTCCAATCAGAGCTCTCCTTTCATCTTGCTGTCGTCCAATCAGATCGCTTCTTTCCTCCTGCTGTGTTCCAATCAGATGCCTCCTTTCCTCTTGCTGTGGTCCAATCAGATCCCTCCTTTTATGCCACGGTCCAATCAGAGCTCTCCTTTCATATTGCTGTCGTCCAATCAGATCGCTCCTTTCCTCCTGCTGTGGTCCAATCAGATCCCTCCTTTCTTCTTGCTGTGGTCCAATCAGATCCCTCCTTTTATGCCACGGTCCAATCAGAGCTCTCCTTTCATCTTGCTGTGGTCCAATCAGATCGCTCCTTTCCTCCTGCTGTGGTCCAATCAGATCCCTCCTTTTATGCCACGGTCCAATCAGAGCTCTCCTTTCATCTTGCTGTCGTCCAATCAGATCGCTGCTTTCCTCCTGCTGTGGTCCAATCAGATCCTTTATTTCCTCTTGTTGTGATCCAATCAGATCCCTCCTTTTATGCCACGGTCCAATCAGAGCTCTCCTTTCATCTTGCTGTGGTCCAATCAGATCGCTCCTTTTCTCCTGCTGTGGTCCAATCAGATCGCTCCTTTCCTCTTGCTGTGGTCCAATCAGATCCCTCCTTTTATGCCACGGTCCAATCAGTGCTCTCCTTTCATCTTGCTGTCGTCCAATCATATTGCTCCTTTCCTCCTGCTGTGGTCCAATCAGAGCTCTCCTTTCATCTTGCTGTGGTCCAATCAGATCGCTCCTTTCCTCCTGCTGTGGTCCAATCAGATCCCTCCTTTCCTCTTGCTGTGGTCCAATCAGATCACTCCTTTTATGCCACGGTCCAATCAGAGCTCTCCTTTCATCTTGCTGTCGTCCAATCAGATCGCTCCTTTCCTCCTGCTTTGGTCCAATCAGATCCCTCCTTTCCTCCTGCTGTGGTCCAATCAGATCCCTCCTTTCCTCTTGCTGTGGTCCAATCAGATCCCTCCTTTTATGCCAGGGTCCAATCAGAGCTCTCCTTTCATCTTGCTGTCGTCCAATCAGAGCTCTCCTTTCCTCCTGCTGTGGTCCAATCAGATCCCTGCTTTCCTCTTGCTGTGGTCCAATCAGATCCCTCCTTTTATGCCACGGTCCAATCAGAGCTCTCCTTTCATCTTGCTGTGGTCCAATCAGATCGCTCCTTTCCTCCTGCTGT
The DNA here is from genome assembly GCF_048128805.1 of Centroberyx gerrardi. Taxonomy (NCBI): domain Eukaryota; kingdom Metazoa; phylum Chordata; class Actinopteri; order Beryciformes; family Berycidae; genus Centroberyx; species Centroberyx gerrardi. The sequence goes on from NC_136013.1 coordinate 29,314,349, forward strand.
GGTCCAATCAGATCCCTCCTTTCCTCTTGCTGTGGTCCAATCAGATCCCTCCTTTTATGCCACGGTCCAATCAGAGCTCTCCTTTCATCTTGCTGTGGTCCAATCAGATCGCTCCTTTCCTCCTGCTGTGGTCCAATCAGATCCCTCCTTTCCTCTTGCTGTGGTCCAATCAGATCGCTCCTTTCCTCCTGCTGTGGTCCAATCAGATCCCTCCTTTCTTCTTGCTGTGGTCCAATCAGATCGCTCCTTTTATGCCACGGTCCAATCAGAGCTCTCCTTTCCTCCTGCTGTGTTCCAATCAGATGCCTCCTTTCCTCTTGCTGTGGTCCAATCAGATCCCTCCTTTTATGCCACGGTCCAATCAGAGCTCTCCTTTCATATTGCTGTCGTCCAATCAGATCGCTCCTTTCCTCCTGCTGTGGTCCAATCAGATCCCTCCTTTCTTCTTGCTGTGGTCCAATCAGATCGCTCCTTTTATGCCACGGTCCAATCAGAGCTCTCCTTTCATCTTGCTGTGGTCCAATCAGATCGCTCCTTTCCTCCTGCTGTGGTCCAATCAGATCCCTCCTTTTATGCCATGGTCCAATCAGAGCTCTCCTTTCATCTTGCTGTCATCCAATCAGATCGCTGCTTTCCTCCTGCTGTGGTCCAATCAGATCCTTCCTTTCCTCTTGTTGTGATCCAATCAGATCCCTCCTTTTATGCCACGGTCCAATCAGAGCTCTCCTTTCATCTTGCTGTGGTCCAATCAGATCGCTCCTTTCCTCCTGCTGTGGTCCAATCAGATCCCTCCTTTCCTCTTGCTGTGGTCCAATCAGATCCCTCCTTTTATGCCACGGTCCAATCAGAGCTCTCCTTTCATCTTGCTGTCGTCCAATCAGATCGCTCCTTTCCTCCTGCTGTGGTCCAATCAGATCCCTCCTTTCCTCTTGCTGTAGTCCAATCAGATCCCTCCTTTTATGCCACTGTCCAATCAGAGCTCTCCTTTCATCTTGCTGTGGTCCAATCAGATCGCTCCTTTCCTCCTGCTGTGGTCCAATCAGATCCCTCCTTTCCTCTTGCTGTGGTCCAATCAGATCCCTCCTTTTATGCCACGGTCCAATCAGAGCTCTCCTTTCATCTTGCTATCGTCCAATCAGATCGCTCCTTTCCTCTTGCTGTGGTCCAATCAGATCCCTCCTTTTATGCCACGGTCCAATCAGTGCTCTCCTTTCATCTTGCTGTCGTCCAATCAGATTGCTCCTTTCCTCCTGCTGTGGTCCAATCAGAGCACTCCTTTCATCTTGCTGTCGTCCAATAAGATCGCTCCTTTCCTCCTGCTGTGGTCCAATCAGATCCCTCCTTTCCTCTTGCTGTGGTCCAATCAGATCACTCCTTTTATGCCACGGTCCAATCAGAGCTCTCCTTTCATCTTGCTGTCGTCCAATCAGATCGCTCCTTTCCTCCTGCTGTGGTTCAATCAGATCCCTCCTTTCCTCTTGCTGTGGTCCAATCAGATCCCTCCTTTTATGCCACGGTCCAATCAGAGCTCTCCTTTCATCTTGCTGTCGTCCAATCAGATCGCTCCTTTCCTCCTGCTGTGGTGCAATCAGATCCCTCCTTTCCACCTGCTGTGGTCCAATCAGATCCCTCCTTTCCTCTTGCTGTGGTCCAATCAGATCCCTCCTTTTATGCCACGGTCCAATCAGAGCTCTCCTTTCATCTTGCTGTGGTCCAATCAGATCGCTCCTTTCCTCCTGCTGTGGTCCAATCAGATCCCTCCTTTCCTCTTGCTGTGGTCCAATCAGATCCCTCCTTTTATGCCACGGTCCAATCAGATCGCTCCTTTCCTCCTGCTGTGGTCCAATCAGATCCCTCCTTTTATGCCACGGTCCAATCAGAGCTCTCCTTTCATCTTGCTGTCGTCCAATCAGATCGCTGCTTTCCTCCTGCTGTGGTCCAATCAGATCCTTCCTTTCCTCTTGTTGTGATCCAATCAGATCCCTCCTTTTATGCCACGGTCCAATCAGAGCTCTCCTTTCATCTTGCTGTGGTCCAATCAGAGCTCTCCTTTCATCTTGCTGTGGTCCAATCAGATCGCTCCTTTCCTCCTGCTGTGGTCCAATCAGATCCCTCCTTTCCTCTTGCTGTGGTCCAATCAGATCCCTCCTTTTATGCCACGGTCCAATCAGAGCTCTCCTTTCATCTTGCTAAAGTCCAATCAGATCGCTCCTTTCCTCCTGCTGTGGTCCAATCAGATCCCTCCTTTCCTCTTGCTGTGGTCCAATCAGATCCCTCCTTTTATGCCACGGTCCAATCAGAGCTCTCCTTTCATTTTTCTGTCCTCCAATCAGATCGCTCCTTTCCTCCTGCTGTGGTCCAATCAGATCCCTCCTTTCCTCTTGCTGTGGTCCAATCAGATCCCTCCTTTTATGCCACGGTCCAATCAGAGCTGTCCTTTCATTTTGCTGTCGTCCAAACAGATCGCTCCTTTCCTACTGCTGTGGTCCAATCAGATCCCAACTTTTATGCCACGGTCCAATCAGAGCTCTCCTTTCCTCTTGCTGTCATCCAATCAGATCGCTCCTTTCCTCCTGCTGTGGTCCAATCAGATCCCTCCTTTTATGCCACAGACCAATCAGAGCTCTCCTTTAATCTTGCTGTGGTCCAATCAGATCGCTCCTTTCCTCCTGCTGTGGTCCAATCAGATCTCTCCTTTCATCTTGCTGTCGTCCAATCAGATCGCTCCTTTCCTCCTGCTGTGGTCCAATCAGATCCCTCCTTTCCTCTTGCTGTGGTCCAATCAGATCCCTCCTTTTATGCCACGGTCCAATCAGAGCTCTCCTTTCATCTTGCTGTCGTCCAATCAGATCGCTCCTTTCCTCCTGCTGTGGTCCAATCAGATCCCTCCTTTCCTCTTGCTGTGGTCCAATCAGATCACTCCTTTTATGCCACGGTCCAATCAGAGCTCTCCTTTCATCTTGCTGTCGTCCAATCAGATCGCTCCTTTCCTCCTGCTGTGGTCCAATCAGATCCCTCCTTTCCTCTTGCTGTGGTCCAATCAGATCCCTCCTTTTATGCCACGGTCCAATCAGAGCTCTCCTTTCATCTTGCTGTCCTCCAATCAGATCGCTCCTTTCCTCCTGCTGTGGTCCAATCAGATCCCTCCTTTCCTCTTGCTGTGGTTCAATCAGATCCCTCCTTTTATGCCACGGTCCAATCAGAGCTCTCCTTTCATCTTGCTGTCCTACAATCAGATCGCTCCTTTCCTCCTGCTGTGGTCCAATCAGATCCCTCCTTTCCTCTTGCTGTGGTTCAATCAGATCCCTCCTTTTATGCCACGGTCCAATCAGAGCTCTCCTTTCATCTTGCTGTCCTACAATCAGATCGCTCCTTTCCTCCTGCTGTGGTCCAATCAGATCCCTCCTTTCCTCTTGCTGTGGTCCAATCAGATCCCTCCTTTAATGCCACGGTCCAATCAGAACTGTCCTTTCATCTTGCTGTCGTCCAATCAGATTGCTCCTTTCCTACTGCTGTGGTCGAATCAGATCCCTCCTTTTATGCCACGGTCCAATCAGAGCTCTCCTTTCCTCTTGCTGTCATCCAATCAGATCGCTCCTTTCCTCCTGCTGTGGTCCAATCAGATCCCTCCTTTTATGCCACGGTCCAATCAGAGCTCTCCTTTCATCTTGCTGTCGTCCAATCAGATCGCTCCTTTCCTCCTGCTGTGGTCCAATCAGATCGCTCCTTTCCTCCTGCTGTGGTCCAATCAGATCCCTCCTTTTATGCCACGGTCCAATCAGAGCTCTCCTTTCATCTTGCTGTCGTCCAATCAGATCGCTCCTTTCCTCCTGCTGTGGTCCAATCAGATCCCTCCTTTTATGCCACGGTCCAATCAGAGCTCTCCTTTCCTCTTGCTGTCATCCAATCAGATCGCTCCTTTCCTCCTGCTGTGGTCCAATCAGATCCCTCCTTTTATGCCACGGTCCAATCAGAGCTCTCCTTTCATCTTGCTGTCGTCCAATCAGATCGCTCCTTTCCTCCTGCTGTGGTCCAATCAGATCGCTCCTTTCCTCTTGCTGTGGTCCAATCAGATCCCTCCTTTTATGCCACGGTCCAATCAGAGCTCTCCTTTCATCTTGCTGTCGTCCAATCAGATCGCTCCTTTCCTCCTGCTGTGGTCCAATCAGATCCCTCCTTTTATGCCACGGTCCAATCAGAGCTCTCCTTTCATCTTGCTGTCGTCCAATCAGATCGCTCCTTTCCTCCTGCTGTGGTCCAATCAGATCCCTCCTTTTATGCCACGGTCCAATCAGATCCCTCCTTTCCTCTTGCTGTGGTCCAATCAGATCCCTCCTTTCCTCTTGCTGTGGTCCAATCAGATCCCTCCTTTTATGCCACGGTCCAATCTGAGCTCTCCTTTCATCTTGCTGTGGTCCAATCAGATCGCTCCTTTCCTCCTGCTGTGGTCCAATCAGATCCCTCCTTTCCTCTTGCTGTGGTCCAATCAGATCCCTCCTTTTATGCCACGGTCCAATCAGAGCTCTCCTTTAATCTTGCTGTGGTCCAATCAGATCGCTCCTTTCCTCCTGCTGTGGTCCAATCAGATCCCTCCTTTTATGCCACGGTCCAATCAGAGCTCTCCTTTCATCTTGCTGTCGTCCAATCAGATCGCTGCTTTCCTCCTGCTGTGGTCCAATCAGATCCGTCCTTTCCTCTTGTTGTGATCCAATCAGATCCCTCCTTTTATGCCACGGTCCAATCAGAGCTCTCCTTTCATCTTGCTGTGGTCCAATCAGATCGCTCCTTTCCTCCTGCTGTGGTCCAATCAGATCCCTGCTTTCCTCTTGCTGTGGTCCAATCAGATCCCTCCTTTTATGCCACGGTCCAATCAGTGCTCTCCTTTCATCTTGCTGTGGTCCAATCAGATCGCTCCTTTCCTCCTGCTGTGGTCCAATCAGATCCCTCCTTTCCTCTTGCTGTGGTCCAATCAGATCACTCCTTTTATGCCACGGTCCAATCAGAGCTCTCCTTTCATCTTGCTGTCGTCCAATCAGATCGCTCCTTTCCTCCTGCTGTGGTCCAATCAGATCCCTCCTTTCCTCTTGCTGTGGTCCAATCAGATCCCTCCTTTTATGCCACGGTCCAATCAGAGCTCTCCTTTCATCTTGCTGTCGTCCAATCAGATCGCTCCTTTCATCCTGCTGTGTTCCAATCAGATCCCTCCTTTCCTCTTGCTGTGGTCCAATCAGATCCCTCCTTTTATGCCACGGTCCAATCAGAGCTCTCCTTTCATCTTGCTGTCGTCCAATCAGATCGCTCCTTTCCTCCTGCTGTGGTCCAATCAGATCCCTCCTTTCTTCTTGCTGTGGTCCAATCAGATCGCTCCTTTTATGCCACGGTCCAATCAGAGCTCTCCTTTCATCTTGCTGTGGTCCAATCAGATCGCTCCTTTCCTCCTGCAGTGGTCCAATCAGATCCCTCCTTTTATGCCATGGTCCAATCAGAGCTCTCCTTTCATCTTGCTTTCGTCCAATCAGATCGCTTCTTTCCTCCTGCTGTGGTCCAATCAGATCCCTCCTTTCCTCTTGCTGTGGTCCATTCAGATCCCTCCTTTTATGCCACGGTCCAATCAGAGCTCTCCTTTCATCTTGCTGTGGTCCAATCAGATCGCTCCTTTCCTCCTGCTGTGGTCCAATCAGATCCCTCCTTTTATGCCAAGGTCCAATCAAAGCTCTCCTTTCATCTTGCTGTCGTCCAATCAGATTGCTCCTTTCCTCCTGCTGTGGTCCAATCAGAGCTCTCCTTTCATCTTGCTGTCGTCCAATCAGATCTCTCCTTTCCTCCTGCTGTGGTCCAATCAGATCCCTCCTTTCCTCTTGCTGTGGTCCAATCAGATCCCTCCTTTTATGCCACGGTCCAATCAGAGCTCTCCTTTCATCTTGCTGTCGTCCAATCAGATCGCTCCTTTCCTCCTGCTGTGGTCCAATCAGATCCCTCCTTTCCTCTTACTGTGGTCCAATCAGATCCCTCCTTTTATGCCACGGTCCAATCAGAGCTCTCCTTTCCTCTTGCTGTCATCCAATCAGATCGCTCCTTTCCTCCTGCTGTGGTCCAATCAGATCCCTCCTTTTATGCCACGGTCCAATCAGAGCTCTCCTTTCATCTTGCTGTCCTCCAATCAGATCGCTCCTTTCCTCCTGCTGTGGTCCAATCAGATCCCTCCTTTCCTCTTGCTGTGGTCCAATCAGATCCCTCCTTTTATGCCACGGTCCAATCAGAGCTGTCCTTTCATCTTGCTGTCGTCCAATCAGTTTGCTCCTTTCCTACTGCTGTGGTCCAATCAGATCCCTCCTTTTATGCCACGGTCCAATCAGAGCTCTCCTTTCCTCTTGCTGTCATCCAATCAGATCGCTCCTTTCCTCCTGCTGTGGTCCAATCAGATCCCTCCTTTCCTCTTGCTGTGGTCCAATCAAATCCCTCCTTTTATGCCACGGTCCAATCAGAGCTCTCCTTTCATCTTGCTGTCGTCCAATCAGATCGCTCCTTTCCTCCTGCTGTGGTCCAATCAGATCCCTCCTTTCCTCTTGCTGTGGTCCAATCAGATCCCTCCTTTTATGCCACGGTCCAATCAGAGCTCTCCTTTCATCTTGCTGTCGTCCAATCAGATGGCTCCTTTCCTCCTGCTGTGGTCCAATCAGATCCCTCCTTTTATGCCATGGTCCAATCAGAGCTCTCCTTTAATTTTGCTGTCCTCCAATCAGATCGCTGCTTTCCACCTGATGTGGTCCAATCAGATCCCTCCTTTCTTCTTGCTGTGGTCCAATCAGATCGCTCCTTTTATGCCACGGTCCAATCAGAGCTCTCCTTTCATCTTGCTGTGGTCCAATCAGATCGCTCCTTTCCTCCTGCAGTGGTCCAATCAGATCCCTCCTTTTATGCCATGGTCCAATCAGAGCTCTCCTTTCATCTTGCTTTCGTCCAATCAGATCGCTTCTTTCCTCCTGCTGTGGTCCAATCAGATCCCTCCTTTCCTCTTACTGTGGTCCAATCAGATCCCTCCTTTTATGCCACGGTCCAATCAGAGCTCTCCTTTCCTCTTGCTGTCATCCAATCAGATCGCTCCTTTCCTCCTGCTGTGGTCCAATCAGATCCCTCCTTTTATGCCACGGTCCAATCAGAGCTCTCCTTTCATCTTGCTGTCCTCCAATCAGATCGCTCCTTTCCTCCTGCTGTGGTCCAATCAGATCCCTCCTTTCCTCTTGCTGTGGTCCAATCAGATCCCTCCTTTTATGCCACGGTCCAATCAGAGCTGTCCTTTCATCTTGCTGTCGTCCAATCAGTTTGCTCCTTTCCTACTGCTGTGGTCCAATCAGATCCCTCCTTTTATGCCACGGTCCAATCAGAGCTCTCCTTTCCTCTTGCTGTCATCCAATCAGATCGCTCCTTTCCTCCTGCTGTGGTCCAATCAGATCCCTCCTTTCCTCTTGCTGTGGTCCAATCAAATCCCTCCTTTTATGCCACGGTCCAATCAGAGCTCTCCTTTCATCTTGCTGTCGTCCAATCAGATCGCTCCTTTCCTCCTGCTGTGGTCCAATCAGATCCCTCCTTTCCTCTTGCTGTGGTCCAATCAGATCCCTCCTTTTATGCCACGGTCCAATCAGAGCTCTCCTTTCATCTTGCTGTCGTCCAATCAGATCGCTCCTTTCCTCCTGCTGTGGTCCAATCAGATCCCTCCTTTTATGCCATGGTCCAATCAGAGCTCTCCTTTAATCTTGCTGTCCTCCAATCAGATCGCTGCTTTCCACCTGATGTGGTCCAATCAGATCCCTCCTTTCTTCTTGCTGTGGTCCAATCAGATCGCTCCTTTTATGCCACGGTCCAATCAGAGCTCTCCTTTCATCTTGCTGTGGTCCAATCAGATCGCTCCTTTCCTCCTGCAGTGGTCCAATCAGATCCCTCCTTTTATGCCATGGTCCAATCAGAGCTCTCCTTTCATCTTGCTTTCGTCCAATCAGATCGCTTCTTTCCTCCTGCTGTGGTCCAATCAGATCCCTCCTTTCCTCTTGCTGTGGTCCAATCAGATCCCTCCTTTTATGCCACGGTTCAATCAAAGCTCTCCTTTCATCTTGCTGTCCTCCAATCAGATCGCTGCTTTCATCTTGCTGTCGTCCAATCAGATCGCTCCTTTCCTCCTGCTGTCGTCCAATCAGATCTCTCCTTTTATTCCACGGTCCAATCAGAGCTCTCCTTTCATCTTGCTGTCGTCCAATCAGATCGCTCCTTTCCTCCTGCTGTGGTCCAATCAGATCCCTCCTTTCCTCTTGCTGTGGTCCAATCAGATCCCTCCTTTTATGCCACGGTCCAATCAGAGCTCTCCTTTCATTTTGCTGTCGTCCAATCAGATTGCTCCTTTCATCCTGCTGTGGTCCAATCAGATCCCTCCTTTCCTCTTGCTGTGGTCCAATCAGATCCCTCCTTTTATGCCACGGTCCAATCAGAGTTCTCCTTTCATCTTGCTGTCGTCCAATCAGATCGCTCCTTTCATCCTGCTGTGGTCCAATCAGATCCCTCCTTTTATGCCACGGTCCAATCAGAGCTCTCCTTTCATCTTGCTGTCGTCCAATCAGATCGCTCCTTTCCTTCTGCTGTGGTCCAATCAGATCCCTCCTTTTATGCCACGGTCCAATCAGAGCTCTCCTTTCATCTTGCTGTCGTCCAATCAGATCGCTCCTTTCCTTCTGCTGTGGTCCAATCAGATCCCTCCTTTCTTCTTGCTGTGGTCCAATCAGATCGCTCCTTTTATGCCACGGTCCAATCAGAGCTCTCCTTTCATCTTGCTGTGGTCCAATCAGATCGCTCCTTTCCTCCTGCTGTGGTCCAATCAGATCCCTCCTTTTATGCCACGGTCCAATCAGAGCTCTCCTTTCATCTTGCTGTCGTCCAATCAGATCGCTCCTTTCCTCCTTCTGTGGTCCAATCAGATCCCTCCTTTCCTCTTGCTGTGGTCCAATCAGATCCCTCCTTTTATGCCACGGTCCAATCAGAGCTCTCCTTTCATCTTGCTGTCGTCCAATCAGATCGCTCCTTTCCTCCTGCTGTGGTCCAATCAGATCCCTCCTTTCCTCTTACTGTGGTCCAATCAGATCGCTCCTTTAATGCCACGGTCCAATCAGAGCTCTCCTTTCATCTCGCTGTCGTCCAATCAGATCGCTCCTTTACTTCTGCTGTGGTCCAATCAGATCCCTCCTTTTATGCCACGGTCCAATCAGAGCTCTCCTTTCATCTTGCTGTCGTCCAATCAGATCGCTCCTTTCCTCCTGCTGTGGTCCAATCAGATCCCTCCTTTTATGCCACGGTCCAATCAGAGCTCTCCTTTCATCTTGCTGTCGTCCAATCAGATCGCTCCTTTCCTCCTGCTGTGGTCCAATCAGAGCTCTCCTTTCATCTTGCTGTCGTCCAATCAGATCTCTCCTTTCCTCCTGCTGTGGTCCAATCAGATCCCTCCTTTCCTCTTGCTGTGGTCCAATCAGATCCCTCCTTTTATGCCACGGTCCAATCAGAGCTCTCCTTTCATCTTGCTGTCGTCCAATCAGATCGCTCCTTTCCTCCTGCTGTGGTCCAATCAGATCCCTCCTTTCCTCTTACTGTGGTCCAATCAGATCGCTCCTTTAATGCCACGGTCCAATCAGAGCTCTCCTTTCATCTTGCTGTCGTCCAATCATATCGCTCCTTTACTTCTGCTGTGGTCCAATCAGATCCCTCCTTTTATGCCACGGTCCAATCAGAGCTCTCCTTTCATCTTGCTGTCGTCCAATCAGATCGCTCCTTTCCTCCTGCTGTGGTCCAATCAGATCCCTCCTTTTATGCCACGGTCCAATCAGAGCTCTCCTTTCATCTTGCTGTCGTCCAATCAGATCGCTCCTTTCCTCCTGCTGTGGTCCAATCAGAGCTCTCCTTTCATCTTGCTGTCGTCCAATCAGATCTCTCCTTTCCTCCTGCTGTGGTCCAATCAGATCCCTCCTTTCCTCTTGCTGTGGTCCAATCAGATCCCTCCTTTTATGCCACGGTCCAATCAGAGCTCTCCTTTCATCTTGCTGTCGTCCAATCAGATCGCTCCTTTCCTCCTGCTGTGGTCCAATCAGATCCCTCCTTTCCTCTTACTGTGGTCCAATCAGATCCCTCCTTTTATGCCACGGTCCAATCAGAGCTCTCCTTTCCTCTTGCTGTCATCCAATCAGATCGCTCCTTTCCTCCTGCTGTGGTCCAATCAGATCCCTCCTTTTATGCCACGGTCCAATCAGAGCTCTCCTTTCATCTTGCTGTCCTCCAATCAGATCGCTCCTTTCCTCCTGCTGTGGTCCAATCAGATCCCTCCTTTCCTCTTGCTGTGGTCCAATCAGATCCCTCCTTTTATGCCACGGTCCAATCAGAGCTGTCCTTTCATCTTGCTGTCGTCCAATCAGATTGCTCCTTTCCTACTGCTGTAGTCCAATCAGATCCCTCCTTTTATGCCACGGTCCAATCAGAGCTCTCCTTTCCTCTTGCTGTCATCCAATCAGATCGCTCCTTTCCTCCTGCTGTGGTCCAATCAGATCCCTCCTTTTATGCCACGGTCCAATCAGAGCTCTCCTTTCATCTTGCTGTCGTCCAATCAGATCGCTCCTTTCCTCTTGCTGTGGTCCAATCAGATCGCTCCTTTTATGCCACGGTCCAATCAGAGCTCTCCTTTCATCTTGCTGTCGTCCAATCATATCGCTCCTTTACTCCTGCTGTGGTCCAATCAGATCCCTCCTTTTATGCCACGGTCCAATCAGAGCTCTCCTTTCATCTTGCTGTCGTCCAATCAGATCGCTCCTTTCCTCCTGCTGTGGTCCAATCAGATCCCTCCTTTTATGCCACGGTCCAATCAGAGCTCTCCTTTCATCTTGCTGTCGTCCAATCAGATCGCTCCTTTCCTCCTGCTGTGGTCCAATCAGAGCTCTCCTTTCATCTTGCTGTCGTCCAATCAGATCTCTCCTTTCCTCCTGCTGTGGTCCAATCAGATCCCTCCTTTCCTCTTGCTGTGGTCCAATCAGATCCCTCCTTTTATGCCACGGTCCAATCAGAGCTCTCCTTTCATCTTGCTGTGGTCCAATCAGATCGCTCCTTTCCTCCTGCTGTGGTCCAATCAGATCCCTCCTTTCCTCTTACTGTGGTCCAATCAGATCCCTCCTTTTATGCCACGGTCCAATCAGAGCTCACCTTTCCTCTTGCTGTCATCCAATCAGATCGCTCCTTTCCTCCTGCTGTGGTCCAATCAGATCCCTCCTTTTATGCCACGGTCAAATCAGAGCTCTCCTTTCATCTTGCTGTCCTCCAATCAGATCGCTCCTTTCCTCCTGCTGTGGTCCAATCAGATCCCTCCTTTCCTCTTGCTGTGGTCCAATCAGATCCCTCCTTTTATGCCACGGTCCAATCAGAGCTGTCCTTTCATCTTGCTGTCGTCCAATCAGATTGCTCCTTTCCTACTGCTGTGGTCCAATCAGATCCCTCCTTTTTTGCCACGGTCCAATCACAGCTCTCCTTTCATCTTGCTGTCATCCAATCAGATCGCTCCTTTCCTCCTGCTGTGGTCCAATCAGATCCCTCCTTTTATGCCACGGTCCAATCAGAGCTCTCCTTTCATCTTGCTGTCGTCCAATCAGATCGCTCCTTTCCTCCTGCTGTGGTCCAATCAGAGCTCTCCTTTCTTCTTGCTGTCGTCCAATCAGATCGCTCCTTTCCTCCTACTGTGGTCCAATCAGATCCCTCCTTTCCTCTTTCTGTGGTCCAATCAGATCCCTCCTTTTATGCCACGGTCCAATCAGAGCTCTCCTTTCATCTTGCTATCGTCCAATCAGATCGCTCCTTTCCTCCTGCTGTGGTCCAATCAGATCCCTCCTTTCCTCTTGCTGTGGTCCAATCAGATCGCTCTTTTCCTCCTGCTGTGGTCCAATCAGAGCTCTCCTTTCATCTTGCTGTCGTCCAATCAGATCGCTCCTATCCTCCTGCTGTTGTCCAATCAGATCCCTCCTTTCCTCTTTCTGTGGTCCAATCAGATCACTCCTTTTATGCCACGGTCCAATCAGAGCTCTCCTTTCATCTTGCTAAAGTCCAATCAGATCGCTCCTTTCCTCCTGCTGTGGTCCAATCAGATCGCTCCTTTCCTCTTGCTGTGGTCCAATCAGATCCCTCCTTTTATGCCACGGTCCAATCAGAGCTCTCCTTTCATCTTGCTATTGTCCAATCAGATCGCTCCTTTCATCCTGCTGTGGTCCAATGAGATCCCTCCTTTCCTCTTGCTGTGGTCCAATCAGATCCCTCCTTTTATGCCACGGTCCAATCAGAGCTCTCCTTTCATCTTGCTGTGGTCCAATCAGATCGCTCCTTTACTCCTGCAGTGGTCCAATCAGATCCCTCCTTTCATGCCATGGTCCAATCAGAGCTCTCCTTTCATCTTGCTGTCGTCCAATCAGATCGCTCCTTTCTTCCTGCTGTGGTCCAATCAGATCCCTCCTTTCCTCTTTCTGTGGTCCAATCAGATCACTCCTTTTATGCCACGGTCCAATCAGAGCTCTCCTTTCATCTTGCTGTCGTCCAATCAGATTGCTCCTTTCCTCCTGCTGTGGTCCAATCAGATCCCTCCTTTTATGCCACGGTCCAATCAGAGCTCTCCTTTCCTCTTGCTGTCATCCAATCAGATTGCTCCTTTCCTCCTGCTGTGGTCCAATCAGATCCCTCCTTTTATGCCACGGTCCAATCAGAGCTCTCCTTTCATCTTGCTATCGTCCAATCAGATCGCTCCTTTCCTCCTGCTGTGGTCCAATCAGATCCCTCCTTTCCTCTTGCTGTGGTCCAATCAGATCGCTCCTTTCCTCCTGCTGTGGTCCAATCAGAGCTCTCCTTTCATCTTGCTGTGGTCCAATCAGATCGCTCCTTTCCTCCTGCAGTGGTCCAATCAGATCCCTCCTTTCCTCTTGCTGTCGTCCAATCAGATCCCTCCTTTTATGCCACGGTCCAATCAGAGCTCTCCTTTCATCTTGCTGTGGTCCAATCAGATCGCTCCTTTCCTCCTGCTGTGGTCCAATCAGATCCCTCCTTTACTCTTGCTGTGGTCCAATCAGATCCCTCCTTTTATGCCTGGGTCCAATCAGAGCTCTCCTTTCATCTTGCTGTCGTCCAATCAGAGCTCTCCTTTCCTCCTGCTGTGGTCCAATCAGATCCCTCCTTTTATGCCACGGTCCAATCAGAGCTCTCCTTTCATCTTGCTGTGGTCCAATCAGATCGCTCCTTTCCTCCTGCTGTGGTCCAATCAGATCCCTCCTTTTATGCCACGGTCCTATCAGAGCTCTCATTTCATCTTGCTGTCGTCCAATCAGATCGCTCCTTTTCTCCTGCTGTGGTCCAATCAGAGCTCTCCTTTCATCTTGCTGTCGTCCAATCAGATCGCTCCTTTCCTCTTGCTGTTGTCCAATTAGATCCCTCCTTTCCTCTTGCTGTGGTCCAATCAGATCCCTCCTTTTATGCCATGGTCCAATCAGAGTTCTCCTTTCATCTTGCTGTGGTCCAATCAGATCCCTCCTTTTATGCCACGGTCCAATCAGAGCTCTACTTTCATCTTGGTGTCCTCCAATCAGATCGCTCATTTCCTCCTGCTGTGGTCCAATCAGATCCCTCCTTTCCTCTTGCTGTGGTCCAATCAGATCCCTCCTTTTATGCCACGGTCCAATCAGATCGCTCCTTTCCTCCTGCTGTGGTCCAATCAGATCCCTCCTTTCCTCTTTTTGTGGTCCAATCAGATCCCTCCTTTTATGCCACGGTCCAATCAGAGCTCTCCTTTCATCTTGCTATCGTCCAATCAGATCGCTCCTTTCCTCCTGCTGTCGTCCAATCAGATCCCTCTTTTTATGCCACTGTCCAATCAGAGCTCTCCTTTCATCTTGCTGTCGTCCAATCAGATCGCTCCTTTCCTCCTGCTGTGGTCCAATCAGAGCTCTCCTTTCATCTTGCTGTCGTCCAATCAGATCGCTCCTTTCCTCCTGCTGTGGTCCAATCAGATCCCTCCTTTCCTCTTGCTGTGGTCCAATCAGATCCCTCCTTTTATGCCACGGTCCAATCAGATCGCTCCTTTCCTCCTGCTGTGGTCCAATCAGATCCCTCCTTTCCGCTTGCTGTGGTCCAATCAGATCCCTCCTTTTATGCCACGGTCCAATCAGAGCTCTCCTTTCATCTTGCTGTCGTCCAATCAGATCGCTCCTTTCCTCCTGCTGTGGTCCAATCAGATCCCTCCTTTTATGCCACGGTCCAATCAGAGCTCTCCTTTCATCTTGCTGTCCTCCAATCAGATCGCTGCTTTCCTCCTGATGTGGTCCAATCAGATCCCTCCTTTCCTCTTGCTGTGGTCCAATCAGATCTCTCCTTTTATTCCACGGTCCAATCAGAGCTCTCCTTTCATCTTGCTGTCGTCCAATCAGATCACTCCTTTCCTCTTGCTGTGGTCCAATCAGATCCCTCCTTTCCTCTTGCTGTGGTCCAATCAGATCCCTCCTTTTATGCCACGGTCCAATCAGAGCTCTCCTTTCATCTTCCTGTCGTCCAATCAGATCGCTCCTTTCATCCTGCTGTGGTCCAATCAGATCCCTCCTTTCCTCTTGCTGTGGTCCAATCAGATCCCTCCTTTTATGCCACGGTCCAATCAGAGCTCTCCTTTCATCTTGCTGTCGTCCAATCAGATCGCTCCTTTCATCCTGCTGTGGTCCAATCAGATCCCTCCTTTCCTCTTGCTGTGGTCCAATCAGATCCCTCCTTTTATGCCACGGTCCAATCAGAGCTCTCCTTTCATCTTGCTGTCGTCCAATCAGATCGCTCCTTTCCTCCTGCTGTGGTCCAATCAGATCCCTCCTTTCTTCTTGCTGTGGTCCAATCAGATCGCTCCTTGTATGCCACGGTCCAATCAGAGCTCTCCTTTCATCTTGCTGTGGTCCAATCAGATCGCTCCTTTCCTCCTGCAGTGGTCCAATCAGATCCCTCCTTTTATGCCATGGTCCAATCAGAGCTCTCCTTTCATCTTGCTTTCGTCCAATCAGATCGCTTCTTTCCTCCTGCTGTGGTCCAATCAGATCCCTCCTTTCCTCTTGCTGTGGTCCATTCAGATCCCTCCTTTTATGCCACGGTCCAATCAGAGCTCTCCTTTCATCTTGCTGTGGTCCAATCAGATCGCTCCTTTCCTCCTGCTGTGGTCCAATCAGATCCCTCCTTTTATGCCACGGTCCAATCAAAGCTCTCCTTTCATCTTGCTGTCGTCCAATCAGATTGCTCCTTTCCTCCTGCTGTGGTCCAATCAGAGCTCTCCTTTCATCTTGCTGTCGTCCAATCAGATCTCTCCTTTCCTCCTGCTGTGGTCCAATCAGATCCCTCCTTTCCTCTTGCTGTGGTCCAATCAGATCCCTCCTTTTATGCCACGGTCCAATCAGAGCTCTCCTTTCATCTTGCTGTCGTCCAATCAGATCGCTCCTTTCCTCCTGCTGTGGTCCAATCAGATCCCTCCTTTCCTCTTACTGTGGTCCAATCAGATCCCTCCTTTTATGCCACGGTCCAATCAGAGCTCTCCTTTCCTCTTGCTGTCATCCAATCAGATCGCTCCTTTCCTCCTGCTGTGGTCCAATCAGATCCCTCCTTTTATACCACGGTCCAATCAGAGCTCTCCTTTCATCTTGCTGTCCTCCAATCAGATCGCTCCTTTCCTCCTGCTGTGGTCCAATCAGATCCCTCCTTTCCTCTTGCTGTGGTCCAATCAGATCCCTCCTTTTATGCCACGGTCCAATCAGAGCTGTCCTTTCATCTTGCTGTCGTCCAATCAGATTGCTCCTTTCCTACTGCTGTGGTCCAATCAGATCCCTCCTTTTATGCCACGGTCCAATCAGAGCTCTCCTTTCCTCTTGCTGTCATCCAATCAGATCGCTCCTTTCCTCCTGCTGTGGTCCAATCAGATCCCTCCTTTCCTCTTGCTGTGGTCCAATCAAATCCCTCCTTTTATGCCACGGTCCAATCAGAGCTCTCCTTTCATCTTGCTGTCGTCCAATCAGATCGCTCCTTTCCTCCTGCTGTGGTCCAATCAGATCCCTCCTTTCCTCTTGCTGTGGTCCAATCAGATCCCTCCTTTTATGCCACGGTCCAATCAGAGCTCTCCTTTCATCTTGCTGTCGTCCAATCAGATCGCTCCTTTCCTCCTGCTGTGGTCCAATCAGATCCCTCCTTTTATGCCATGGTCCAATCAGAGCTCTCCTTTAATCTTGCTGTCCTCCAATCAGATCGCTGCTTTCCACCTGATGTGGTCCAATCAGATCCCTCCTTTCTTCTTGCTGTGGTCCAATCAGATCGCTCCTTTTATGCCACGGTCCAATCAGAGCTCTCCTTTCATCTTGCTGTGGTCCAATCAGATCGCTCCTTTCCTCCTGCAGTGGTCCAATCAGATCCCTCCTTTTATGCCATGGTCCAATCAGAGCTCTCCTTTCATCTTGCTTTCGTCCAATCAGATCGCTTCTTTCCTCCTGCTGTGGTCCAATCAGATCCCTCCTTTCCTCTTGCTGTGGTCCAATCAGATCCCTCCTTTTATGCCACGGTCCAATCAGAGCTCTCCTTTCATCTTACTGTGGTCCAATCAGATCGCTCCTTTCCTCCTGCTGTGGTCCAATCAGATCCCTCCTTTTATGCCACGGTTCAATCAAAGCTCTCCTTTCATCTTGCTGTCCTCCAATCAGATCGCTGCTTTCATCTTGCTGTCGTCCAATCAGATCGCTCCTTTCCTCCTGCTGTCGTCCAATCAGATCTCTCCTTTTATTCCACGGTCCAATCAGAGCTCTCCTTTCATCTTGCTGTCGTCCAATCAGATCGCTCCTTTCCTCCTGCTGTGGTCCAATCAGATCCCTCCTTTCCTCTTGCTGTGGTCCAATCAGATCCCTCCTTTTATGCCACGGTCCAATCAGAGCTCTCCTTTCATTTTGCTGTCGTCCAATCAGATTGCTCCTTTCATCCTGCTGTGGTCCAATCAGATCCCTCCTTTCCTCTTGCTGTGGTCCAATCAGATCCCTCCTTTTATGCCACGGTCCAATCAGAGTTCTCCTTTCATCTTGCTGTCGTCCAATCAGATCGCTCCTTTCATCCTGCTGTGGTCCAATCAGATCCCTCCTTTTATGCCACGGTCCAATCAGAGCTCTCCTTTCATCTTGCTGTCGTCCAATCAGATCGCTCCTTTCCTTCTGCTGTGGTCCAATCAGATCCCTCCTTTTATGCCACGGTCCAATCAGAGCTCTCCTTTCATCTTGCTGTCGTCCAATCAGATCGCTCCTTTCCTTCTGCTGTGGTCCAATCAGATCCCTCCTTTCTTCTTGCTGTGGTCCAATCAGATCGCTCCTTTTATGCCACGGTCCAATCAGAGCTCTCCTTTCATCTTGCTGTGGTCCAATCAGATCGCTCCTTTCCTCCTGCTGTGGTCCAATCAGATCCCTCCTTTTATGCCACGGTCCAATCAGAGCTCTCCTTTCATCTTGCTGTCGTCCAATCAGATCGCTCCTTTCCTCCTTCTGTGGTCCAATCAGATCCCTCCTTTCCTCTTGCTGTGGTCCAATCAGATCCCTCCTTTTATGCCACGGTCCAATCAGAGCTCTCCTTTCATCTTGCTGTCGTCCAATCAGATCGCTCCTTTCCTCCTGCTGTGGTCCAATCAGATCCCTCCTTTCCTCTTACTGTGGTCCAATCAGATCGCTCCTTTAATGCCACGGTCCAATCAGAGCTCTCCTTTCATCTCGCTGTCGTCCAATCAGATCGCTCCTTTACTTCTGCTGTGGTCCAATCAGATCCCTCCTTTTATGCCACGGTCCAATCAGAGCTCTCCTTTCATCTTGCTGTCGTCCAATCAGATCGCTCCTTTCCTCCTGCTGTGGTCCAATCAGATCCCTCCTTTTATGCCACGGTCCAATCAGAGCTCTCCTTTCATCTTGCTGTCGTCCAATCAGATCGCTCCTTTCCTCCTGCTGTGGTCCAATCAGAGCTCTCCTTTCATCTTGCTGTCGTCCAATCAGATCTCTCCTTTCCTCCTGCTGTGGTCCAATCAGATCCCTCCTTTCCTCTTGCTGTGGTCCAATCAGATCCCTCCTTTTATGCCACGGTCCAATCAGAGCTCTCCTTTCATCTTGCTGTCGTCCAATCAGATCGCTCCTTTCCTCCTGCTGTGGTCCAATCAGATCCCTCCTTTCCTCTTACTGTGGTCCAATCAGATCGCTCCTTTAATGCCACGGTCCAATCAGAGCTCTCCTTTCATCTTGCTGTCGTCCAATCATATCGCTCCTTTACTTCTGCTGTGGTCCAATCAGATCCCTCCTTTTATGCCACGGTCCAATCAGAGCTCTCCTTTCATCTTGCTGTCGTCCAATCAGATCGCTCCTTTCCTCCTGCTGTGGTCCAATCAGATCCCTCCTTTTATGCCACGGTCCAATCAGAGCTCTCCTTTCATCTTGCTGTCGTCCAATCAGATCGCTCCTTTCCTCCTGCTGTGGTCCAATCAGAGCTCTCCTTTCATCTTGCTGTCGTCCAATCAGATCTCTCCTTTCCTCCTGCTGTGGTCCAATCAGATCCCTCCTTTCCTCTTGCTGTGGTCCAATCAGATCCCTCCTTTTATGCCACGGTCCAATCAGAGCTCTCCTTTCATCTTGCTGTCGTCCAATCAGATCGCTCCTTTCCTCCTGCTGTGGTCCAATCAGATCCCTCCTTTCCTCTTACTGTGGTCCAATCAGATCCCTCCTTTTATGCCACGGTCCAATCAGAGCTCTCCTTTCCTCTTGCTGTCATCCAATCAGATCGCTCCTTTCCTCCTGCTGTGGTCCAATCAGATCCCTCCTTTTATGCCACGGTCCAATCAGAGCTCTCCTTTCATCTTGCTGTCCTCCAATCAGATCGCTCCTTTCCTCCTGCTGTGGTCCAATCAGATCCCTCCTTTCCTCTTGCTGTGGTCCAATCAGATCCCTCCTTTTATGCCACGGTCCAATCAGAGCTGTCCTTTCATCTTGCTGTCGTCCAATCAGATTGCTCCTTTCCTACTGCTGTAGTCCAATCAGATCCCTCCTTTTATGCCACGGTCCAATCAGAGCTCTCCTTTCCTCTTGCTGTCATCCAATCAGATCGCTCCTTTCCTCCTGCTGTGGTCCAATCAGATCCCTCCTTTTATGCCACGGTCCAATCAGAGCTCTCCTTTCATCTTGCTGTCGTCCAATCAGATCGCTCCTTTCCTCTTGCTGTGGTCCAATCAGATCGCTCCTTTTATGCCACGGTCCAATCAGAGCTCTCCTTTCATCTTGCTGTCGTCCAATCATATCGCTCCTTTACTCCTGCTGTGGTCCAATCAGATCCCTCCTTTTATGCCACGGTCCAATCAGAGCTCTCCTTTCATCTTGCTGTCGTCCAATCAGATCGCTCCTTTCCTCCTGCTGTGGTCCAATCAGATCCCTCCTTTTATGCCACGGTCCAATCAGAGCTCTCCTTTCATCTTGCTGTCGTCCAATCAGATCGCTCCTTTCCTCCTGCTGTGGTCCAATCAGAGCTCTCCTTTCATCTTGCTGTCGTCCAATCAGATCTCTCCTTTCCTCCTGCTGTGGTCCAATCAGATCCCTCCTTTCCTCTTGCTGTGGTCCAATCAGATCCCTCCTTTTATGCCACGGTCCAATCAGAGCTCTCCTTTCATCTTGCTGTGGTCCAATCAGATCGCTCCTTTCCTCCTGCTGTGGTCCAATCAGATCCCTCCTTTCCTCTTACTGTGGTCCAATCAGATCCCTCCTTTTATGCCACGGTCCAATCAGAGCTCACCTTTCCTCTTGCTGTCATCCAATCAGATCGCTCCTTTCCTCCTGCTGTGGTCCAATCAGATCCCTCCTTTTATGCCACGGTCAAATCAGAGCTCTCCTTTCATCTTGCTGTCCTCCAATCAGATCGCTCCTTTCCTCCTGCTGTGGTCCAATCAGATCCCTCCTTTCCTCTTGCTGTGGTCCAATCAGATCCCTCCTTTTATGCCACGGTCCAATCAGAGCTGTCCTTTCATCTTGCTGTCGTCCAATCAGATTGCTCCTTTCCTACTGCTGTGGTCCAATCAGATCCCTCCTTTTATGCCACGGTCCAATCACAGCTCTCCTTTCATCTTGCTGTCATCCAATCAGATCGCTCCTTTCCTCCTGCTGTGGTCCAATCAGATCCCTCCTTTTATGCCACGGTCCAATCAGAGCTCTCCTTTCATCTTGCTGTCGTCCAATCAGATCGCTCCTTTCCTCCTGCTGTGGTCCAATCAGAGCTCTCCTTTCTTCTTGCTGTCGTCCAATCAGATCGCTCCTTTCCTCCTACTGTGGTCCAATCAGATCCCTCCTTTCCTCTTTCTGTGGTCCAATCAGATCCCTCCTTTTATGCCACGGTCCAATCAGAGCTCTCCTTTCATCTTGCTATCGTCCAATCAGATCGCTCCTTTCCTCCTGCTGTGGTCCAATCAGATCCCTCCTTTCCTCTTGCTGTGGTCCAATCAGATCGCTCTTTTCCTCCTGCTGTGGTCCAATCAGAGCTCTCCTTTCATCTTGCTGTCGTCCAATCAGATCGCTCCTATCCTCCTGCTGTTGTCCAATCAGATCCCTCCTTTCCTCTTTCTGTGGTCCAATCAGATCACTCCTTTTATGCCACGGTCCAATCAGAGCTCTCCTTTCATCTTGCTAAAGTCCAATCAGATCGCTCCTTTCCTCCTGCTGTGGTCCAATCAGATCCCTCCTTTCCTCTTGCTGTGGTCCAATCAGATCCCTCCTTTTATGCCACGGTCCAATCAGAGCTCTCCTTTCATCTTGCTATTGTCCAATCAGATCGCTCCTTTCATCCTGCTGTGGTCCAATGAGATCCCTCCTTTCCTCTTGCTGTGGTCCAATCAGATCCCTCCTTTTATGCCACGGTCCAATCAGAGCTCTCCTTTCATCTTGCTGTGGTCCAATCAGATCGCTCCTTTACTCCTGCAGTGGTCCAATCAGATCCCTCCTTTCATGCCATGGTCCAATCAGAGCTCTCCTTTCATCTTGCTGTCGTCCAATCAGATCGCTCCTTTCTTCCTGCTGTGGTCCAATCAGATCCCTCCTTTCCTCTTTCTGTGGTCCAATCAGATCACTCCTTTTATGCCACGGTCCAATCAGAGCTCTCCTTTCATCTTGCTGTCGTCCAATCAAATTGCTCCTTTCCTCCTGCTGTGGTCCAATCAGATCCCTCCTTTTATGCCACGGTCCAATCAGAGCTCTCCTTTCCTCTTGCTGTCATCCAATCAGATTGCTCCTTTCCTCCTGCTGTGGTCCAATCAGATCCCTCCTTTTATGCCACGGTCCAATCAGAGCTCTCCTTTCATCTTGCTATCGTCCAATCAGATCGCTCCTTTCCTCCTGCTGTGGTCCAATCAGATCCCTCCTTTCCTCTTGCTGTGGTCCAATCAGATCGCTCCTTTCCTCCTGCTGTGGTCCAATCAGAGCTCTCCTTTCATCTTGCTGTGGTCCAATCAGATCGCTCCTTTCCTCCTGCAGTGGTCCAATCAGATCCCTCCTTTCCTCTTGCTGTCGTCCAATCAGATCCCTCCTTTTATGCCACGGTCCAATCAGAGCTCTCCTTTCATCTTGCTGTGGTCCAATCAGATCGCTCCTTTCCTCCTGCTGTGGTCCAATCAGATCCCTCCTTTACTCTTGCTGTGGTCCAATCAGATCCCTCCTTTTATGCCTGGGTCCAATCAGAGCTCTCCTTTCATCTTGCTGTCGTCCAATCAGAGCTCTCCTTTCCTCCTGCTGTGGTCCAATCAGATCCCTCCTTTTATGCCACGGTCCAATCAGAGCTCTCCTTTCATCTTGCTGTGGTCCAATCAGATCGCTCCTTTCCTCCTGCTGTGGTCCAATCAGATCCCTCCTTTTATGCCACGGTCCTATCAGAGCTCTCATTTCATCTTGCTGTCGTCCAATCAGATCGCTCCTTTTCTCCTGCTGTGGTCCAATCAGAGCTCTCCTTTCATCTTGCTGTCGTCCAATCAGATCGCTCCTTTCCTCTTGCTGTTGTCCAATTAGATCCCTCCTTTCCTCTTGCTGTGGTCCAATCAGATCCCTCCTTTTATGCCATGGTCCAATCAGAGTTCTCCTTTCATCTTGCTGTGGTCCAATCAGATCCCTCCTTTTATGCCACGGTCCAATCAGAGCTCTACTTTCATCTTGGTGTCCTCCAATCAGATCGCTCATTTCCTCCTGCTGTGGTCCAATCAGATCCCTCCTTTCCTCTTGCTGTGGTCCAATCAGATCCCTCCTTTTATGCCACGGTCCAATCAGATCGCTCCTTTCCTCCTGCTGTGGTCCAATCAGATCCCTCCTTTCCTCTTTTTGTGGTCCAATCAGATCCCTCCTTTTATGCCACGGTCCAATCAGAGCTCTCCTTTCATCTTGCTATCGTCCAATCAGATCGCTCCTTTCCTCCTGCTGTCGTCCAATCAGATCCCTCTTTTTATGCCACTGTCCAATCAGAGCTCTCCTTTCATCTTGCTGTCGTCCAATCAGATCGCTCCTTTCCTCCTGCTGTGGTCCAATCAGAGCTCTCCTTTCATCTTGCTGTCGTCCAATCAGATCGCTCCTTTCCTCCTGCTGTGGTCCAATCAGATCCCTCCTTTCCTCTTGCTGTGGTCCAATCAGATCCCTCCTTTTATGCCACGGTCCAATCAGATCGCTCCTTTCCTCCTGCTGTGGTCCAATCAGATCCCTCCTTTCCGCTTGCTGTGGTCCAATCAGATCCCTCCTTTTATGCCACGGTCCAATCAGAGCTCTCCTTTCATCTTGCTGTCGTCCAATCAGATCGCTCCTTTCCTCCTGCTGTGGTCCAATCAGATCCCTCCTTTTATGCCACGGTCCAATCAGAGCTCTCCTTTCATCTTGCTGTCCTCCAATCAGATCGCTGCTTTCCTCCTGATGTGGTCCAATCAGATCCCTCCTTTCCTCTTGCTGTGGTCCAATCAGATCTCTCCTTTTATTCCACGGTCCAATCAGAGCTCTCCTTTCATCTTGCTGTCGTCCAATCAGATCACTCCTTTCCTCTTGCTGTGGTCCAATCAGATCCCTCCTTTCCTCTTGCTGTGGTCCAATCAGATCCCTCCTTTTATGCCACGGTCCAATCAGAGCTCTCCTTTCATCTTCCTGTCGTCCAATCAGATCGCTCCTTTCATCCTGCTGTGGTCCAATCAGATCCCTCCTTTCCTCTTGCTGTGGTCCAATCAGATCCCTCCTTTTATGCCACGGTCCAATCAGAGCTCTCCTTTCATCTTGCTGTCGTCCAATCAGATCGCTCCTTTCATCCTGCTGTGGTCCAATCAGATCCCTCCTTTCCTCTTGCTGTGGTCCAATCAGATCCCTCCTTTTATGCCACGGTCCAATCAGAGCTCTCCTTTCATCTTGCTGTCGTCCAATCAGATCGCTCCTTTCCTCCTGCTGTGGTCCAATCAGATCCCTCCTTTCTTCTTGCTGTGGTCCAATCAGATCGCTCCTTGTATGCCACGGTCCAATCAGAGCTCTCCTTTCATCTTGCTGTGGTCCAATCAGATCGCTCCTTTCCTCCTGCAGTGGTCCAATCAGATCCCTCCTTTTATGCCATGGTCCAATCAGAGCTCTCCTTTCATCTTGCTTTCGTCCAATCAGATCGCTTCTTTCCTCCTGCTGTGGTCCAATCAGATCCCTCCTTTCCTCTTGCTGTGGTCCATTCAGATCCCTCCTTTTATGCCACGGTCCAATCAGAGCTCTCCTTTCATCTTGCTGTGGTCCAATCAGATCGCTCCTTTCCTCCTGCTGTGGTCCAATCAGATCCCTCCTTTTATGCCACGGTCCAATCAAAGCTCTCCTTTCATCTTGCTGTCGTCCAATCAGATTGCTCCTTTCCTCCTGCTGTGGTCCAATCAGAGCTCTCCTTTCATCTTGCTGTCGTCCAATCAGATCTCTCCTTTCCTCCTGCTGTGGTCCAATCAGATCCCTCCTTTCCTCTTGCTGTGGTCCAATCAGATCCCTCCTTTTATGCCACGGTCCAATCAGAGCTCTCCTTTCATCTTGCTGTCGTCCAATCAGATCGCTCCTTTCCTCCTGCTGTGGTCCAATCAGATCCCTCCTTTCCTCTTACTGTGGTCCAATCAGATCCCTCCTTTTATGCCACGGTCCAATCAGAGCTCTCCTTTCCTCTTGCTGTCATCCAATCAGATCGCTCCTTTCCTCCTGCTGTGGTCCAATCAGATCCCTCCTTTTATGCCACGGTCCAATCAGAGCTCTCCTTTCATCTTGCTGTCCTCCAATCAGATCGCTCCTTTCCTCCTGCTGTGGTCCAATCAGATCCCTCCTTTCCTCTTGCTGTGGTCCAATCAGATCCCTCCTTTTATGCCACGGTCCAAATAGAGCTGTCCTTTCATCTTGCTGTCGTCCAATCAGATTGCTCCTTTCCTACTGCTGTGGTCCAATCAGATCCCTCCTTTTATGCCACGGTCCAATCAGAGCTCTCCTTTCCTCTTGCTGTCATCCAATCAGATCGCTCCTTTCCTCCTGCTGTGGTCCAATCAGATCCCTCCTTTCCTCTTGCTGTGGTCCAATCAAATCCCTCCTTTTATGCCACGGTCCAATCAGAGCTCTCCTTTCATCTTGCTGTCGTCCAATCAGATCGCTCCTTTCCTCCTGCTGTGGTCCAATCAGATCCCTCCTTTCCTCTTGCTGTGGTCCAATCAGATCCCTCCTTTTATGCCACGGTCCAATCAGAGCTCTCCTTTCATCTTGCTGTCGTCCAATCAGATCGCTCCTTTCCTCCTGCTGTGGTCCAATCAGATCCCTCCTTTTATGCCATGGTCCAATCAGAGCTCTCCTTTAATCTTGCTGTCGTCCAATCAGATTGCTCCTTTCCTCCTGCTGTGGTCCAATCAGAGCTCTCCTTTCATCTTGCTGTCGTCCAATCAGATCGCTCCTTTCCTCCTGCTGTGGTCCAATCAGATCCCTCCTTTCCTCTTGCTGTCGTCCAATCAGATCCCTCCTTTTATGCCACGGTCCAATCAGAGCTCTCCTTTCATCTTGCTGTCGTCCAATCAGATCGCTCCTTTCCTCCTGCTGTGGTGCAATCAGATCCCTCCTTTCCTCCTGCTGTGGTCCAATCAGATCCCTCCTTTCCTCTTGCTGTGGTCCAATCAGATCCCTCCTTTTATGCCACTGTCCAATCAGAGCTCTCCTTTCATCTTGCTGTGGTCCAATCAGATCGCTCCTTTCCTCCTGCTGTGGTCCAATCAGATCCCTCCTTTCCTCTTGCTGTGGTCCAATCAGATCCCTCCTTTTATGCCACGGTCCAATCAGAGCTCTCCTTTCATCTTGCTGTGGTCCAATCAGATCGCTCCTTTCCTCCTGCTGTGGTCCAATCAGATCCCTCCTTTTATGCCACGGTTCAATCAAAGCTCTCCTTTCATCTTGCTGTCCTCCAATCAGATCGCTGCTTTCATCTTGCTGTCGTCCAATCAGATCGCTCCTTTCCTCCTGCTGTCGTCCAATCAGATCTCTCCTTTTATTCCACGGTCCAATCAGAGCTCTCCTTTCATCTTGCTGTCGTCCAATCAGATCGCTCCTTTCCTCCTGCTGTGGTCCAATCAGATCCCTCCTTTCCTCTTGCTGTGGTCCAATCAGATCCCTCCTTTTATGCCACGGTCCAATCAGAGCTCTCCTTTCATTTTGCTGTCGTCCAATCAGATTGCTCCTTTCATCCTGCTGTGGTCCAATCAGATCCCTCCTTTCCTCTTGCTGTGGTCCAATCAGATCCCTCCTTTTATGCCACGGTCCAATCAGAGTTCTCCTTTCATCTTGCTGTCGTCCAATCAGATCGCTCCTTTCATCCTGCTGTGGTCCAATCAGATCCCTCCTTTCCTCTTGCTGTGGTCCAATCAGATCCCTCCTTTTATGCCACGGTCCAATCAGAGCTCTCCTTTCATCTTGCTGTCGTCCAATCAGATCGCTCCTTTCCTTCTGCTGTGGTCCAATCAGATCCCTCCTTTTATGCCACGGTCCAATCAGAGCTCTCCTTTCATCTTGCTGTCGTCCAATCAGATCGCTCCTTTCCTTCTGCTGTGGTCCAATCAGATCCCTCCTTTCTTCTTGCTGTGGTCCAATCAGATCGCTCCTTTTATGCCACGGTCCAATCAGAGCTCTCCTTTCATCTTGCTGTGGTCCAATCAGATCGCTCCTTTCCTCCTGCTGTGGTCCAATCAGATCCCTCCTTTTATGCCACGGTCCAATCAGAGCTCTCCTTTCATCTTGCTGTCGTCCAATCAGATCGCTCCTTTCCTCCTTCTGTGGTCCAATCAGATCCCTCCTTTCCTCTTGCTGTGGTGCAATCAGATCCCTCCTTTCCTCTTACTGTGGTCCAATCAGATCGCTCCTTTAATGCCACGGTCCAATCAGAGCTCTCCTTTCATCTTGCTGTCGTCCAATCAGATCGCTCCTTTACTTCTGCTGTGGTCCAATCAGATCCCTCCTTTTATGCCACGGTCCAATCAGAGCTCTCCTTTCATCTTGCTGTCGTCCAATCAGATCGCTCCTTTCCTCCTGCTGTGGTCCAATCAGATCCCTCCTTTTATGCCACGGTCCAATCAGAGCTCTCCTTTCATCTTGCTGTCGTCCAATCAGATCGCTCCTTTCCTCCTGCTGTGGTCCAATCAGAGCTCTCCTTTCATCTTGCTGTCGTCCAATCAGATCTCTCCTTTCCTCCTGCTGTGGTCCAATCAGATCCCTCCTTTCCTCTTGCTGTGGTCCAATCAGATCCCTCCTTTTATGCCACGGTCCAATCAGAGCTCTCCTTTCATCTTGCTGTCGTCCAATCAGATCGCTCCTTTCCTCCTGCTGTGGTCCAATCAGATCCCTCCTTTCCTCTTACTGTGGTCCAATCAGATGGCTCCTTTAATGCCACGGTCCAATCAGAGCTCTCCTTTCATCTTGCTGTCGTCCAATCATATCGCTCCTTTACTTCTGCTGTGGTCCAATCAGATCCCTCCTTTTATGCCACGGTCCAATCAGAGCTCTCCTTTCATCTTGCTGTCGTCCAATCAGATCGCTCCTTTCCTCCTCCTGTGGTCCAATCAGATCCCTCCTTTTATGCCACGGTCCAATCAGAGCTCTCCTTTCATCTTGCTGTCGTCCAATCAGATCGCTCCTTTCCTCCTGCTGTGGTCCAATCAGAGCTCTCCTTTCATCTTGCTGTCGTCCAATCAGATCTCTCCTTTCCTCCTGCTGTGGTCCAATCAGATCCCTCCTTTCCTCTTGCTGTGGTCCAATCAGATCCCTCCTTTTATGCCACGGTCCAATCAGAGCTCTCCTTTCATCTTGCTGTCGTCCAATCAGATCGCTCCTTTCCTCCTGCTGTGGTCCAATCAGATCCCTCCTTTCCTCTTACTGTGGTCCAATCAGATCCCTCCTTTTATGCCACGGTCCAATCAGAGCTCTCCTTTCCTCTTGCTGTCATCCAATCAGATCGCTCCTTTCCTCCTGCTGTGGTCCAATCAGATCCCTCCTTTTATGCCACGGTCCAATCAGAGCTCTCCTTTCATCTTGCTGTCCTCCAATCAGATCGCTCCTTTCCTCCTGCTGTGGTCCAATCAGATCCCTCCTTTCCTCTTGCTGTGGTCCAATCAGATCCCTCCTTTTATGCCACGGTCCAATCAGAGCTGTCCTTTCATCTTGCTGTCGTCCAATCAGATTGCTCCTTTCCTACTGCTGTAGTCCAATCAGATCCCTCCTTTTATGCCACGGTCCAATCAGAGCTCTCCTTTCCTCTTGCTGTCATCCAATCAGATCGCTCCTTTCCTCCTGCTGTGGTCCAATCAGATCCCTCCTTTTATGCCACGGTCCAATCAGAGCTCTCCTTTCATCTTGCTGTCGTCCAATCAGATCGCTCCTTTCCTCTTGCTGTGGTCCAATCAGATCGCTCCTTTTATGCCACGGTCCAATCAGAGCTCTCCTTTCATCTTGCTGTCGTCCAATCATATCGCTCCTTTACTCCTGCTGTGGTCCAATCAGATCCCTCCTTTTATGCCACGGTCCAATCAGAGCTCTCCTTTCATCTTGCTGTCGTCCAATCAGATCGCTCCTTTCCTCCTGCTGTGGTCCAATCAGATCCCTCCTTTTATGCCACGGTCCAATCAGAGCTCTCCTTTCATCTTGCTGTCGTCCAATCAGATCGCTCCTTTCCTCCTGCTGTGGTCCAATCAGAGCTCTCCTTTCATCTTGCTGTCGTCCAATCAGATCTCTCCTTTCCTCCTGCTGTGGTCCAATCAGATCCCTCCTTTCCTCTTTCTGTGGTCCAATCAGATCCCTCCTTTTATGCCACGGTCCAATCAGAGCTCTCCTTTCATCTTGCTGTGGTCCAATCAGATCGCTCCTTTCCTCCTGCTGTGGTCCAATCAGATCCCTCCTTTCCTCTTACTGTGGTCCAATCAGATCCCTCCTTTTATGCCACGGTCCAATCAGAGCTCACCTTTCCTCTTGCTGTCATCCAATCAGATCGCTCCTTTCCTCCTGCTGTGGTCCAATCAGATCCCTCCTTTTATGCCACGGTCAAATCAGAGCTCTCCTTTCATCTTGCTGTCCTCCAATCAGATCGCTCCTTTCCTCCTGCTGTGGTCCAATCAGATCCCTCCTTTCCTCTTGCTGTGGTCCAATCAGATCCCTCCTTTTATGCCACGGTCCAATCAGAGCTGTCCTTTCATCTTGCTGTCGTCCAATCAGATTGCTCCTTTCCTACTGCTGTGGTCCAATCAGATCCCTCCTTTTATGCCACGGTCCAATCACAGCTCTCCTTTCATCTTGCTGTCATCCAATCAGATCGCTCCTTTCTTCCTGCTGTGGTCCAATCAGATCCCTCCTTTTATGCCACGGTCCAATCAGAGCTCTCCTTTCATCTTGCTGTCGTCCAATCAGATCGCTCCTTTCCTCCTGCTGTGGTCCAATCAGAGCTCTCCTTTCTTCTTGCTGTCGTCCAATCAGATCGCTCCTTTCCTCCTACTGTGGTCCAATCAGATCCCTCCTTTCCTCTTTCTGTGGTCCAATCAGATCCCTCCTTTTATGCCACGGTCCAATCAGAGCTCTCCTTTCATCTTGCTATCGTCCAATCAGATCGCTCCTTTCCTCCTGCTGTGGTCCAATCAGATCCCTCCTTTCCTCTTGCTGTGGTCCAATCAGATCGCTCCTTTCCTCCTGCTGTGGTCCAATCAGAGCTCTCCTTTCATCTTGCTGTCGTCCAATCAGATCGCTCCTATCCTCCTGCTGTTGTCCAATCAGATCCCTCCTTTCCTCTTTCTGTGGTCCAATCAGATCACTCCTTTTATGCCACGGTCCAATCAAAGCTCTCCTTTCATCTTGCTAAAGTCCAATCAGATCGCTCCTTTCCTCCTGCTGTGGTCCAATCAGATCCCTCCTTTCCTCTTGCTTTGGTCCAATCAGATCCCTCCTTTTATGCCACGGTCCAATCAGAGCTCTCCTTTCATCTTGCTATTGTCCAATCAGATCGCTCCTTTCATCCTGCTGTGGTCCAATCAGATCCCTCCTTTCCTCTTGCTGTGGTCCAATCAGATCCCTCCTTTTATGCCACGGTCCAATCAGAGCTCTCCTTTCATCTTGCTGTGGTCCAATCAGATCGCTCCTTTACTCCTGCAGTGGTCCAATCAGATCCCTCCTTTTATGCCACGGTCCAATCAGAGCTCTCCTTTCCTCTTGCTGTCATCCAATCAGATCGCTCCTTTCCTCCTGCTGTGGTCCAATCAGATCCCTCCTTTCCTCTTGCTGTGGTCCAATCAAATCCCTCCTTTTATGCCACGGTCCAATCAGAGCTCTCCTTTCATCTTGCTGTCGTCCAATCAGATCGCTCCTTTCCTCCTGCTGTGGTCCAATCAGATCCCTCCTTTCCTCTTGCTGTGGTCCAATCAGATCCCTCCTTTTATGCCACGGTCCAATCAGAGCTCTCCTTTCATCTTGCTGTCGTCCAATCAGATCGCTCCTTTCCTCCTGCTGTGGTCCAATCAGATCCCTCCTTTTATGCCATGGTCCAATCAGAGCTCTCCTTTAATCTTGCTGTCGTCCAATCAGATTGCTCCTTTCCTCCTGCTGTGGTCCAATCAGAGCTCTCCTTTCATCTTGCTGTCGTCCAATCAGATCGCTCCTTTCCTCCTGCTGTGGTCCAATCAGATCCCTCCTTTCCTCTTGCTGTCGTCCAATCAGATCCCTCCTTTTATGCCACGGTCCAATCAGAGCTCTCCTTTCATCTTGCTGTCGTCCAATCAGATCGCTCCTTTCCTCCTGCTGTGGTGCAATCAGATCCCTCCTTTCCTCCTGCTGTGGTCCAATCAGATCCCTCCTTTCCTCTTGCTGTGGTCCAATCAGATCCCTCCTTTTATGCCACTGTCCAATCAGAGCTCTCCTTTCATCTTGCTGTGGTCCAATCAGATCGCTCCTTTCCTCCTGCTGTGGTCCAATCAGATCCCTCCTTTCCTCTTGCTGTGGTCCAATCAGATCCCTCCTTTTATGCCACGGTCCAATCAGAGCTCTCCTTTCATCTTGCTGTGGTCCAATCAGATCGCTCCTTTCCTCCTGCTGTGGTCCAATCAGATCCCTCCTTTTATGCCACGGTTCAATCAAAGCTCTCCTTTCATCTTGCTGTCCTCCAATCAGATCGCTGCTTTCATCTTGCTGTCGTCCAATCAGATCGCTCCTTTCCTCCTGCTGTCGTCCAATCAGATCTCTCCTTTTATTCCACGGTCCAATCAGAGCTCTCCTTTCATCTTGCTGTCGTCCAATCAGATCGCTCCTTTCCTCCTGCTGTGGTCCAATCAGATCCCTCCTTTCCTCTTGCTGTGGTCCAATCAGATCCCTCCTTTTATGCCACGGTCCAATCAGAGCTCTCCTTTCATTTTGCTGTCGTCCAATCAGATTGCTCCTTTCATCCTGCTGTGGTCCAATCAGATCCCTCCTTTCCTCTTGCTGTGGTCCAATCAGATCCCTCCTTTTATGCCACGGTCCAATCAGAGTTCTCCTTTCATCTTGCTGTCGTCCAATCAGATCGCTCCTTTCATCCTGCTGTGGTCCAATCAGATCCCTCCTTTCCTCTTGCTGTGGTCCAATCAGATCCCTCCTTTTATGCCACGGTCCAATCAGAGCTCTCCTTTCATCTTGCTGTCGTCCAATCAGATCGCTCCTTTCCTTCTGCTGTGGTCCAATCAGATCCCTCCTTTTATGCCACGGTCCAATCAGAGCTCTCCTTTCATCTTGCTGTCGTCCAATCAGATCGCTCCTTTCCTTCTGCTGTGGTCCAATCAGATCCCTCCTTTCTTCTTGCTGTGGTCCAATCAGATCGCTCCTTTTATGCCACGGTCCAATCAGAGCTCTCCTTTCATCTTGCTGTGGTCCAATCAGATCGCTCCTTTCCTCCTGCTGTGGTCCAATCAGATCCCTCCTTTTATGCCACGGTCCAATCAGAGCTCTCCTTTCATCTTGCTGTCGTCCAATCAGATCGCTCCTTTCCTCCTTCTGTGGTCCAATCAGATCCCTCCTTTCCTCTTGCTGTGGTGCAATCAGATCCCTCCTTTCCTCTTACTGTGGTCCAATCAGATCGCTCCTTTAATGCCACGGTCCAATCAGAGCTCTCCTTTCATCTTGCTGTCGTCCAATCAGATCGCTCCTTTACTTCTGCTGTGGTCCAATCAGATCCCTCCTTTTATGCCACGGTCCAATCAGAGCTCTCCTTTCATCTTGCTGTCGTCCAATCAGATCGCTCCTTTCCTCCTGCTGTGGTCCAATCAGATCCCTCCTTTTATGCCACGGTCCAATCAGAGCTCTCCTTTCATCTTGCTGTCGTCCAATCAGATCGCTCCTTTCCTCCTGCTGTGGTCCAATCAGAGCTCTCCTTTCATCTTGCTGTCGTCCAATCAGATCTCTCCTTTCCTCCTGCTGTGGTCCAATCAGATCCCTCCTTTCCTCTTGCTGTGGTCCAATCAGATCCCTCCTTTTATGCCACGGTCCAATCAGAGCTCTCCTTTCATCTTGCTGTCGTCCAATCAGATCGCTCCTTTCCTCCTGCTGTGGTCCAATCAGATCCCTCCTTTCCTCTTACTGTGGTCCAATCAGATGGCTCCTTTAATGCCACGGTCCAATCAGAGCTCTCCTTTCATCTTGCTGTCGTCCAATCATATCGCTCCTTTACTTCTGCTGTGGTCCAATCAGATCCCTCCTTTTATGCCACGGTCCAATCAGAGCTCTCCTTTCATCTTGCTGTCGTCCAATCAGATCGCTCCTTTCCTCCTCCTGTGGTCCAATCAGATCCCTCCTTTTATGCCACGGTCCAATCAGAGCTCTCCTTTCATCTTGCTGTCGTCCAATCAGATCGCTCCTTTCCTCCTGCTGTGGTCCAATCAGAGCTCTCCTTTCATCTTGCTGTCGTCCAATCAGATCTCTCCTTTCCTCCTGCTGTGGTCCAATCAGATCCCTCCTTTCCTCTTGCTGTGGTCCAATCAGATCCCTCCTTTTATGCCACGGTCCAATCAGAGCTCTCCTTTCATCTTGCTGTCGTCCAATCAGATCGCTCCTTTCCTCCTGCTGTGGTCCAATCAGATCCCTCCTTTCCTCTTACTGTGGTCCAATCAGATCCCTCCTTTTATGCCACGGTCCAATCAGAGCTCTCCTTTCCTCTTGCTGTCATCCAATCAGATCGCTCCTTTCCTCCTGCTGTGGTCCAATCAGATCCCTCCTTTTATGCCACGGTCCAATCAGAGCTCTCCTTTCATCTTGCTGTCCTCCAATCAGATCGCTCCTTTCCTCCTGCTGTGGTCCAATCAGATCCCTCCTTTCCTCTTGCTGTGGTCCAATCAGATCCCTCCTTTTATGCCACGGTCCAATCAGAGCTGTCCTTTCATCTTGCTGTCGTCCAATCAGATTGCTCCTTTCCTACTGCTGTAGTCCAATCAGATCCCTCCTTTTATGCCACGGTCCAATCAGAGCTCTCCTTTCCTCTTGCTGTCATCCAATCAGATCGCTCCTTTCCTCCTGCTGTGGTCCAATCAGATCCCT
Source organism: Centroberyx gerrardi (assembly GCF_048128805.1). Classification (NCBI taxonomy): domain Eukaryota; kingdom Metazoa; phylum Chordata; class Actinopteri; order Beryciformes; family Berycidae; genus Centroberyx; species Centroberyx gerrardi. Next base: position 29,347,489 of record NC_136013.1, read on the forward strand.
CCTTTTATGCCACGGTCCAATCAGAGCTCTCCTTTCATCTTGCTGTCGTCCAATCAGATCGCTCCTTTCCTCTTGCTGTGGTCCAATCAGATCGCTCCTTTTATGCCACGGTCCAATCAGAGCTCTCCTTTCATCTTGCTGTCGTCCAATCATATCGCTCCTTTACTCCTGCTGTGGTCCAATCAGATCCCTCCTTTTATGCCACGGTCCAATCAGAGCTCTCCTTTCATCTTGCTGTCGTCCAATCAGATCGCTCCTTTCCTCCTGCTGTGGTCCAATCAGATCCCTCCTTTTATGCCACGGTCCAATCAGAGCTCTCCTTTCATCTTGCTGTCGTCCAATCAGATCGCTCCTTTCCTCCTGCTGTGGTCCAATCAGAGCTCTCCTTTCATCTTGCTGTCGTCCAATCAGATCTCTCCTTTCCTCCTGCTGTGGTCCAATCAGATCCCTCCTTTCCTCTTTCTGTGGTCCAATCAGATCCCTCCTTTTATGCCACGGTCCAATCAGAGCTCTCCTTTCATCTTGCTGTGGTCCAATCAGATCGCTCCTTTCCTCCTGCTGTGGTCCAATCAGATCCCTCCTTTCCTCTTACTGTGGTCCAATCAGATCCCTCCTTTTATGCCACGGTCCAATCAGAGCTCACCTTTCCTCTTGCTGTCATCCAATCAGATCGCTCCTTTCCTCCTGCTGTGGTCCAATCAGATCCCTCCTTTTATGCCACGATCAAATCAGAGCTCTCCTTTCATCTTGCTGTCCTCCAATCAGATCGCTCCTTTCCTCCTGCTGTGGTCCAATCAGATCCCTCCTTTCCTCTTGCTGTGGTCCAATCAGATCCCTCCTTTTATGCCACGGTCCAATCAGAGCTGTCCTTTCATCTTGCTGTCGTCCAATCAGATTGCTCCTTTCCTACTGCTGTGGTCCAATCAGATCCCTCCTTTTATGCCACGGTCCAATCACAGCTCTCCTTTCATCTTGCTGTCATCCAATCAGATCGCTCCTTTCTTCCTGCTGTGGTCCAATCAGATCCCTCCTTTTATGCCACGGTCCAATCAGAGCTCTCCTTTCATCTTGCTGTCGTCCAATCAGATCGCTCCTTTCCTCCTGCTGTGGTCCAATCAGAGCTCTCCTTTCTTCTTGCTGTCGTCCAATCAGATCGCTCCTTTCCTCCTACTGTGGTCCAATCAGATCCCTCCTTTCCTCTTTCTGTGGTCCAATCAGATCCCTCCTTTTATGCCACGGTCCAATCAGAGCTCTCCTTTCATCTTGCTATCGTCCAATCAGATCGCTCCTTTCCTCCTGCTGTGGTCCAATCAGATCCCTCCTTTCCTCTTGCTGTGGTCCAATCAGATCGCTCCTTTCCTCCTGCTGTGGTCCAATCAGAGCTCTCCTTTCATCTTGCTGTCGTCCAATCAGATCGCTCCTATCCTCCTGCTGTTGTCCAATCAGATCCCTCCTTTCCTCTTTCTGTGGTCCAATCAGATCACTCCTTTTATGCCACGGTCCAATCAAAGCTCTCCTTTCATCTTGCTAAAGTCCAATCAGATCGCTCCTTTCCTCCTGCTGTGGTCCAATCAGATCCCTCCTTTCCTCTTGCTTTGGTCCAATCAGATCCCTCCTTTTATGCCACGGTCCAATCAGAGCTCTCCTTTCATCTTGCTATTGTCCAATCAGATCGCTCCTTTCATCCTGCTGTGGTCCAATCAGATCCCTCCTTTCCTCTTGCTGTGGTCCAATCAGATCCCTCCTTTTATGCCACGGTCCAATCAGAGCTCTCCTTTCATCTTGCTGTGGTCCAATCAGATCGCTCCTTTACTCCTGCAGTGGTCCAATCAGATCCCTCCTTTTATGCCATGGTCCAATCAGAGCTCTCCTTTCATCTTGCTGTCGTCCAATCAGATCGCTCCTTTCTTCCTGCTGTGGTCCAATCAGATCCCTCCTTTCCTCTTTCTGTGGTCCAATCAGATCACTCCTTTTATGCCACGGTCCAATCAGAGCTCTCCTTTCATCTTGCTGTCGTCCAATCAGATTGCTCCTTTCCTCCTGCTGTGGTCCAATCAGATCCCTCCTTTTATGCCACGGTCCAATCAGAGCTCTCCTTTCCTCTTGCTGTCATCCAATCAGATTGCTCCTTTCCTCCTGCTGTGGTCCAATCAGATCCCTCCTTTTATGCCACGGTCCAATCAGAGCTCTCCTTTCATCTTGCTATCGTCCAATCAGATCGCTCCTTTCCTCCTGCTGTGGTCCAATCAGATCCCTCCTTTCCTCTTGCTGTGGTCCAATCAGATCGCTCCTTTCCTCCTGCTGTGGTCCAATCAGAGCTCTCCTTTCATCTTGCTGTGGTCCAATCAGATCGCTCCTTTCCTCCTGCAGTGGTCCAATCAGATCCCTCCTTTCCTCTTGCTGTCGTCCAATCAGATCCCTCCTTTTATGCCACGGTCCAATCAGAGCTCTCCTTTCATCTTGCTGTGGTCCAAACAGATCGCTCCTTTCCTCCTGCTGTGGTCCAATCAGATCCCTCCTTTACTCTTGCTGTGGTCCAATCAGATCCCTCCTTTTATGCCTGGGTCCAATCAGAGCTCTCCTTTCATCTTGCTGTCGTCCAATCAGAGCTCTCCTTTCCTCCTGCTGTGGTCCAATCAGATCCCTCCTTTTATGCCACGGTCCAATCAGAGCTCTCCTTTCATCTTGCTGTGGTCCAATCAGATCGCTCCTTTCCTCCTGCTGTGGTCCAATCAGATCCCTCCTTTTATGCCACGGTCCAATCAGAGCTCTCATTTCATCTTGCTGTCGTCCAATCAGATCGCTCCTTTTCTCCTGCTGTGGTCCAATCAGAGCTCTCCTTTCATCTTGCTGTCGTCCAATCAGATCGCTCCTTTCCTCTTGCTGTTGTCCAATTAGATCCCTCCTTTCCTCTTGCTGTGGTCCAATCAGATCCCTCCTTTTATGCCATGGTCCAATCAGAGTTCTCCTTTCATCTTGCTGTGGTCCAATCAGATCCCTCCTTTTATGCCACGGTCCAATCAGAGCTCTACTTTCATCTTGGTGTCCTCCAATCAGATCGCTCATTTCCTCCTGCTGTGGTCCAATCAGATCCCTCCTTTCCTCTTGCTGTGGTCCAATCAGATCCCTCCTTTTATGCCACGGTCCAATCAGATCGCTCCTTTCCTCCTGCTGTGGTCCAATCAGATCCCTCCTTTCCTCTTTTTGTGGTCCAATCAGATCCCTCCTTTTATGCCACGGTCCAATCAGAGCTCTCCTTTCATCTTGCTATCGTCCAATCAGATCGCTCCTTTCCTCCTGCTGTCGTCCAATCAGATCCCTCTTTTTATGCCACTGTCCAATCAGAGCTCTCCTTTCATCTTGCTGTCGTCCAATCAGATCGCTCCTTTCCTCCTGCTATGGTCCAATCAGAGCTCTCCTTTCATCTTGCTGTCGTCCAATCAGATCGCTCCTTTCCTCCTGCTGTGGTCCAATCAGATCCCTCCTTTCCTCTTGCTGTGGTCCAATCAGATCCCTCCTTTTATGCCACGGTCCAATCAGATCGCTCCTTTCCTCCTGCTGTGGTCCAATCAGATCCCTCCTTTCCGCTTGCTGTGGTCCAATCAGATCCCTCCTTTTATGCCACGGTCCAATCAGAGCTCTCCTTTCATCTTGCTGTCGTCCAATCAGATCGCTCCTTTCCTCCTGCTGTGGTCCAATCAGATCCCTCCTTTTATGCCACGGTCCAATCAGAGCTCTCCTTTCATCTTGCTGTCCTCCAATCAGATCGCTGCTTTCCTCCTGATGTGGTCCAATCAGATCCCTCCTTTCCTCTTGCTGTGGTCCAATCAGATCTCTCCTTTTATTCCACGGTCCAATCAGAGCTCTCCTTTCATCTTGCTGTCGTCCAATCAGATCACTCCTTTCCTCTTGCTGTGGTCCAATCAGATCCCTCCTTTCCTCTTGCTGTGGTCCAATCAGATCCCTCCTTTTATGCCACGGTCCAATCAGAGCTCTCCTTTCATCTTCCTGTCGTCCAATCAGATCGCTCCTTTCATCCTGCTGTGGTCCAATCAGATCCCTCCTTTCCTCTTGCTGTGGTCCAATCAGATCCCTCCTTTTATGCCACGGTCCAATCAGAGCTCTCCTTTCATCTTGCTGTCGTCCAATCAGATCGCTCCTTTCATCCTGCTGTGGTCCAATCAGATCCCTCCTTTCCTCTTGCTGTGGTCCAATCAGATCCCTCCTTTTATGCCACGGTCCAATCAGAGCTCTCCTTTCATCTTGCTGTCGTCCAATCAGATCGCTCCTTTCCTCCTGCTGTGGTCCAATCAGATCCCTCCTTTCTTCTTGCTGTGGTCCAATCAGATCGCTCCTTTTATGCCACGGTCCAATCAGAGCTCTCCTTTCATCTTGCTGTGGTCCAATCAGATCGCTCCTTTCCTCCTGCTGTGGTCCAATCAGATCCCTCCTTTTATGCCACGGTCCAATCAAAGCTCTCCTTTCATCTTGCTGTCGTCCAATCAGATTGCTCCTTTCCTCCTGCTGTGGTCCAATCAGAGCTCTCCTTTCATCTTGCTGTCGTCCAATCAGATCTCTCCTTTCCTCCTGCTGTGGTCCAATCAGATCCCTCCTTTCCTCTTGCTGTGGTCCAATCAGATCCCTCCTTTTATGCCACGGTCCAATCAGAGCTCTCCTTTCATCTTGCTGTCGTCCAATCAGATCGCTCCTTTCCTCCTGCTGTGGTCCAATCAGATCCCTCCTTTCCTCTTACTGTGGTCCAATCAGATCCCTCCTTTTATGCCACGGTCCAATCAGAGCTCTCCTTTCCTCTTGCTGTCATCCAATCAGATCGCTCCTTTCCTCCTGCTGTGGTCCAATCAGATCCCTCCTTTTATGCCACGGTCCAATCAGAGCTCTCCTTTCATCTTGCTGTCCTCCAATCAGATCGCTCCTTTCCTCCTGCTGTGGTCCAATCAGATCCCTCCTTTCCTCTTGCTGTGGTCCAATCAGATCCCTCCTTTTATGCCACCGTCCAATCAGAGCTGTCCTTTCATCTTGCTGTCGTCCAATCAGATTGCTCCTTTCCTACTGCTGTGGTCCAATCAGATCCCTCCTTTTATGCCACGGTCCAATCAGAGCTCTCCTTTCCTCTTGCTGTCATCCAATCAGATCGCTCCTTTCCTCCTGCTGTGGTCCAATCAGATCCCTCCTTTCCTCTTGCTGTGGTCCAATCAAATCCCTCCTTTTATGCCACGGTCCAATCAGAGCTCTCCTTTCATCTTGCTGTCGTCCAATCAGATCGCTCCTTTCCTCCTGCTGTGGTCCAATCAGATCCCTCCTTTCCTCTTGCTGTGGTCCAATCAGATCCCTCCTTTTATGCCACGGTCCAATCAGAGCTCTCCTTTCATCTTGCTGTCGTCCAATCAGATCGCTCCTTTCCTCCTGCTGTGGTCCAATCAGATCCCTCCTTTTATGCCATGGTCCAATCAGAGCTCTCCTTTAATCTTGCTGTCGTCCAATCAGATTGCTCCTTTCCTCCTGCTGTGGTCCAATCAGAGCTCTCCTTTCATCTTGCTGTCGTCCAATCAGATCGCTCCTTTCCTCCTGCTGTCATCCAATCAGATCCCTCCTTTCCTCTTGCTGTCGTCCAATCAGATCCCTCCTTTTATGCCACGGTCCAATCAGAGCTCTCCTTTCATCTTGCTGTCGTCCAATCAGATCGCTCCTTTCCTCCTGCTGTGGTGCAATCAGATCCCTCCTTTCCTCCTGCTGTGGTCCAATCAGATCCCTCCTTTCCTCTTGCTGTGGTCCAATCAGATCCCTCCTTTTATGCCACTGTCCAATCAGAGCTCTCCTTTCATCTTGCTGTGGTCCAATCAGATCGCTCCTTTCCTCCTGCTGTGGTCCAATCAGATCCCTCCTTTCCTCTTGCTGTGGTCCAATCAGATCCCTCCTTTTATGCCACGGTCCAATCAGAGCTCTACTTTCATCTTGCTGTGGTCCAATCAGATCGCTCCTTTCCTCCTGCTGTGGTCCAATCAGATCACTCCTTTTATGCCACGGTCCAATCAGAGCTCTCCTTTCATCTTGCTGTCGTCCAATCAGATCGCTGCTTTCCTCCTGCTGTGGTCCAATCAGATCCTTCCTTTCCTCTTGTTGTGATCCAATCAGATCCCTCCTTTTATGCCACGGTCCAATCAGAGCTCTCCTTTCATCTTGCTGTGGTCCAATCAGATCGCTCCTTTCCTCCTGCTGTGGTCCAATCAGATCCCTCCATTCCTCTTGCTGTGGTCCAATCAGATCCCTCCTTTTATGCCACGGTCCAATCAGAGCTCTCCTTTCATCTTGCTGTCGTCCAATCAGATCGCTCCTTTCCTCCTGCTGTGGTCCAATCAGATCCCTCCTTTCCTCTTGCTGTGGTCCAATCAGATCCCTCCTTTTATGCCACGGTCCAATCAGAGCTCTCTTTCATCTTGCTGTCGTCCAATCAGATCGCTCCTTTCCTCCTGCTGTGGTCCAATCAGATCCCTCCTTTCCTCTTGCTGTGGTCCAATCAGATCCCTCCTTTTATGCCATGGTCCAATCAGAGCTCTCCTTTCATCTTGCTGTCGTCCAATCAAATCGCTCCTTTCATCCTGCTGTGGTCCAATCAGATCCCTCCTTTCCTCTTGCTGTGGTCCAATCAGATCCCTCCTTTTATGCCACGATCCAATCAGAGCTCTCCTTTCATCTTGCTGTCGTACAATCAGATCGCTCCTTTCCTCGTGCTGTGGTCCAATCAGATCCCTCCTTTCTTCTTGCTGTGGTCCAATCAGATCGCTCCTTTTATGCCACGGTCCAATCAGAGCTCTCCTTTCATCTTGCTGTGGTCCAATCAGATCGCTCCTTTCCTCCTGCAGTGGTCCAATCAAATCCCTCCTTTTATTCCATGGTCCAATCAGAGCTCTCCTTTCATCTTGCTGTCGTCCAATCAGATCGCTTCTTTCCTCCTGCTGTTTTCCAATCAGATCCCTCCTTTCCTCTTGCTGTGGTCCAATCAGATCCCTCCTTTTATGCCACGGTCCAATCAGAGCTCTCCTTTCATATTGCTGTCGTCCAATCAGATCGCTCCTTTCCTCCTGCTGTGGTCCAATCAGATCCCTCCTTTCTTCTTGCTGTGGTCCAATCAGATCGCTCCTTTTATGCCACGGTCCAATCAGAGCTCTCCTTTCATCTTGCTGTGGTCCAATCAGATTGCTCCTTTCCTCCTGCTGTGGTCCAATCAGATCCCTCCTTTTATGCCACGGTCCAATCAGAGCTCTCCTTTCATCTTGCTGTCATCCAATCAGATCGCTCCTTTCCTCCTGCTGTGGTCCAATCAGATCCCTCCTTTCCTCTTGCTGTGGTCCAATCAGATCCCTCCTTTTATGCCACGGTCCAATCAGAGCTCTCCTTTCATCTTGCTGTGGTCCAATCAGATCGCTCCTTTCCTCCTGCTGTGGTCCAATCAGATCCCTCCTTTCCTCTTGCTGTGGTCCAATCAGATCCCTCCTTTTATGCCACGGTCCAATCAGAGCTCTCCTTTCATCTTGCTATCGTCCAATCAGATCGCTCCTTTCCTCTTGCTGTGGTCCAATCAGATCCCTCCTTTTATGCCACGGTCCAATCAGTGCTCTCCTTTCATATTGCTGTCGTCCAATCAGATTGCTCCTTTCCTCCTGCTGTGGTCCAATCAGAGCTCTCCTTTCATCTTGCTGTCGTCCAATCAGATCGCTCCTTTCCTCCTGCTGTGGTCCAATCAGATCCCTCCTTTCCTCTTGCTGTCGTCCAATCAGATCCCTCCTTTTATGCCACGGTCCAATCAGAGCTCTCCTTTCATCTTGCTGTCGTCCAATCAGATCGCTCCTTTCCTCCTGCTGTGGTGCAATCAGATCCCTCCTTTCCTCCTGCTGTGGTCCAATCAGATCCCTCCTTTCCTCTTGCTGTGGTCCAATCAGATCCCTCCTTTTATGCCACGGTCCAATCAGAGCTCTCCTTTCATCTTGCTGTGGTCCAATCAGATCGTTCCTTTCCTCCTGCTGTGGTCCAATCAGATCCCTCCTTTCCTCTTGCTGTGGTCCAATCAGATCCCTCCTTTTATGCCACGGTCCAATCAGAGCTCTCCTTTCATCTTGCTGTGGTCCAATCAGATCGCTCCTTTCCTCCTGCTGTGGTCCAATCAGATCCCTCCTTTTATGCCACGGTCCAATCAGAGCTCTCCTTTCATCTTGCTGTCGTCCAATCAGATCGCTGCTTTCCTCCTGCTGTGGTCCAATCAGATCCTTCCTTTCCTCTTGTTGTGATCCAATCAGATCCCTCCTTTTATGCCACGGTCCAATCAGAGCTCTCCTTTCATCTTGCTGTGGTCCAATCAGATCGCTCCTTTCCTCCTGCTGTGGTCCAATCAGATCCCTCCTTTCCTCTTGCTGTGGTCCAATCAGATCCCTCCTTTTATGCCACGGTCCAATCAGAGCTCTCCTTTCATCTTGCTGTCGTCCAATCAGATCGCTCCTTTCCTCCTGCTGTGGTCCAATCAGATCCCTCCTTTCCTCTTGCTGTGGTCCAATCAGATCCCTCCTTTTATGCCATGGTCCAATCAGAGCTCTCCTTTCATCTTGCTGTCGTCCAATCAGATCGCTCCTTTCCTCCTGCTGTGGTCCAATCAGATCCCTCCTTTCCTCTTGCTGTGGTCCAATCAGATCCCTCCTTTTATGCCACGGTCCAATCAGAGCTCTCCTTTCATCTTGCTGTGGTCCAATCAGATAGCTGCTTTCCTCCTGCTGTGGTCCAATCAGATCCTTCCTTTCCTCTTATTGTGATCCAATCAGATCCCTCCTTTTATGCCACGGTCCAATCAGAGCTCTCCTTTCATCTTGCTGTCGTCCAATCAGATCGCTCCTTTCCTCCTGCTGTGGTCCAATCAGATCCCTCCTTTCCTCTTGCTGTGGTCCAATCAGATCCCTCCTTTTATGCCACGGTCCAATCAGAGCTCTCCTTTCATCTTGCTGTCGTCCAATCAAATCGCTCCTTTCCTCCTGCTGTGGTCCAATCAGATCCCTCCTTTCTTCTTGCTGTGGTCCAATCAGATCGCTCCTTTTATGCCACGGTCCAATCAGAGCTCTCCTTTCATCTTGCTGTGGTCCAATCAGATTGCTCCTTTCCTCCTGCAGTTGTCCAATCAAATCCCTCCTTTTATTCCATGGTCCAATCAGAGCTATCCTTTCATCTTGCTGTCGTCCAATCAGATCGCTTCTTTCCTCCTGCTGTTTTCCAATCAGATCCCTCCTTTCCTCTTTCTGTGGTCCAATCAGATCCCTCCTTTTATGCCACGGTCCAATCAGAGCTCTCCTTTCATATTGCTGTCGTCCAATCAGATCGCTCCTTTCCTCCTGCTGTGGTCCAATCAGATCCCTCCTTTCTTCTTGCTGTGGTCCAATCAGATCGCTCCTTTTATGCCACGGTCCAATCAGAGCTCTCCTTTCATCTTGCTGTGGTCCAATCAGATTGCTCCTTTCCTCCTGCTGTGGTCCAATCAGATCCCTCCTTTTATGCCACGGTCCAATCAGAGCTCTCCTTTCATCTTGCTGTCGTCCAATCAGATCGCTGCTTTCCTCCTGCTGTGGTCCAATCAGATCCTTCCTTTCCTCTTGTTGTGATCCAATCAGATCCCTCCTTTTATGCCACGGTCCAATCAGAGCTCTCCTTTCATCTTGCTGTGGTCCAATCAGATCGCTCCTTTCCTCCTGCTGTGGTCCAATCAGATCCCTCCTTTCCTCTTGCTGTGGTCCAATCAGATCCCTCCTTTTATGCCACGGTCCAATCAGAGCTCTCCTTTCATCTTGCTGTCGTCCAATCAGATCGCTCCTTTCCTCCTGCTGTGGTCCAATCAGATCCCTCCTTTCCTCTTGCTGTGGTCCAATCAGATCCCTCCTTTTATGCCACGGTCCAATCAGAGCTCTCCTTTCATCTTGCTGTGGTCCAATCAGATCGCTCCTTTCCTCCTGCTGTGGTCAAATCAGATCGCTCCTTTCCTCTTGCTGTGGTCCAATCAGATCCCTCCTTTCCTCTTGCTGTGGTCCAATCAGATCCCTCCTTTTATGCCACGGTCCAATCAGAGCTCTCCTTTCATCTTGCTGTCGTCCAATCAGATCGCTCCTTTCCTCCTGCTGTGGTCCAATCAGAGCTCTCCTTTCATCTTGCTGTCGTCCAATCAGATCGCTCCTTTCCTCCTGCTGTGGTCCAATCAGATCCCTCCTTTCCTCTTGCTGTGGTCCAATCAGATCCCTCCTTTTATGCCACGGTCCAATCAGAGCTCTCCTTTCATCTTGCTGTCGTCCAATCAGATCGCTCCTTTCCTCCTGCTGTGGTCCAATCAGATCCCTCCTTTTCTCTTGCTGTGGTCCAATCAGATCGCTCCTTTCCTCCTGCTGTGGTCCAATCAGATCCCTCCTTTCTTCTTGCTGTGGTCCAATCAGATCGCTCCTTTTATGCCACGGTCCAATCAGAGCTCTCCTTTCATCTTGCTATGGTCCAATCAGATCGCTCCTTTCCTCCTGCAGTGGTCCAATCAAATCCCTCCTTTAATTCCATGGTCCAATCAGAGCTCTCCTTTCATCTTGCTGTCGTCCAATCAGATCGCTTCTTTCCTCCTGCTGTGTTCCAATCAGATGCCTCCTTTCCTCTTGCTGTGGTCCAATCAGATCCCTCCTTTTATGCCACGGTTCAATCAGAGCTCTCCTTTCATATTGCTGTCGTCCAATCAGATCGCTCCTTTCCTCCTGCTGTGGTCCAATCAGATCCCTCCTTTCTTCTTGCTGTGGTCCAATCAGATCCCTCCTTTTATGCCACGGTCCAATCAGAGCTCTCCTTTCATCTTGCTGTGGTCCAATCAGATCGCTCCTTTCCTCCTGCTGTGGTCCAATCAGATCCCTCCTTTTATGCCACGGTCCAATCAGAGCTCTCCATTCATCTTGCTGTCGTCCAATCAGATCGCTGCTTTCCTCCTGCTGTGGTCCAATCAGATCCTTCCTTTCCTCTTGTTGTGATCCAATCAGATCCCTCCTTTTATGCCACGGTCCAATCAGAGCTCTCCTTTCATCTTGCTGTGGTCCAATCAGATCGCTCCTTTTCTCCTGCTGTGGTCCAATCAGATCGCTCCTTTCCTCTTGCTGTGGTCCAATCAGATCCCTCCTTTTATGCCACGGTCCAATCAGTGCTCTCCTTTCATCTTGCTGTCGTCCAATCATATTGCTCCTTTCCTCCTGCTGTGGTCCAATCAGAGCTCTCCTTTCATCTTGCTGTCGTCCAATCAGATCGCTCCTTTCCTCCTGCTGTGGTCCAATCAGATCCCTCCTTTCCTCTTGCTGTAGTCCAATCAGATCACTCCTTTTATGCCACGGTCCAATCAGAGCTCTCCTTTCATCTTGCTGTCGTCCAATCAGATCGCTCCTTTCCTCCTGCTTTGGTCCAATCAGATCCCTCCTTTCCTCCTGCTGTGGTCCAATCAGATCCCTCCTTTCCTCTTGCTGTGGTCCAATCAGATCCCTCCTTTTATGCCAGGGTCCAATCAGAGCTCTCCTTTCATCTTGCTGTCGTCCAATCAGAGCTCTCCTTTCCTCCTGCTGTGGTCCAATCAGATCCCTGCTTTCCTCTTGCTGTGGTCCAATCAGATCCCTCCTTTTATGCCACGGTCCAATCAGAGCTCTCCTTTCATCTTGCTGTGGTCCAATCAGATCGCTCCTTTCCTCCTGCTGTGGTCCAATCAGATCCCTCCTTTCCTCTTGCTGTGGTCCAATCAGATCCCTCCTTTTATGCCACGGTCCAATCAGAGCTCTCCTTTCATCTTGCTGTGGTCCAATCAGATCGCTCCTTTCCTCCTGCTGTGGTCCAATCAGATCCCTCCTTTCCTCTTGCTGTGGTCCAATCAGATCGCTCCTTTCCTCCTGCTGTGGTCCAATCAGATCCCTCCTTTCTTCTTGCTGTGGTCCAATCAGATCGCTCCTTTTATGCCACGGTCCAATCAGAGCTCTCCTTTCCTCCTGCTGTGTTCCAATCAGATGCCTCCTTTCCTCTTGCTGTGGTCCAATCAGATCCCTCCTTTTATGCCACGGTCCAATCAGAGCTCTCCTTTCATATTGCTGTCGTCCAATCAGATCGCTCCTTTCCTCCTGCTGTGGTCCAATCAGATCCCTCCTTTCTTCTTGCTGTGGTCCAATCAGATCGCTCCTTTTATGCCACGGTCCAATCAGAGCTCTCCTTTCATCTTGCTGTGGTCCAATCAGATCGCTCCTTTCCTCCTGCTGTGGTCCAATCAGATCCCTCCTTTTATGCCACGGTCCAATCAGAGCTCTCCTTTCATCTTGCTGTCATCCAATCAGATCGCTGCTTTCCTCCTGCTGTGGTCCAATCAGATCCTTCCTTTCCTCTTGTTGTGATCCAATCAGATCCCTCCTTTTATGCCACGGTCCAATCAGAGCTCTCCTTTCATCTTGCTGTGGTCCAATCAGATCGCTCCTTTCCTCCTGCTGTGGTCCAATCAGATCCCTCCTTTCCTCTTGCTGTGGTCCAATCAGATCCCTCCTTTTATGCCACGGTCCAATCAGAGCTCTCCTTTCATCTTGCTGTCGTCCAATCAGATCGCTCCTTTCCTCCTGCTGTGGTCCAATCAGATCCCTCCTTTCCTCTTGCTGTAGTCCAATCAGATCCCTCCTTTTATGCCACGGTCCAATCAGAGCTCTCCTTTCATCTTGCTGTGGTCCAATCAGATCGCTCCTTTCCTCCTGCTGTGGTCCAATCAGATCCCTCCTTTCCTCTTGCTGTGGTCCAATCAGATCCCTCCTTTTATGCCACGGTCCAATCAGAGCTCTCCTTTCATCTTGCTATCGTCCAATCAGATCGCTCCTTTCCTCTTGCTGTGGTCCAATCAGATCCCTCCTTTTATGCCACGGTCCAATCAGTGCTCTCCTTTCATCTTGCTGTCGTCCAATCAGATTGCTCCTTTCCTCCTGCTGTGGTCCAATCAGAGCACTCCTTTCATCTTGCTGTCGTCCAATCAGATCGCTCCTTTCCTCCTGCTGTGGTCCAATCAGATCCCTCCTTTCCTCTTGCTGTGGTCCAATCAGATCACTCCTTTTATGCCACGGTCCAATCAGAGCTCTCCTTTCATCTTGCTGTCGTCCAATCAGATCGCTCCGTTCCTCCTGCTGTGGTTCAATCAGATCCCTCCTTTCCTCTTGCTGTGGTCCAATCAGATCCCTCCTTTTATGCCACGGTCCAATCAGAGCTCTCCTTTCATCTTGCTGTCGTCCAATCAGATCGCTCCTTTCCTCCTGCTGTGGTGCAATCAGATCCCTCCTTTCCACCTGCTGTGGTCCAATCAGATCCCTCCTTTCCTCTTGCTGTGGTCCAATCAGATCCCTCCTTTTATGCCACGGTCCAATCAGAGCTCTCCTTTCATCTTGCTGTGGTCCAATCAGATCGCTCCTTTCCTCCTGCTGTGGTCCAATCAGATCCCTCCTTTCCTCTTGCTGTGGTCCAATCAGATCCCTCCTTTTATGCCACGGTCCAATCAGAGCTCTCCTTTCATCTTGCTGTGGTCCAATCAGATCGCTCCTTTCCTCCTGCTGTGGTCCAATCAGATCCCTCCTTTTATGCCACGGTCCAATCAGAGCTCTCCTTTCATCTTGCTGTCGTCCAATCAGATCGCTGCTTTCCTCCTGCTGTGGTCCAATCAGATCCTTCCTTTCCTCTTGTTGTGATCCAATCAGATCCCTCCTTTTATGCCACGGTCCAATCAGAGCTCTCCTTTCATCTTGCTGTGGTCCAATCAGATCGCTCCTTTCCTCCTGCTGTGGTCCAATCAGATCCCTCCTTTCCTCTTGCTGTGGTCCAATCAGATCCCTCCTTTTATGCCACGGTCCAATCAGAGCTCTCCTTTCATCTTGCTGTCGTCCAATCAGATCGCTCCTTTCCTCCTGCTGTGGTCCAATCAGATCACTCCTTTTATGCCACGGTCCAATCAGAGCTCTCCTTTCATCTTGCTAAAGTCCAATCAGATCGCTCCTTTCCTCCTGCTGTGGTCCAATCAGATCCCTCCTTTCCTCTTGCTGTGGTCCAATCAGATCCCTCCTTTTATGCCACGGTCCAATCAGTGCTCTACTTTCATCTTGCTGTCGTCCAATCAGATTGCTCCTTTCCTCCTGCTGTGGTCCAATCAGAGCTCTCCTTTCATCTTGCTGTCGTCCAATCAGATCGCTCCTTTCCTCCTGCTGTGGTCCAATCAGATCCCTCCTTTCCTCTTGCTGTGGTCCAATCAGATCACTCCTTTTATGCCACGGTCCAATCAGAGCTCTCCTTTCATCTTGCTGTCGTCCAATCAGAGCTCTCCTTTCATCTTGCTGTCGTCCAATCAGATCGCTCCTTTCCTCCTGCTGTGGTTCAATCAGATCCCTCCTTTCCTCTTGCTGTGGTCCAATCAGATCCTTCCTTTTATGCCACGGTCCAATCAGAGCTCTCCTTTCATCTTGCTGTCGTCCAATCAGATCGCTCCTTTCCTCCTGCTGTGGTGCAATCAGATCCCTCCTTTCCACCTGCTGTGGTCCAATCAGATCCCTCCTTTCCTCTTGCTGTGGTCCAATCAGATCCCTCCTTTTATGCCACGGTCCAATCAGAGCTCTCCTTTCATCTTGCTGTGGTCCAATCAGATCGCTCCTTTCCTCCTGCTGTGGTCCAATCAGATCCCTCCTTTCCTCTTGCTGTGGTCCAATCAGATCCCTCCTTTTATGCCACGGTCCAATCAGAGCTCTTCTTTCATATTGCTGTGGTCCAATCAGATCGCTCCTTTCCTCCTGCTGTGGTCCAATCAGATCCCTCCTTTCTTCTTGCTGTGGTCCAATCAGATCGCTCCTTTTATGCCACGGTCCAATCAGAGCTCTCCTTTCATCTTGCTGTGGTCCAATCAGATTGCTCCTTTCCTCCTGCTGTGGTCCAATCAAATCCCTCCTTTTATGCCACGGTCCAATCAGAGCTCTCCTTTCATCTTGCTGTCGTCCAATCAGATCGCTGCTTTCCTCCTGCTGTGGTCTAATCAGATCCTTCCTTTCCTCTTGTTGTGATCCAATCAGATCCCTCCTTTTATGCCACGGTCCAATCAGAGCTCTCCTTTCATCTTGCTGTGGTCCAATCAGATCGCTCCTTTCCTCCTGCTGTTGTCCAATCAGATCCCTCCTTTTATGCCACGGTCTAATCAGAGCTCTCCTTTCATCTTGCTGTCGTCCAATCAGATCGCTGCTTTCCTCCTGCTGTGGTCCAATCAGATCCTTCCTTTCCTCTTGTTGTGATCCAATCAGATCCCTCCTTTTATGCCACGGTCCAATCAGAGCTCTCCTTTCATCTTGCTGTGGTCCAATCAGATCGCTCCTTTCCTCCTGCTGTGGTCCAATCAGATCGCTCCTTTCCTCTTGCTGTGGTCCAATCAGATCCCTCCTTTTATGCCACGGTCCAATCAGTGCTCTCCTTTCATCTTGCTGTCGTCCAATCAGATCGCTCCTTTCCTCCTGCTGTGGTCCAATCAGATCCCTCCTTTCCTCTTGCTGTAGTCCAATCAGATCCCTCCTTTTATGCCACGGTCCAATCAGAGCTCTCCTTTCATCTTGCTGTGGTCCAATCAGATCGCTCCTTTCCTCCTGCTGTGGTCCAATCAGTACCCTCCTTTCCTCTTGCTGTGGTCCAATCAGATCCCTCCTTTTATGCCACGGTCCAATCAGAGCTCTCCTTTCATCTTGCTATCGTCCAATCAGATCGCTCCTTTCCTCTTGCTGTGGTCCAATCAGATCCCTCCTTTTATGCCACGGTCCAATCAGTGCTCTCCTTTCATCTTGCTGTCGTCCAATCAGATTGCTCCTTTCCTCCTGCTGTGGTCCAATCAGAGCACTCCTTTCATCTTGCTGTCGTCCAATCAGATCGCTCCTTTCCTCCTGCTGTGGTCCAATCAGATCCCTCCTTTTATGCCACGGTCCAATCAGAGCTCTCCTTTCATCTTGCTGTCATCCAATCAGATCGCTGCTTTCCTCCTGCTGTGGTCCAATCAGATCCTTCCTTTCCTCTTGTTGTGATCCAATCAGATCCCTCCTTTTATGCCACGGTCCAATCAGAGCTCTCCTTTCATCTTGCTGTGGTCCAATCAGATCGCTCCTTTCCTCCTGCTGTGGTCCAATCAGATCCCTCCTTTCCTCTTGCTGTGGTCCAATCAGATCCCTCCTTTTATGCCACGGTCCAATCAGAGCTCTCCTTTCATCTTGCTGTCGTCCAATCAGATCGCTCCTTTCCTCCTGCTGTGGTCCAATCAGATCCCTCCTTTCCTCTTGCTGTAGTCCAATCAGATCCCTCCTTTTATGCCACGGTCCAATCAGAGCTCTCCTTTCATCTTGCTGTGGTCCAATCAGATCGCTCCTTTCCTCCTGCTGTGGTCCAATCAGATCCCTCCTTTCCTCTTGCTGTGGTCCAATCAGATCCCTCCTTTTATGCCACGGTCCAATCAGAGCTCTCCTTTCATCTTGCTATCGTCCAATCAGATCGCTCCTTTCCTCTTGCTGTGGTCCAATCAGATCCCTCCTTTTATGCCACGGTCCAATCAGTGCTCTCCTTTCATCTTGCTGTCGTCCAATCAGATTGCTCCTTTCCTCCTGCTGTGGTCCAATCAGAGCACTCCTTTCATCTTGCTGTCGTCCAATCAGATCGCTCCTTTCCTCCTGCTGTGGTCCAATCAGATCCCTCCTTTCCTCTTGCTGTGGTCCAATCAGATCACTCCTTTTATGCCACGGTCCAATCAGAGCTCTCCTTTCATCTTGCTGTCGTCCAATCAGATCGCTCCGTTCCTCCTGCTGTGGTTCAATCAGATCCCTCCTTTCCTCTTGCTGTGGTCCAATCAGATCCCTCCTTTTATGCCACGGTCCAATCAGAGCTCTCCTTTCATCTTGCTGTCGTCCAATCAGATCGCTCCTTTCCTCCTGCTGTGGTGCAATCAGATCCCTCCTTTCCACCTGCTGTGGTCCAATCAGATCCCTCCTTTCCTCTTGCTGTGGTCCAATCAGATCCCTCCTTTTATGCCACGGTCCAATCAGAGCTCTCCTTTCATCTTGCTGTGGTCCAATCAGATCGCTCCTTTCCTCCTGCTGTGGTCCAATCAGATCCCTCCTTTCCTCTTGCTGTGGTCCAATCAGATCCCTCCTTTTATGCCACGGTCCAATCAGAGCTCTCCTTTCATCTTGCTGTGGTCCAATCAGATCGCTCCTTTCCTCCTGCTGTGGTCCAATCAGATCCCTCCTTTTATGCCACGGTCCAATCAGAGCTCTCCTTTCATCTTGCTGTCGTCCAATCAGATCGCTGCTTTCCTCCTGCTGTGGTCCAATCAGATCCTTCCTTTCCTCTTGTTGTGATCCAATCAGATCCCTCCTTTTATGCCACGGTCCAATCAGAGCTCTCCTTTCATCTTGCTGTGGTCCAATCAGATCGCTCCTTTCCTCCTGCTGTGGTCCAATCAGATCCCTCCTTTCCTCTTGCTGTGGTCCAATCAGATCCCTCCTTTTATGCCACGGTCCAATCAGAGCTCTCCTTTCATCTTGCTGTCGTCCAATCAGATCGCTCCTTTCCTCCTGCTGTGGTCCAATCAGATCACTCCTTTTATGCCACGGTCCAATCAGAGCTCTCCTTTCATCTTGCTAAAGTCCAATCAGATCGCTCCTTTCCTCCTGCTGTGGTCCAATCAGATCCCTCCTTTCCTCTTGCTGTGGTCCAATCAGATCCCTCCTTTTATGCCACGGTCCAATCAGTGCTCTACTTTCATCTTGCTGTCGTCCAATCAGATTGCTCCTTTCCTCCTGCTGTGGTCCAATCAGAGCTCTCCTTTCATCTTGCTGTCGTCCAATCAGATCGCTCCTTTCCTCCTGCTGTGGTCCAATCAGATCCCTCCTTTCCTCTTGCTGTGGTCCAATCAGATCACTCCTTTTATGCCACGGTCCAATCAGAGCTCTCCTTTCATCTTGCTGTCGTCCAATCAGAGCTCTCCTTTCATCTTGCTGTCGTCCAATCAGATCGCTCCTTTCCTCCTGCTGTGGTTCAATCAGATCCCTCCTTTCCTCTTGCTGTGGTCCAATCAGATCCTTCCTTTTATGCCACGGTCCAATCAGAGCTCTCCTTTCATCTTGCTGTCGTCCAATCAGATCGCTCCTTTCCTCCTGCTGTGGTGCAATCAGATCCCTCCTTTCCACCTGCTGTGGTCCAATCAGATCCCTCCTTTCCTCTTGCTGTGGTCCAATCAGATCCCTCCTTTTATGCCACGGTCCAATCAGAGCTCTCCTTTCATCTTGCTGTGGTCCAATCAGATCGCTCCTTTCCTCCTGCTGTGGTCCAATCAGATCCCTCCTTTCCTCTTGCTGTGGTCCAATCAGATCCCTCCTTTTATGCCACGGTCCAATCAGAGCTCTTCTTTCATATTGCTGTGGTCCAATCAGATCGCTCCTTTCCTCCTGCTGTGGTCCAATCAGATCCCTCCTTTCTTCTTGCTGTGGTCCAATCAGATCGCTCCTTTTATGCCACGGTCCAATCAGAGCTCTCCTTTCATCTTGCTGTGGTCCAATCAGATTGCTCCTTTCCTCCTGCTGTGGTCCAATCAAATCCCTCCTTTTATGCCACGGTCCAATCAGAGCTCTCCTTTCATCTTGCTGTCGTCCAATCAGATCGCTGCTTTCCTCCTGCTGTGGTCTAATCAGATCCTTCCTTTCCTCTTGTTGTGATCCAATCAGATCCCTCCTTTTATGCCACGGTCCAATCAGAGCTCTCCTTTCATCTTGCTGTGGTCCAATCAGATCGCTCCTTTCCTCCTGCTGTTGTCCAATCAGATCCCTCCTTTTATGCCACGGTCTAATCAGAGCTCTCCTTTCATCTTGCTGTCGTCCAATCAGATCGCTGCTTTCCTCCTGCTGTGGTCCAATCAGATCCTTCCTTTCCTCTTGTTGTGATCCAATCAGATCCCTCCTTTTATGCCACGGTCCAATCAGAGCTCTCCTTTCATCTTGCTGTGGTCCAATCAGATCGCTCCTTTCCTCCTGCTGTGGTCCAATCAGATCGCTCCTTTCCTCTTGCTGTGGTCCAATCAGATCCCTCCTTTTATGCCACGGTCCAATCAGTGCTCTCCTTTCATCTTGCTGTCGTCCAATCAGATCGCTCCTTTCCTCCTGCTGTGGTCCAATCAGATCCCTCCTTTCCTCTTGCTGTAGTCCAATCAGATCCCTCCTTTTATGCCACGGTCCAATCAGAGCTCTCCTTTCATCTTGCTGTGGTCCAATCAGATCGCTCCTTTCCTCCTGCTGTGGTCCAATCAGTACCCTCCTTTCCTCTTGCTGTGGTCCAATCAGATCCCTCCTTTTATGCCACGGTCCAATCAGAGCTCTCCTTTCATCTTGCTATCGTCCAATCAGATCGCTCCTTTCCTCTTGCTGTGGTCCAATCAGATCCCTCCTTTTATGCCACGGTCCAATCAGTGCTCTCCTTTCATCTTGCTGTCGTCCAATCAGATTGCTCCTTTCCTCCTGCTGTGGTCCAATCAGAGCACTCCTTTCATCTTGCTGTCGTCCAATCAGATCGCTCCTTTCCTCCTGCTGTGGTCCAATCAGATCCCTCCTTTCCTCTTGCTGTGGTCCAATCAGATCCCTCCTTTTATGCCAGGGTCCAATCAGAGCTCTCCTTTCATCTTGCTGTCGTCCAATCAGATCGCTCCTTTCCTCCTGCTGTGGTTCAATCAGATCCCTCCTTTCCTCTTGCTGTGGTCCAATCAGATCCCTCCTTTTATGCCACGGTCCAATCAGAGCTCTCCTTTCATCTTGATGTCGTCCAATCAGATCGCTCCTTTCCTCCTGCTGTGGTGCAATCAGATCCCTCCTTTCCACCTGCTGTGGTCCAATCAGATCCCTCCTTTCCTCTTGCTGTGGTCCAATCAGATCCCTCCTTTTATGCCACGGTCCAATCAGAGCTCTCCTTTCATCTTGCTGTGGTCCAATCAGATCGCTCCTTTCCTCCTGCTGTGGTCCAATCAGATCCCTCCTTTCCTCTTGCTGTGGTCCAATCAGATCCCTCCTTTTATGCCACGGTCCAATCAGAGCTCTCCTTTCATCTTGCTGTGGTCCAATCAGATCGCTCCTTTCCTCCTGCTGTGGTCCAATCAGATCGCTCCTTTTATGCCACGGTCCAATCAGAGCTCTCCTTTCATCTTGCTGTCGTCCAATCAGATCGCTGCTTTCCTCCTGCTGTGGTCCAATCAGATCCTTCCTTTCCTCTTGTTGTGATCCAATCAGATCCCTCCTTTTATGCCACTGTCCAATCAGAGCTCTCCTTTCATCTTGCTGTGGTCCAATCAGATCGCTCCTTTCCTCCTGCTGTGGTCCAATCAGATCCCTCCTTTTATGCCACGGTCCAATCAGAGCTCTCCTTTCATCTTGCTGTCGTCCAATCAGATCGCTCCTTTCCTCCTTCTGTGGTCCAATCAGATCCCTCCTTTCCTCTTGCTGTGGTCCAATCAGATCCCTCCTTTTATGCCACGGTCCAATCAGAGCTCTCCTTTCATCTTGCTGTCGTCCAATCAGATCGCTCCTTTCCTCCTGCTGTGGTCCAATCAGATCCCTCCTTTCCTCTTACTGTGGTCCAATCAGATCGCTCCTTTAATGCCACGGTCCAATCAGAGCTCTCCTTTCATCTTGCTGTCGTCCAATCATATCGCTCCTTTACTTCTGCTGTGGTCCAATCAGATCCCTCCTTTTATGCCACGGTCCAATCAGAGCTCTCCTTTCATCTTGCTGTCGTCCAATCAGATCGCTCCTTTCCTCCTGCTGTGGTCCAATCAGATCCCTCCTTTTATGCCATGGTCCAATCAGAGCTCTCCTTTCATCTTGCTGTCGTCCAATCAGATCGCTCCTTTCCTCCTGCTGTGGTCCAATCAGAGCTCTCCTTTCATCTTGCTGTCGTCCAATCAGATCTCTCCTTTCCTCCTGCTGTGGTCCAATCAGATCCCTCCTTTCCTCTTGCTGTGGTCCAATCAGATCCCTCCTTTTATGCCACGGTCCAATCAGAGCTCTCCTTTCATCTTGCTGTCGTCCAATCAGATCGCTCCTTTCCTCCTGCTGTGGTCCAATCAGATCCCTCCTTTCCTCTTACTGTGGTCCAATCAGATCGCTCCTTTAATGCCACGGTCCAATCAGAGCTCTCCTTTCATCTTGCTGTCGTCCAATCATATCGCTCCTTTACTTCTGCTGTGGTCCAATCAGATCCCTCCTTTTATGCCACGGTCCAATCAGAGCTCTCCTTTCATCTTGCTGTCGTCCAATCAGATCGCTCCTTTCCTCCTGCTGTGGTCCAATCAGATCCCTCCTTTTATGCCACGGTCCAATCAGAGCTCTCCTTTCATCTTGCTGTCGTCCAATCAGATCGCTCCTTTCCTCCTGCTGTGGTCCAATCAGAGCTCTCCTTTCATCTTGCTGTCGTCCAATCAGATCTCTCCTTTCCTCCTGCTGTGGTCCAATCAGATCCCTCCTTTCCTCTTGCTGTGGTCCAATCAGATCCCTCCTTTTATGCCACGGTCCAATCAGAGCTCTCCTTTCATCTTGCTGTCGTCCAATCAGATCGCTCCTTTCCTCCTGCTGTGGTCCAATCAGATCCCTCCTTTCCTCTTACTGTGGTCCAATCAGATCCCTCCTTTTATGCCACGGTCCAATCAGAGCTCTCCTTTCCTCTTGCTGTCATCCAATCAGATCGCTCCTTTCCTCCTGCTGTGGTCCAATCAGATCCCTCCTTTTATGCCACGGTCCAATCAGAGCTCTCCTTTCATCTTGCTGTCCTCCAATCAGATCGCTCCTTTCCTCCTGCTGTGGTCCAATCAGATCCCTCCTTTCCTCCTGCTGTGGTCCAATCAGATCCCTCCTTTTATGCCACGGTCCAATCAGAGCTGTCCTTTCATCTTGCTGTCGTCCAATCAGATTGCTCCTTTCCTACTGCTGTAGTCCAATCAGATCCCTCCTTTTATGCCACGGTCCAATCAGAGCTCTCCTTTCCTCTTGCTGTCATCCAATCAGATCGCTCCTTTCCTCCTGCTGTGGTCCAATCAGATCCCTCCTTTTATGCCACGGTCCAATCAGAGCTCTCCTTTCATCTTGCTGTCGTCCAATCAGATCGCTCCTTTCCTCTTGCTGTGGTCCAATCAGATCGCTCCTTTTATGCCACGGTCCAATCAGAGCTCTCCTTTCATCTTGCTGTCGTCCAATCAGATCGCTCCTTTCCTCCTGCTGTGGTGCAATCAGATCCCTCCTTTCCACCTGCTGTGGTCCAATCAGATCCCTCCTTTCCTCTTGCTGTGGTCCAATCAGATCCCTCCTTTTATGCCACGGTCCAATCAGAGCTCTCCTTTCATCTTGCTGTGGTCCAATCAGATCGCTCCTTTCCTCCTGCTGTGGTCCAATCAGATCCCTCCTTTCCTCTTGCTGTGGTCCAATCAGATCCCTCCTTTTATGCCACGGTCCAATCAGAGCTCTCCTTTCATCTTGCTGTGGTCCAATCAGATCGCTCCTTTCCTCCTGCTGTGGTCCAATCAGATCGCTCCTTTTATGCCACGGTCCAATCAGAGCTCTCCTTTCATCTTGCTGTCGTCCAATCAGATCGCTGCTTTCCTCCTGCTGTGGTCCAATCAGATCCTTCCTTTCCTCTTGTTGTGATCCAATCAGATCCCTCCTTTTATGCCACGGTCCAATCAGAGCTCTCCTTTCATCTTGCTGTGGTCCAATCAGATCGCTCCTTTCCTCCTGCTGTGGTCCAATCAGATCCCTCCTTTTATGCCACGGTCCAATCAGAGCTCTCCTTTCATCTTGCTGTCGTCCAATCAGATCGCTCCTTTCCTCCTTCTGTGGTCCAATCAGATCCCTCCTTTCCTCTTGCTGTGGTCCAATCAGATCCCTCCTTTTATGCCACGGTCCAATCAGAGCTCTCCTTTCATCTTGCTGTCGTCCAATCAGATCGCTCCTTTCCTCCTGCTGTGGTCCAATCAGATCCCTCCTTTCCTCTTACTGTGGTCCAATCAGATCGCTCCTTTAATGCCACGGTCCAATCAGAGCTCTCCTTTCATCTTGCTGTCGTCCAATCATATCGCTCCTTTACTTCTGCTGTGGTCCAATCAGATCCCTCCTTTTATGCCACGGTCCAATCAGAGCTCTCCTTTCATCTTGCTGTCGTCCATTCAGATCGCTCCTTTCCTCCTGCTGTGGTCCAATCAGATCCCTCCTTTTATGCCATGGTCCAATCAGAGCTCTCCTTTCATCTTGCTGTCGTCCAATCAGATCGCTCCTTTCCTCCTGCTGTGGTCCAATCAGAGCTCTCCTTTCATCTTGCTGTCGTCCAATCAGATCTCTCCTTTCCTCCTGCTGTGGTCCAATCAGATCCCTCCTTTCCTCTTGCTGTGGTCCAATCAGATCCCTCCTTTTATGCCACGGTCCAATCAGAGCTCTCCTTTCATCTTGCTGTCGTCCAATCAGATCGCTCCTTTCCTCCTGCTGTGGTCCAATCAGATCCCTCCTTTCCTCTTACTGTGGTCCAATCAGATCGCTCCTTTAATGCCACGGTCCAATCAGAGCTCTCCTTTCATCTTGCTGTCGTCCAATCATATCGCTCCTTTACTTCTGCTGTGGTCCAATCAGATCCCTCCTTTTATGCCACGGTCCAATCAGAGCTCTCCTTTCATCTTGCTGTCGTCCAATCAGATCGCTCCTTTCCTCCTGCTGTGGTCCAATCAGATCCCTCCTTTTATGCCACGGTCCAATCAGAGCTCTCCTTTCATCTTGCTGTCGTCCAATCAGATCGCTCCTTTCCTCCTGCTGTGGTCCAATCAGAGCTCTCCTTTCTTCTTGCTGTCGTCCAATCAGATCGCTCCTTTCCTCCTACTGTGGTCCAATCAGATCCCTCCTTTCCTCTTTCTGTGGTCCAATCAGATCCCTCCTTTTATGCCACGGTCCAATCAGAGCTCTCCTTTCATCTTGCTATCGTCCAATCAGATCGCTCCTTTCCTCCTGCTGTGGTCCAATCAGATCCCTCCTTTCCTCTTGCTGTGGTCCAATCAGATCGCTCCTTTCCTCCTGCTGTGGTCCAATCAGAGCTCTCCTTTCATCTTGCTGTCGTCCAATCAGATCGCTCCTATCCTCCTGCTGTTGTCCAATCAGATCCCTCCTTTCCTCTTTCTGTGGTCCAATCAGATCACTCCTTTTATGCCACGGTCCAATCAGAGCTCTCCTTTCATCTTGCTAAAGTCCAATCAGATCGCTCCTTTCCTCCTGCTGTGGTCCAATCAGATCCCTCCTTTCCTCTTGCTGTGGTCCAATCAGATCCCTCCTTTTATGCCACGGTCCAATCAGAGCTCTCCTTTCATCTTGCTATTGTCCAATCAGATCGCTCCTTTCATCCTGCTGTGGTCCAATCAGATCCCTCCTTTCCTCTTGCTGTGGTCCAATCAGATCCCTCCTTTTATGCCACGGTCCAATCAGAGCTCTCCTTTCATCTTGCTGTGGTCCAATCAGATCGCTCCTTTACTCCTGCAGTGGTCCAATCAGATCCCTCCTTTTATGCCATGGTCCAATCAGAGCTCTCCTTTCATCTTGCTGTCGTCAAATCAGATCGCTCCTTTCTTCCTGCTGTGGTCCAATCAGATCCCTCCTTTCCTCTTTCTGTGGTCCAATCAGATCACTCCTTTTATGCCACGGTCCAATCAGAGCTCTCCTTTCATCTTGCTGTCGTCCAATCAGATTGCTCCTTTCCTCCTGCTGTGGTCCAATCAGATCCCTCCTTTTATGCCACGGTCCAATCAGAGCTCTCCTTTCCTCTTGCTGTCATCCAATCAGATTGCTCCTTTCCTCCTGCTGTGGTCCAATCAGATCCCTCCTTTTATGCCACGGTCCAATCAGAGCTCTCCTTTCATCTTGCTATCGTCCAATCAGATCGCTCCTTTCCTCCTGCTGTGGTCCAATCAGATCCCTCCTTTCCTCTTGCTGTGGTCCAATCAGATCGCTCCTTTCCTCCTGCTGTGGTCCAATCAGAGCTCTCCTTTCATCTTGCTGTGGTCCAATCAGATCGCTCCTTTCCTCCTGCAGTGGTCCAATCAGATCCCTCCTTTCCTCTTGCTGTCGTCCAATCAGATCCCTCCTTTTATGCCACGGTCCAATCAGAGCTCTCCTTTCATCTTGCTGTGGTCCAATCAGATCGCTCCTTTCCTCCTGCTGTGGTCCAATCAGATCCCTCCTTTACTCTTGCTGTGGTCCAATCAGATCCCTCCTTTTATGCCTGGGTCCAATCAGAGCTCTCCTTTCATCTTGCTGTGGTCCAATCAGAGCTCTCCTTTCCTCCTGCTGTGGTCCAATCAGATCCCTCCTTTTATGCCACGGTCCAATCAGAGCTCTCCTTTCATCTTGCTGTGGTCCAATCAGATCGCTCCTTTCCTCCTGCTGTGGTCCAATCAGATCCCTCCTTTTATGCCACGGTCCAATCAGAGCTCTCATTTCATCTTGCTGTCGTCCAATCAGATCGCTCCTTTTCTCCTGCTGTGGTCCAATCAGAGCTCTCCTTTCATCTTGCTGTCGTCCAATCAGATCGCTCCTTTCCTCTTGCTGTTGTCCAATTAGATCCCTCCTTTCCTCTTGCTGTGGTCCAATCAGATCCCTCCTTTTATGCCATGGTCCAATCAGAGTTCTCCTTTCATCTTGCTGTGGTCCAATCAGATCCCTCCTTTTATGCCACGGTCCAATCAGAGCTCTCCTTTCATCTTGCTGTCGTCCAATCAGATCGCTCCTTTCCTCCTTCTGTGGTCCAATCAGATCCCTCCTTTCCTCTTGCTGTGGTCCAATCAGATCCCTCCTTTTATGCCACGGTCCAATCAGAGCTCTCCTTTCATCTTGCTGTCGTCCAATCAGATCGCTCCTTTCCTCCTGCTGTGGTCCAATCAGATCCCTCCTTTCCTCTTACTGTGGTCCAATCAGATCGCTCCTTTAATGCCACGGTCCAATCAGAGCTCTCCTTTCATCTTGCTGTCGTCCAATCATATCGCTCCTTTACTTCTGCTGTGGTCCAATCAGATCCCTCCTTTTATGCCACGGTCCAATCAGAGCTCTCCTTTCATCTTGCTGTCGTCCAATCAGATCGCTCCTTTCCTCCTGCTGTGGTCCAATCAGATCCCTCCTTTTATGCCACGGTCCAATCAGAGCTCTCCTTTCATCTTGCTGTCGTCCAATCAGATCGCTCCTTTCCTCCTGCTGTGGTCCAATCAGAGCTCTCCTTTCATCTTGCTGTCGTCCAATCAGATCTCTCCTTTCCTCCTGCTGTGGTCCAATCAGATCCCTCCTTTCCTCTTGCTGTGGTCCAATCAGATCCCTCCTTTTATGCCACGGTCCAATCAGAGCTCTCCTTTCATCTTGCTGTCGTCCAATCAGATCGCTCCTTTCCTCCTGCTGTGGTCCAATCAGATCCCTCCTTTCCTCTTACTGTGGTCCAATCAGATCGCTCCTTTAATGCCACGGTCCAATCAGAGCTCTCCTTTCATCTTGCTGTCGTCCAATCATATCGCTCCTTTACTTCTGCTGTGGTCCAATCAGATCCCTCCTTTTATGCCACGGTCCAATCAGAGCTCTCCTTTCATCTTGCTGTCGTCCAATCAGATCGCTCCTTTCCTCCTGCTGTGGTCCAATCAGATCCCTCCTTTTATGCCACGGTCCAATCAGAGCTCTCCTTTCATCTTGCTGTCGTCCAATCAGATCGCTCCTTTCCTCCTGCTGTGGTCCAATCAGAGCTCTCCTTTCATCTTGCTGTCGTCCAATCAGATCTCTCCTTTCCTCCTGCTGTGGTCCAATCAGATCCCTCCTTTCCTCTTGCTGTGGTCCAATCAGATCCCTCCTTTTATGCCACGGTCCAATCAGAGCTCTCCTTTCATCTTGCTGTGGTCCAATCAGATCGCTCCTTTCCTCCTGCTGTGGTCCAATCAGATCCCTCCTTTCCTCTTACTGTGGTCCAATCAGATCCCTCCTTTTATGCCACGGTCCAATCAGAGCTCACCTTTCCTCTTGCTGTCATCCAATCAGATCGCTCCTTTCCTCCTGCTGTGGTCCAATCAGATCCCTCCTTTTATGCCACGGTCAAATCAGAGCTGTCCTTTCATCTTGCTGTCCTCCAATCAGATCGCTCCTTTCCTCCTGCTGTGGTCCAATCAGATCCCTCCTTTCCTCTTGCTGTGGTCCAATCAGATCCCTCCTTTTATGCCACGGTCCAATCAGAGCTGTCCTTTCATCTTGCTGTCTTCCAATCAGATTGCTCCTTTCCTACTGCTGTGGTCCAATCAGATCCCTCCTTTTATGCCACGGTCCAATCACAGCTCTCCTTTCATCTTGCTGTCATCCAATCAGATCGCTCCTTTCCTCCTGCTGTGGTCCAATCAGATCCCTCCTTTTATGCCACGGTCCAATCAGAGCTCTCCTTTCATCTTGCTGTCGTCCAATCAGATCGCTCCTTTCCTCCTGCTGTGGTCCAATCAGAGCTCTCCTTTCTTCTTGCTGTCGTCCAATCAGATCGCTCCTTTCCTCCTACTGTGGTCCAATCAGATCCCTCCTTTCCTCTTTCTGTGGTCCAATCAGATCCCTCCTTTTATGCCACGGTCCAATCAGAGCTCTCCTTTCATCTTGCTATCGTCCAATCAGATCGCTCCTTTCCTCCTGCTGTGGTCCAATCAGATCCCTCCTTTCCTCTTGCTGTGGTCCAATCAGATCGCTCCTTTCCTCCTGCTGTGGTCCAATCAGAGCTCTCCTTTCATCTTGCTGTCGTCCAATCAGATCGCTCCTATCCTCCTGCTGTTGTCCAATCAGATCCCTCCTTTCCTCTTTCTGTGGTCCAATCAGATCACTCCTTTTATGCCACGGTCCAATCAGAGCTCTCCTTTCATCTTGCTGTCCTCCAATCAGATCGCTCCTTTCCTCCTGCTGTGGTCCAATCAGATCCCTCCTTTCCTCTTGCTGTGGTCCAATCAGATCCCTCCTTTTATGCCACGGTCCAATCAGAGCTGTCCTTTCATCTTGCTGTCGTCCAATCAGATTGCTCCTTTCCTACTGCTGTGGTCCAATCAGATCCCTCCTTTTATGCCACGGTCCAATCAGAGCTCTCCTTTCCTCTTGCTGTCATCCAATCAGATCGCTCCTTTCCTCCTGCTGTGGTCCAATCAGATCCCTCCTTTCCTCTTGCTGTGGTCCAATCAAATCCCTCCTTTTATGCCACGGTCCAATCAGAGCTCTCCTTTCATCTTGCTGTCGTCTCAATCAGATCGCTCCTTTCCTCCTGCTGTGGTCCAATCAGATCCCTCCTTTCCTCTTGCTGTGGTCCAATCAGATCCCTCCTTTTATGCCACGGTCCAATCAGAGCTCTCCTTTCATCTTGCTGTCGTCCAATCAGATCGCTCCTTTCCTCCTGCTGTGGTCCAATCAGATCCCTCCTTTTATGCCATGGTCCAATCAGAGCTCTCCTTTAATCTTGCTGTCGTCCAATCAGATTGCTCCTTTCCTCCTGCTGTGGTCCAATCAGAGCTCTCCTTTCATCTTGCTGTCGTCCAATCAGATCGCTCCTTTCCTCCTGCTGTGGTCCAATCAGATCCCTCCTTTCCTCTTGCTGTCGTCCAATCAGATCCCTCCTTTTATGCCACGGTCCAATCAGAGCTCTCCTTTCATCTTGCTGTCGTCCAATCAGATCGCTCCTTTCCTCCTGCTGTGGTGCAATCAGATCCCTCCTTTCCTCCTGCTGTGGTCCAATCAGATCCCTCCTTTCCTCTTGCTGTGGTCCAATCAGATCCCTCCTTTTATGCCACTGTCCAATCAGAGCTCTCCTTTCATCTTGCTGTGGTCCAATCAGATCGCTCCTTTCCTCCTGCTGTGGTCCAATCAGATCCCTCCTTTCCTCTTGCTGTGGTCCAATCAGATCCCTCCTTTTATGCCACGGTCCAATCAGAGCTCTCCTTTCATCTTGCTGTGGTCCAATCAGATCGCTCCTTTCCTCCTGCTGTGGTCCAATCAGATCCCTCCTTTTATGCCACGGTCCAATCAGAGCTCTCCTTTCATCTTGCTGTCGTCCAATCAGATCGCTGCTTTCTTCCTGCTGTGGTCCAATCAGATCCTTCCTTTCCTCTTGTTGTGATCCAATCAGATCCCTCCTTTTATGCCACGGTCCAATCAAAGCTCTCCTTTCATCTTGCTGTGGTCCAATCAGATCGCTCCTTTCCTCCTGCTGTGGTCCAATCAGATCCCTCCTTTCCTCTTGCTGTGGTCCAATCAGATCCCTCCTTTTATGCCACGGTCCAATCAGAGCTCTCCTTTCATCTTGCTGTCGTCCAATCAGATCGCTCCTTTCCTCCTGCTGTGGTCCAATCAGATCCCTCCTTTCCTCTTGCTGTGGTCCAATCAGATCCCTCCTTTTATGCCACGGTCCAATCAGAGCTCTCTTTCATCTTGCTGTCGTCCAATCAGATCGCTCCTTTCCTCCTGCTGTGGTCCAATCAGATCCCTCCTTTCCTCTTGCTGTGGTCCAATCAGATCCCTCCTTTTATGCCATGGTCCAATCAGAGCTCTCCTTTCATCTTGCTGTCGTCCAATCAAATCGCTCCTTTCATCCTGCTGTGGTCCAATCAGATCCCTCCTTTCCTCTTGCTGTGGTCCAATCAGATCCCTCCTTTTATACCACGATCCAATCAGAGCTCTCCTTTCATCTTGCTGTCGTCCAATCAGATCGCTCCTTTCCTCGTGCTGTGGTCCAATCAGATCCCTCCTTTCTTCTTGCTGTGGTCCAATCAGATCGCTCCTTTTATGCCACGGTCCAATCAGAGCTCTCCTTTCATCTTGCTGTGGTCCAATCAGATCGCTCCTTTCCTCCTGCAGTGGTCCAATCAAATCCCTCCTTTTATTCCATGGTCCAATCAGAGCTCTCCTTTCATCTTGCTGTCGTCCAATCAGATCGCTTCTTTCCTCCTGCTGTTTTCCAATCAGATCCCTCCTTTCCTCTTGCTGTGGTCCAATCAGATCCCTCCTTTTATGCCACGGTCCAATCAGAGCTCTCCTTTCATATTGCTGTCGTCCAATCAGATCGCTCCTTTCCTCCTGCTGTGGTCCAATCAGATCCCTCCTTTCTTCTTGCTGTGGTCCAATCAGATCGCTCCTTTTATGCCACGGTCCAATCAGAGCTCTCCTTTCATCTTGCTGTGGTCCAATCAGATTGCTCCTTTCCTCCTGCTGTGGTCCAATCAGATCCCTCCCTTTATGCCACGGTCCAATCAGAGCTCTCCTTTCATCTTGCTGTCGTCCAATCAGATCGCTCCTTTCCTCCTGCTGTGGTCCAATCAGATCCCTCCTTTCCTCTTGCTGTGGTCCAATCAGATCCCTCCTTTTATGCCACGGTCCAATCAGAGCTCTCCTTTCATCTTGCTGTGGTCCAATCAGATCGCTCCTTTCCTCCTGCTGTGGTCCAATCAGATCCCTCCTTTCCTCTTGCTGTGGTCCAATCAGATCCCTCCTTTTATGCCACGGTCCAATCAGAGCTCTCCTTTCATCTTGCTATCGTCCAATCAGATCGCTCCTTTCCTCTTGCTGTGGTCCAATCAGATCCCTCCTTTTATGCCACGGTCCAATCAGTGCTCTCCTTTCATATTGCTGTCGTCCAATCAGATTGCTCCTTTCCTCCTGCTGTGGTCCAATCAGAGCTCTCCTTTCATCTTGCTGTCGTCCAATCAGATCGCTCCTTTCCTCCTGCTGTGGTCCAATCAGATCCCTCCTTTCCTCTTGCTGTC
Source organism: Centroberyx gerrardi (assembly GCF_048128805.1). Classification (NCBI taxonomy): domain Eukaryota; kingdom Metazoa; phylum Chordata; class Actinopteri; order Beryciformes; family Berycidae; genus Centroberyx; species Centroberyx gerrardi. The sequence goes on from NC_136013.1 coordinate 29,378,372, forward strand.
GTCCAATCAGATCCCTCCTTTTATGCCACGGTCCAATCAGAGCTCTCCTTTCATCTTGCTGTCGTCCAATCAGATCGCTCCTTTCCTCCTGCTGTGGTGCAATCAGATCCCTCCTTTCCTCCTGCTGTGGTCCAATCAGATCCCTCCTTTCCTCTTGCTGTGGTCCAATCAGATCCCTCCTTTTATGCCACGGTCCAATCAGAGCTCTCCTTTCATCTTGCTGTGGTCCAATCAGATCGCTCCTTTCCTCCTGCTGTGGTCCAATCAGATCCCTCCTTTCCTCTTGCTGTGGTCCAATCAGATCCCTCCTTTTATGCCACGGTCCAATCAGAGCTCTCCTTTCATCTTGCTGTGGTCCAATCAGATCGCTCCTTTCCTCCTGCTGTGGTCCAATCAGATCCCTCCTTTTATGCCACGGTCCAATCAGAGCTCTCCTTTCATCTTGCTGTCGTCCAATCAGATCGCTGCTTTCCTCCTGCTGTGGTCCAATCAGATCCTTCCTTTCCTCTTGTTGTGATCCAATCAGATCCCTCCTTTTATGCCACGGTCCAATCAGAGCTCTCCTTTCATCTTGCTGTGGTCCAATCAGATCGCTCCTTTCCTCCTGCTGTGGTCCAATCAGATCCCTCCTTTCCTCTTGCTGTGGTCCAATCAGATCCCTCCTTTTATGCCACGGTCCAATCAGAGCTCTCCTTTCATCTTGCTGTCGTCCAATCAGATCGCTCCTTTCCTCCTGCTGTGGTCCAATCAGATCCCTCCTTTCCTCTTGCTGTGGTCCAATCAGATCCCTCCTTTTATGCCATGGTCCAATCAGAGCTCTCCTTTCATCTTGCTGTCGTCCAATCAGATCGCTCCTTTCCTCCTGCTGTGGTCCAATCAGATCCCTCCTTTCCTCTTGCTGTGGTCCAATCAGATCCCTCCTTTTATGCCACGGTCCAATCAGAGCTCTCCTTTCATCTTGCTGTGGTCCAATCAGATAGCTGCTTTCCTCCTGCTGTGGTCCAATCAGATCCTTCCTTTCCTCTTATTGTGATCCAATCAGATCCCTCCTTTTATGCCACGGTCCAATCAGAGCTCTCCTTTCATCTTGCTGTCGTCCAATCAGATCGCTCCTTTCCTCCTGCTGTGGTATAATCAGATCCCTCCTTTCCTCTTGCTGTGGTCCAATCAGATCCCTCCTTTTATGCCACGGTCCAATCAGAGCTCTCCTTTCATCTTGCTGTCGTCCAATCAAATCGCTCCTTTCCTCCTGCTGTGGTCCAATCAGATCCCTCCTTTCTTCTTGCTGTGGTCCAATCAGATCGCTCCTTTTATGCCACGGTCCAATCAGAGCTCTCCTTTCATCTTGCTGTGGTCCAATCAGATTGCTCCTTTCCTCCTGCAGTGGTCCAATCAAATCCCTCCTTTTATTCCATGGTCCAATCAGAGCTCTCCTTTCATCTTGCTGTCGTCCAATCAGATCGCTTCTTTCCTCCTGCTGTTTTCCAATCAGATCCCTCCTTTCCTCTTGCTGTGGTCCAATCAGATCCCTCCTTTTATGCCACGGTCCAATCAGAGCTCTCCTTTCATATTGCTGTCATCCAATCAGATCGCTCCTTTCCTCCTGCTGTGGTCCAATCAGATCCCTCCTTTCTTCTTGCTGTGGTCCAATCAGATCGCTCCTTTTATGCCACGGTCCAATCAGAGCTCTCCTTTCATCTTGCTGTGGTCCAATCAGATTGCTCCTTTCCTCCTGCTGTGGTCCAATCAGATCCCTCCTTTTATGCCACGGTCCAATCAGAGCTCTCCTTTCATCTTGCTGTCGTCCAATCAGATCGCTGCTTTCCTCCTGCTGTGGTCCAATCAGATCCTTCCTTTCCTCTTGTTGTGATCCAATCAGATCCCTCCTTTTATGCCACGGTCCAATCAGAGCTCTCCTTTCATCTTGCTGTGGTCCAATCAGATCGCTCCTTTCCTCCTGCTGTGGTCCAATCAGATCCCTCCTTTCCTCTTGCTGTGGTCCAATCAGATCCCTCCTTTTATGCCACGGTCCAATCAGAGCTCTCCTTTCATCTTGCTGTCGTCCAATCAGATCGCTCCTTTCCTCCTGCTGTGGTCCAATCAGATCCCTCCTTTCCTCTTGCTGTGGTCCAATCAGATCCCTCCTTTTATGCCACGGTCCAATCAGAGCTCTCCTTTCATCTTGCTGTGGTCCAATCAGATCGCTCCTTTCCTCCTGCTGTGGTCAAATCAGATCGCTCCTTTCCTCTTGCTGTGGTCCAATCAGATCCCTCCTTTCTTCTTGCTGTGGTCCAATCAGATCGCTCCTTTTATGCCACGGTCCAATCAGAGCTCTCCTTTCATCTTGCTGTGGTCCAATCAGATCGCTCCTTTCCTCCTGCAGTGGTCCAATCAGATCCCTCCTTTTATGCCATGGTCCAATCAGAGCTCTCCTTTCATCTTGCTTTCGTCCAATCAGATCGCTTCTTTCCTCCTGCTGTGGTCCAATCAGATCCCTCCTTTCCTCTTGCTGTGGTCCATTCAGATCCCTCCTTTTATGCCACGGTCCAATCAGAGCTCTCCTTTCATCTTGCTGTGGTCCAATCAGATCGCTCCTTTCCTCCTGCTGTGGTCCAATCAGATCCCTCCTTTTATGCCACGGTCCAATCAAAGCTCTCCTTTCATCTTGCTGTCGTCCAATCAGATTGCTCCTTTCCTCCTGCTGTGGTCCAATCAGAGCTCTCCTTTCATCTTGCTGTCGTCCAATCAGATCTCTCCTTTCCTCCTGCTGTGGTCCAATCAGATCCCTCCTTTCCTCTTGCTGTGGTCCAATCAGATCCCTCCTTTTATGCCACGGTCCAATCAGAGCTCTCCTTTCATCTTGCTGTCGTCCAATCAGATCGCTCCTTTCCTCCTGCTGTGGTCCAATCAGATCCCTCCTTTCCTCTTACTGTGGTCCAATCAGATCCCTCCTTTTATGCCACGGTCCAATCAGAGCTCTCCTTTCCTCTTGCTGTCATCCAATCAGATCGCTCCTTTCCTCCTGCTGTGGTCCAATCAGATCCCTCCTTTTATGCCACGGTCCAATCAGAGCTCTCCTTTCATCTTGCTGTCCTCCAATCAGATCGCTCCTTTCCTCCTGCTGTGGTCCAATCAGATCCCTCCTTTCCTCTTGCTGTGGTCCAATCAGATCCCTCCTTTTATGCCACGGTCCAATCAGAGCTGTCCTTTCATCTTGCTGTCGTCCAATCAGATTGCTCCTTTCCTACTGCTGTGGTCCAATCAGATCCCTCCTTTTATGCCACGGTCCAATCAGAGCTCTCCTTTCCTCTTGCTGTCATCCAATCAGATCGCTCCTTTCCTCCTGCTGTGGTCCAATCAGATCCCTCCTTTCCTCTTGCTGTGGTCCAATCAAATCCCTCCTTTTATGCCACGGTCCAATCAGAGCTCTCCTTTCATCTTGCTGTCGTCCAATCAGATCGCTCCTTTCCTCCTGCTGTGGTCCAATCAGATCCCTCCTTTCCTCTTGCTGTGGTCCAATCAGATCCCTCCTTTTATGCCACGGTCCAATCAGAGCTCTCCTTTCATCTTGCTGTCGTCCAATCAGATCGCTCCTTTCCTCCTGCTGTGGTCCAATCAGATCCCTCCTTTTATGCCATGGTCCAATCAGAGCTCTCCTTTAATCTTGCTGTCGTCCAATCAGATTGCTCCTTTCCTCCTGCTGTGGTCCAATCAGAGCTCTCCTTTCATCTTGCTGTCGTCCAATCAGATCGCTCCTTTCCTCCTGCTGTGGTCCAATCAGATCCCTCCTTTCCTCTTGCTGTCGTCCAATCAGATCCCTCCTTTTATGCCACGGTCCAATCAGAGCTCTCCTTTCATCTTGCTGTCGTCCAATCAGATCGCTCCTTTCCTCCTGCTGTGGTGCAATCAGATCCCTCCTTTCCTCCTGCTGTGGTCCAATCAGATCCCTCCTTTCCTCTTGCTGTGGTCCAATCAGATCCCTCCTTTTATGCCACTGTCCAATCAGAGCTCTCCTTTCATCTTGCTGTGGTCCAATCAGATCGCTCCTTTCCTCCTGCTGTGGTCCAATCAGATCCCTCCTTTCCTCTTGCTGTGGTCCAATCAGATCCCTCCTTTTATGCCACGGTCCAATCAGAGCTCTCCTTTCATCTTGCTGTGGTCCAATCAGATCGCTCCTTTCCTCCTGCTGTGGTCCAATCAGATCCCTCCTTTTATGCCACGGTCCAATCAGAGCTCTCCTTTCATCTTGCTGTCGTCCAATCAGATCGCTGCTTTCCTCCTGCTGTGGTCCAATCAGATCCTTCCTTTCCTCTTGTTGTGATCCAATCAGATCCCTCCTTTTATGCCACGGTCCAATCAGAGCTCTCCTTTCATCTTGCTGTGGTCCAATCAGATCGCTCCTTTCCTCCTGCTGTGGTCCAATCAGATCCCTCCTTTCCTCTTGCTGTGGTCCAATCAGATCCCTCCTTTTATGCCACGGTCCAATCAGAGCTCTCCTTTCATCTTGCTGTCGTCCAATCAGATCGCTCCTTTCCTCCTGCTGTGGTCCAATCAGATCCCTCCTTTCCTCTTGCTGTGGTCCAATCAGATCCCTCCTTTTATGCCACGGTCCAATCAGAGCTCTCTTTCATCTTGCTGTCGTCCAATCAGATCGCTCCTTTCCTCCTGCTGTGGTCCAATCAGATCCCTCCTTTCCTCTTGCTGTGGTCCAATCAGATCCCTCCTTTTATGCCATGGTCCAATCAGAGCTCTCCTTTCATCTTGCTGTCGTCCAATCAAATCGCTCCTTTCATCCTGCTGTGGTCCAATCAGATCCCTCCTTTCCTCTTGCTGTGGTCCAATCAGATCCCTCCTTTTATACCACGATCCAATCAGAGCTCTCCTTTCATCTTGCTGTCGTCCAATCAGATCGCTCCTTTCCTCGTGCTGTGGTCCAATCAGATCCCTCCTTTCTTCTTGCTGTGGTCCAATCAGATCGCTCCTTTTATGCCACGGTCCAATCAGAGCTCTCCTTTCATCTTGCTGTGGTCCAATCAGATCGCTCCTTTCCTCCTGCAGTGGTCCAATCAAATCCCTCCTTTTATTCCATGGTCCAATCAGAGCTCTCCTTTCATCTTGCTGTCGTCCAATCAGATCGCTTCTTTCCTCCTGCTGTTTTCCAATCAGATCCCTCCTTTCCTCTTGCTGTGGTCCAATCAGATCCCTCCTTTTATGCCACGGTCCAATAAGAGCTCTCCTTTCATATTGCTGTCGTCCAATCAGATCGCTCCTTTCCTCCTGCTGTGGTCCAATCAGATCCCTCCTTTCCTCCTGCTGTGGTCCAATCAGATCCCTCCTTTTATGCCACGGTCCAATCAGAGCTCTCCTTTCATCTTGCTATCGTCCAATCAGATCGCTCCTTTCCTCTTGCTGTGGTCCAATCAGATCCCTCCTTTTATGCCACGGTCCAATCAGTGCTCTCCTTTCATATTGCTGTCGTCCAATCAGATTGCTCCTTTCCTCCTGCTGTGGTCCAATCAGAGCTCTCCTTTCATCTTGCTGTCGTCCAATCAGATCGCTCCTTTCCTCCTGCTGTGGTCCAATCAGATCCCTCCTTTCCTCTTGCTGTCGTCCAATCAGATCCCTCATTTTATGCCACGGTCCAATCAGAGCTCTCCTTTCATCTTGCTGTCGTCCAATCAGATCGCTCCTTTCCTCCTGCTGTGGTGCAATCAGATCCCTCCTTTCCTCCTGCTGTGGTCCAATCAGATCCCTCCTTTCCTCTTGCTGTGGTCCAATCAGATCCCTCCTTTTATGCCACGGTCCAATCAGAGCTCTCCTTTCATCTTGCTGTGGTCCAATCAGATCGCTCCTTTCCTCCTGCTGTGGTCCAATCAGATCCCTCCTTTCCTCTTGCTGTGGTCCAATCAGATCCCTCCTTTTATGCCACGGTCCAATCAGAGCTCTCCTTTCATCTTGCTGTGGTCCAATCAGATCGCTCCTTTCCTCCTGCTGTGGTCCAATCAGATCCCTCCTTTTATGCCACGGTCCAATCAGAGCTCTCCTTTCATCTTGCTGTCGTCCAATCAGATCGCTGCTTTCCTCCTGCTGTGGTCCAATCAGATCCTTCCTTTCCTCTTGTTGTGATCCAATCAGATCCCTCCTTTTATGCCACGGTCCAATCAGAGCTCTCCTTTCATCTTGCTGTGGTCCAATCAGATCGCTCCTTTCCTCCTGCTGTGGTCCAATCAGATCCCTCCTTTCCTCTTGCTGTGGTCCAATCAGATCCCTCCTTTTATGCCACGGTCCAATCAGAGCTCTCCTTTCATCTTGCTGTCGTCCAATCAGATCGCTCCTTTCCTCCTGCTGTGGTCCAATCAGATCCCTCCTTTCCTCTTGCTGTGGTCCAATCAGATCCCTCCTTTCCTCTTGCTGTGGTCCAATCAGATCCCTCCTTTTATGCCATGGTCCAATCAGAGCTCTCCTTTCATCTTGCTGTCGTCCAATCAGATCGCTCCTTTCCTCCTGCTGTGGTCCAATCAGATCCCTCCTTTCCTCTTGCTGTGGTCCAATCAGATCCCTCCTTTTATGCCACGGTCCAATCAGAGCTCTCCTTTCATCTTGCTGTGGTCCAATCAGATAGCTGCTTTCCTCCTGCTGTGGTCCAATCAGATCCTTCCTTTCCTCTTATTGTGATCCAATCAGATCCCTCCTTTTATGCCACGGTCCAATCAGAGCTCTCCTTTCATCTTGCTGTGGTCCAATCAGATCGCTCCTTTCCTCCTGCTGTGGTGCAATCAGATCCCTCCTTTCCTCCTGCTGTGGTCCAATCAGATCCCTCCTTTCCTCTTGCTGTGGTCCAATCAGATCCCTCCTTTTATGCCACGGTCCAATCAGAGCTCTCCTTTCATCTTGCTGTGGTCCAATCAGATCGCTCCTTTCCTCCTGCTGTGGTCCAATCAGATCCCTCCTTTCCTCTTGCTGTGGTCCAATCAGATCCCTCCTTTTATGCCACGGTCCAATCAGAGCTCTCCTTTCATCTTGCTGTGGTCCAATCAGATCGCTCCTTTCCTCCTGCTGTGGTCCAATCAGATCCCTCCTTTTATGCCACGGTCCAATCAGAGCTCTCCTTTCATCTTGCTGTCGTCCAATCAGATCGCTGATTTCCTCCTGCTGTGGTCCAATCAGATCCTTCCTTTCCTCTTGTTGTGATCCAATCAGATCCCTCCTTTTATGCCACGGTCCAATCAGAGCTCTCCTTTCATCTTGCTGTGGTCCAATCAGATCGCTCCTTTCCTCCTGCTGTGGTCCAATCAGATCCCTCCTTTCCTCTTGCTGTGGTCCAATCAGATCCCTCCTTTTATGCCACGGTCCAATCAGAGCTCTCCTTTCATCTTGCTGTCGTCCAATCAGATCGCTCCTTTCCTCCTGCTGTGGTCCAATCAGATCCCTCCTTTCCTCTTGCTGTGGTCCAATCAGATCCCTCCTTTTATGCCACGGTCCAATCAGAGCTCTCCTTTCATCTTGCTGTGGTCCAATCAGATAGCTGCTTTCCTCCTGCTGTGGTCCAATCAGATCCTTCCTTTCCTCTTATTGTGATCCAATCAGATCCCTCCTTTTATGCCACGGTCCAATCAGAGCTCTCCTTTCATCTTGCTGTCGTCCAATCAGATCGCTCCTTTCCTCCTGCTGTGGTCCAATCAGATCCCTCCTTTCCTCTTGCTGTGGTCCAATCAGATCCCTCCTTTTATGCCACGGTCCAATCAGAGCTCTCCTTTCATCTTGCTGTCGTCCAATCAAATCGCTCCTTTCCTCCTGCTGTGGTCCAATCAGATCCCTCCTTTCTTCTTGCTGTGGTCCAATCAGATCGCTCCTTTTATGCCACGGTCCAATCAGAGCTCTCCTTTCATCTTGCTGTGGTCCAATCAGATTGCTCCTTTCCTCCTGCAGTGGTCCAATCAAATCCCTCCTTTTATTCCATGGTCCAATCAGAGCTCTCCTTTCATCTTGCTGTCGTCCAATCAGATCGCTTCTTTCCTCCTGCTGTTTTCCAATCAGATCCCTCCTTTCCTCTTGCTGTGGTCCAATCAGATCCCTCCTTTTATGCCACGGTCCAATCAGAGCTCTCCTTTCATATTGCTGTCGTCCAATCAGATCGCTCCTTTCCTCCTGCTGTGGTCCAATCAGATCCCTCCTTTTATGCCATGGTCCAATCAGAGCTCTCCTTTAATCTTGCTGTCGTCCAATCAGATTGCTCCTTTCCTCCTGCTGTGGTCCAATCAGAGCTCTCCTTTCATCTTGCTGTCGTCCAATCAGATCGCTCCTTTCCTCCTGCTGTGGTCCAATCAGATCCCTCCTTTCCTCTTGCTGTCGTCCAATCAGATCCCTCCTTTTATGCCACGGTCCAATCAGAGCTCTCCTTTCATCTTGCTGTCGTCCAATCAGATCGCTCCTTTCCTCCTGCTGTGGTGCAATCAGATCCCTCCTTTCCTCCTGCTGTGGTCCAATCAGATCCCTCCTTTCCTCTTGCTGTGGTCCAATCAGATCCCTCCTTTTATGCCACTGTCCAATCAGAGCTCTCCTTTCATCTTGCTGTGGTCCAATCAGATCGCTCCTTTCCTCCTGCTGTGGTCCAATCAGATCCCTCCTTTCCTCTTGCTGTGGTCCAATCAGATCCCTCCTTTTATGCCACGGTCCAATCAGAGCTCTCCTTTCATCTTGCTGTGGTCCAATCAGATCGCTCCTTTCCTCCTGCTGTGGTCCAATCAGATCCCTCCTTTTATGCCACGGTCCAATCAGAGCTCTCCTTTCATCTTGCTGTCGTCCAATCAGATCGCTGCTTTCCTCCTGCTGTGGTCCAATCAGATCCTTCCTTTCCTCTTGTTGTGATCCAATCAGATCCCTCCTTTTATGCCACGGTCCAATCAGAGCTCTCCTTTCATCTTGCTGTGGTCCAATCAGATCGCTCCTTTCCTCCTGCTGTGGTCCAATCAGATCCCTCCTTTCCTCTTGCTGTGGTCCAATCAGATCCCTCCTTTTATGCCACGGTCCAATCAGAGCTCTCCTTTCATCTTGCTGTCGTCCAATCAGATCGCTCCTTTCCTCCTGCTGTGGTCCAATCAGATCCCTCCTTTCCTCTTGCTGTGGTCCAATCAGATCCCTCCTTTTATGCCACGGTCCAATCAGAGCTCTCTTTCATCTTGCTGTCGTCCAATCAGATCGCTCCTTTCCTCCTGCTGTGGTCCAATCAGATCCCTCCTTTCCTCTTGCTGTGGTCCAATCAGATCCCTCCTTTTATGCCATGGTCCAATCAGAGCTCTCCTTTCATCTTGCTGTCGTCCAATCAAATCGCTCCTTTCATCCTGCTGTGGTCCAATCAGATCCCTCCTTTCCTCTTGCTGTGGTCCAATCAGATCCCTCCTTTTATACCACGATCCAATCAGAGCTCTCCTTTCATCTTGCTGTCGTCCAATCAGATCGCTCCTTTCCTCGTGCTGTGGTCCAATCAGATCCCTCCTTTCTTCTTGCTGTGGTCCAATCAGATCGCTCCTTTTATGCCACGGTCCAATCAGAGCTCTCCTTTCATCTTGCTGTGGTCCAATCAGATCGCTCCTTTCCTCCTGCAGTGGTCCAATCAAATCCCTCCTTTTATTCCATGGTCCAATCAGAGCTCTCCTTTCATCTTGCTGTCGTCCAATCAGATCGCTTCTTTCCTCCTGCTGTTTTCCAATCAGATCCCTCCTTTCCTCTTGCTGTGGTCCAATCAGATCCCTCCTTTTATGCCACGGTCCAATAAGAGCTCTCCTTTCATATTGCTGTCGTCCAATCAGATCGCTCCTTTCCTCCTGCTGTGGTCCAATCAGATCCCTCCTTTCTTCTTGCTGTGGTCCAATCAGATCGCTCCTTTTATGCCACGGTCCAATCAGAGCTCTCCTTTCATCTTGCTGTGGTCCAATCAGATTGCTCCTTTCCTCCTGCTGTGGTCCAATCAGATCCCTCCTTTTATGCCACGGTCCAATCAGAGCTCTCCTTTCATCTTGCTGTCGTCCAATCAGATCGCTCCTTTCCTCCTGCTGTGGTCCAATCAGATCCCTCCTTTCCTCTTGCTGTGGTCCAATCAGATCCCTCCTTTTATGCCACGGTCCAATCAGAGCTCTCCTTTCATCTTGCTGTGGTCCAATCAGATCGCTCCTTTCCTCCTGCTGTGGTCCAATCAGATCCCTCCTTTCCTCTTGCTGTGGTCCAATCAGATCCCTCCTTTTATGCCACGGTCCAATCAGAGCTCTCCATTCATCTTGCTATCGTCCAATCAGATCGCTCCTTTCCTCTTGCTGTGGTCCAATCAGATCCCTCCTTTTATGCCACGGTCCAATCAGTGCTCTCCTTTCATATTGCTGTCGTCCAATCAGATTGCTCCTTTCCTCCTGCTGTGGTCCAATCAGAGCTCTCCTTTCATCTTGCTGTCGTCCAATCAGATCGCTCCTTTCCTCCTGCTGTGGTCCAATCAGATCCCTCCTTTCCTCTTGCTGTCGTCCAATCAGATCCCTCCTTTTATGCCACGGTCCAATCAGAGCTCTCCTTTCATCTTGCTGTCGTCCAATCAGATCGCTCCTTTCCTCCTGCTGTGGTGCAATCAGATCCCTCCTTTCCTCCTGCTGTGGTCCAATCAGATCCCTCCTTTCCTCTTGCTGTGGTCCAATCAGATCCCTCCTTTTATGCCACGGTCCAATCAGAGCTCTCCTTTCATCTTGCTGTGGTCCAATCAGATCGCTCCTTTCCTCCTGCTGTGGTCCAATCAGATCCCTCCTTTCCTCTTGCTGTGGTCCAATCAGATCCCTCCTTTTATGCCACGGTCCAATCAGAGCTCTCCTTTCATCTTGCTGTGGTCCAATCAGATCGCTCCTTTCCTCCTGCTGTGGTCCAATCAGATCCCTCCTTTTATGCCACGGTCCAATCAGAGCTCTCCTTTCATCTTGCTGTCGTCCAATCAGATCGCTGCTTTCCTCCTGCTGTGGTCCAATCAGATCCTTCCTTTCCTCTTGTTGTGATCCAATCAGATCCCTCCTTTTATGCCACGGTCCAATCAGAGCTCTCCTTTCATCTTGCTGTGGTCCAATCAGATCGCTCCTTTCCTCCTGCTGTGGTCCAATCAGATCCCTCCTTTCCTCTTGCTGTGGTCCAATCAGATCCCTCCTTTTATGCCACGGTCCAATCAGAGCTCTCCTTTCATCTTGCTGTCGTCCAATCAGATCGCTCCTTTCCTCCTGCTGTGGTCCAATCAGATCCCTCCTTTCCTCTTGCTGTGGTCCAATCAGATCCCTCCTTTCCTCTTGCTGTGGTCCAATCAGATCCCTCCTTTTATGCCATGGTCCAATCAGAGCTCTCCTTTCATCTTGCTGTCGTCCAATCAGATCGCTCCTTTCCTCCTGCTGTGGTCCAATCAGATCCCTCCTTTCCTCTTGCTGTGGTCCAATCAGATCCCTCCTTTTATGCCACGGTCCAATCAGAGCTCTCCTTTCATCTTGCTGTGGTCCAATCAGATAGCTGCTTTCCTCCTGCTGTGGTCCAATCAGATCCTTCCTTTCCTCTTATTGTGATCCAATCAGATCCCTCCTTTTATGCCACGGTCCAATCAGAGCTCTCCTTTCATCTTGCTGTCGTCCAATCAGATCGCTCCTTTCCTCCTGCTGTGGTCCAATCAGATCCCTCCTTTCCTCTTGCTGTGGTCCAATCAGATCCCTCCTTTTATGCCACGGTCCAATCAGAGCTCTCCTTTCATCTTGCTGTCGTCCAATCAAATCGCTCCTTTCCTCCTGCTGTGGTCCAATCAGATCCCTCCTTTCTTATTGCTGTGGTCCAATCAGATCGCTCCTTTTATGCCACGGTCCAATCAGAGCTCTCCTTTCATCTTGCTGTGGTCCAATCAGATTGCTCCTTTCCTCCTGCAGTGGTCCAATCAAATCCCTCCTTTTATTCCATGGTCCAATCACAGCTCTCCTTTCATCTTGCTGTCGTCCAATCAGATCGCTTCTTTCCTCCTGCTGTTTTCCAATCAGATCCCTCCTTTCCTCTTGCTGTGGTCCAATCAGATCCCTCCTTTTATGCCACGGTCCAATCAGAGCTCTCCTTTCATATTGCTGTCGTCCAATCAGATCGCTCCTTTCCTCCTGCTGTGGTCCAATCAGATCCCTCCTTTCTTCTTGCTGTGGTCCAATCAGATCGCTCCTTTTATGCCACGGTCCAATCAGAGCTCTCCTTTCATCTTGCTGTGGTCCAATCAGATTGCTCCTTTCCTCCTGCTGTGGTCCAATCAGATCCCTCCTTTTATGCCACGGTCCAATCAGAGCTCTCCTTTCATCTTGCTGTCGTCCAATCAGATCGCTGCTTTCCTCCTGCTGTGGTCCAATCAGATCCTTCCTTTCCTCTTGTTGTGATCCAATCAGATCCCTCCTTTTATGCCACGGTCCAATCAGAGCTCTCCTTTCATCTTGCTGTGGTCCAATCAGATCGCTCCTTTCCTCCTGCTGTGGTCCAATCAGATCCCTCCTTTCCTCTTGCTGTGGTCCAATCAGATCCCTCCTTTTATGCCACGGTCCAATCAGAGCTCTCCTTTCATCTTGCTGTCGTCCAATCAGATCGCTCCTTTCCTCCTGCTGTGGTCCAATCAGATCCCTCCTTTCCTCTTGCTGTGGTCCAATCAGATCCCTCCTTTTATGCCACGGTCCAATCAGAGCTCTCCTTTCATCTTGCTGTGGTCCAATCAGATCGCTCCTTTCCTCCTGCTGTGGTGCAATCAGATCCCTCCTTTCCTCCTGCTGTGGTCCAATCAGATCCCTCCTTTCCTCTTGCTGTGGTCCAATCAGATCCCTCCTTTTATGCCACGGTCCAATCAGAGCTCTCCTTTCATCTTGCTGTGGTCCAATCAGATTGCTCCTTTCCTCCTGCTGTGGTCCAATCAGATCCCTCCTTTCCTCTTGCTGTGGTCCAATCAGATCCCTCCTTTTATGCCACGGTCCAATCAGAGCTCTCCTTTCATCTTGCTGTGGTCCAATCAGATCGCTCCTTTCCTCCTGCTGTGGTCCAATCAGATCCCTCCTTTTATGCCACGGTCCAATCAGAGCTCTCCTTTCATCTTGCTGTCGTCCAATCAGATCGCTGCTTTCCTCCTGCTGTGGTCCAATCAGATCCTTCCTTTCCTCTTGTTGTGATCCAATCAGATCCCTCCTTTTATGCCACGGTCCAATCAGAGCTCTCCTTTCATCTTGCTGTGGTCCAATCAGATCGCTCCTTTCCTCCTGCTGTGGTCCAATCAGATCCCTCCTTTCCTCTTGCTGTGGTCCAATCAGATCCCTCCTTTTATGCCACGGTCCAATCAGAGCTCTCCTTTCATCTTGCTGTCGTCCAATCAGATCGCTCCTTTCCTCCTGCTGTGGTCCAATCAGATCCCTCCTTTCCTCTTGCTGTGGTCCAATCAGATCCCTCCTTTTATGCCACGGTCCAATCAGAGCTCTCCTTTCATCTTGCTGTGGTCCAATCAGATAGCTGCTTTCCTCCTGCTGTGGTCCAATCAGATCCTTCCTTTCCTCTTATTGTGATCCAATCAGATCCCTCCTTTTATGCCACGGTCCAATCAGAGCTCTCCTTTCATCTTGCTGTCGTCCAATCAGATCGCTCCTTTCATCCTGCTGTGGTCCAATCAGATCCCTCCTTTCCTCTTGCTGTGGTCCAATCAGATCCCTCCTTTTATGCCACGGTCCAATCAGAGCTCTCCTTTCATCTTGCTGTCGTCCAATCAAATCGCTCCTTTCCTCCTGCTGTGGTCCAATCAGATCCCTCCTTTCTTCTTGCTGTGGTCCAATCAGATCGCTCCTTTTATGCCACGGTCCAATCAGAGCTCTCCTTTCATCTTGCTGTGGTCCAATCAGATTGCTCCTTTCCTCCTGCAGTGGTCCAATCAAATCCCTCCTTTTATTCCATGGTCCAATCAGAGCTCTCCTTTCATCTTGCTGTCGTCCAATCAGATCGCTTCTTTCCTCCTGCTGTTTTCCAATCAGATCCCTCCTTTCCTCTTGCTGTGGTCCAATCAGATCCCTCCTTTTATGCCACGGTCCAATCAGAGCTCTCCTTTCATATTGCTGTCGTCCAATCAGATCGCTCCTTTCCTCCTGCTGTGGTCCAATCAGATCCCTCCTTTCTTCTTGCTGTGGTCCAATCAGATCGCTCCTTTTATGCCACGGTCCAATCAGAGCTCTCCTTTCATCTTGCTGTGGTCCAATCAGATTGCTCCTTTCCTCCTGCTGTGGTCCAATCAGATCCCTCCTTTTATGCCACGGTCCAATCAGAGCTCTCCTTTCATCTTGCTGTCGTCCAATCAGATTGCTGCTTTCCTCCTGCTGTGGTCCAATCAGATCCTTCCTTTCCTCTTGTTGTGATCCAATCAGATCCCTCCTTTTATGCCACGGTCCAATCAGAGCTCTCCTTTCATCTTGCTGTGGTCCAATCAGATCGCTCCTTTCCTCCTGCTGTGGTCCAATCAGATCCCTCCTTTCCTCTTGCTGTGGTCCAATCAGATCCCTCCTTTTATGCCACGGTCCAATCAGAGCTCTCCTTTCATCTTGCTGTCGTCCAATCAGATCGCTCCTTTCCTCCTGCTGTGGTCCAATCAGATCCCTCCATTCCTCTTGCTGTGGTCCAATCAGATCCCTCCTTTTATGCCACGGTCCAATCAGAGCTCTCCTTTCATCTTGCTGTGGTCCAATCAGATCGCTCCTTTCCTCCTGCTGTGGTCAAATCAGATCGCTCCTTTCCTCTTGCTGTGGTCCAATCAGATCCCTCCTTTCCTCTTGCTGTGGTCCAATCAGATCCCTCCTTTTATGCCACGGTCCAATCAGAGCTCTCCTTTCATCTTGCTGTCGTCCAATCAGATCGCTCCTTTCCTCCTGCTGTGGTCCAATCAGATCCCTCCTTTCCTCTTGCTGTGGTCCAATCAGATCCCTCCTTTTATGCCACGGTCCAATCAGAGCTCTCCTTTCATCTTGCTGTGGTCCAATCAGATAGCTGCTTTCCTCCTGCTGTGGTCCAATCAGATCCTTCCTTTCCTCTTATTGTGATCCAATCAGATCCCTCCTTTTATGCCACGGTCCAATCAGAGCTCTCCTTTCATCTTGCTGTCGTCCAATCAGATCGCTCCTTTCATCCTGCTGTGGTCCAATCAGATCCCTCCTTTCCTCTTGCTGTGGTCCAATCAGATCCCTCCTTTTATGCCACGGTCCAATCAGAGCTCTCCTTTCATCTTGCTGTCGTCCAATCAAATCGCTCCTTTCCTCCTGCTGTGGTCCAATCAGATCCCTCCTTTCTTCTTGCTGTGGTCCAATCAGATCGCTCCTTTTATGCCACGGTCCAATCAGAGCTCTCCTTTCATCTTGCTGTGGTCCAATCAGATTGCTCCTTTCCTCCTGCAGTGGTCCAATCAAATCCCTCCTTTTATTCCATGGTCCAATCAGAGCTCTCCTTTCATCTTGCTGTCGTCCAATCAGATCGCTTCTTTCCTCCTGCTGTTTTCCAATCAGATCCCTCCTTTCCTCTTGCTGTGGTCCAATCAGATCCCTCCTTTTATGCCACGGTCCAATCAGAGCTCTCCTTTCATATTGCTGTCGTCCAATCAGATCGCTCCTTTCCTCCTGCTGTGGTCCAATCAGATCCCTCCTTTCTTCTTGCTGTGGTCCAATCAGATCGCTCCTTTTATGCCACGGTCCAATCAGAGCTCTCCTTTCATCTTGCTGTGGTCCAATCAGATTGCTCCTTTCCTCCTGCTGTGGTCCAATCAGATCCCTCCTTTTATGCCACGGTCCAATCAGAGCTCTCCTTTCATCTTGCTGTCGTCCAATCAGATTGCTGCTTTCCTCCTGCTGTGGTCCAATCAGATCCTTCCTTTCCTCTTGTTGTGATCCAATCAGATCCCTCCTTTTATGCCACGGTCCAATCAGAGCTCTCCTTTCATCTTGCTGTGGTCCAATCAGATCGCTCCTTTCCTCCTGCTGTGGTCCAATCAGATCCCTCCTTTCCTCTTGCTGTGGTCCAATCAGATCCCTCCTTTTATGCCACGGTCCAATCAGAGCTCTCCTTTCATCTTGCTGTCGTCCAATCAGATCGCTCCTTTCCTCCTGCTGTGGTCCAATCAGATCCCTCCATTCCTCTTGCTGTGGTCCAATCAGATCCCTCCTTTTATGCCACGGTCCAATCAGAGCTCTCCTTTCATCTTGCTGTGGTCCAATCAGATCGCTCCTTTCCTCCTGCTGTGGTCAAATCAGATCGCTCCTTTCCTCTTGCTGTGGTCCAATCAGATCCCTCCTTTCCTCTTGCTGTGGTCCAATCAGATCCCTCCTTTTATGCCACGGTCCAATCAGAGCTCTCCTTTCATCTTGCTGTCGTCCAATCAGATCGCTCCTTTCCTCCTGCTGTGGTCCAATCAGAGCTCTCCTTTCATCTTGCTGTCGTCCAATCAGATCGCTCCTTTCCTCCTGCTGTGGTCCAATCAGATCCCTCCTTTCCTCTTGCTGTGGTCCAATCAGATCCCTCCTTTTATGCCACGGTCCAATCAGAGCTCTCCTTTCATCTTGCTGTCGTCCAATCAGATCGCTCCTTTCCTCCTGCTGTGGTCCAATCAGATCCCGCCTTTTCTCTTGCTGTGGTCCAATCAGATCGCTCCTTTCCTCCTGCTGTGGTCCAATCAGATCCCTCCTTTCTTCTTGCTGTGGTCCAATCAGATCGCTCCTTTTATGCCACGGTCCAATCAGAGCTCTCCTTTCATCTTGCTATGGTCCAATCAGATCGCTCCTTTCCTCCTGCAGTGGTCCAATCAAATCCCTCCTTTAATTCCATGGTCCAATCAGAGCTCTCCTTTCATCTTGCTGTCGTCCAATCAGATCGCTTCTTTCCTCCTGCTGTGTTCCAATCAGATGCCTCCTTTCCTCTTGCTGTGGTCCAATCAGATCCCTCCTTTTATGCCACGGTCCAATCAGAGCTCTCCTTTCATATTGCTGTCGTCCAATCAGATCGCTCCTTTCCTCCTGCTGTGGTCCAATCAGATCCCTCCTTTCTTCTTGCTGTGGTCCAATCAGATCCCTCCTTTTATGCCACGGTCCAATCAGAGCTCTCCTTTCATCTTGCTGTGGTCCAATCAGATCGCTCCTTTCCTCCTGCTGTGGTCCAATCAGATCCCTCCTTTTATGCCACGGTCCAATCAGAGCTCTCCTTTCATCTTGCTGTCGTCCAATCAGATCGCTGCTTTCCTCCAGCTGTGGTCCAATCAGATCCTTCCTTTCCTCTTGTTGTGATCCAATCAGATCCCTCCTTTTATGCCACGGTCCAATCAGAGCTCTCCTTTCATCTTGCTGTGGTCCAATCAGATCGCTCCTTTTCTCCTGCTGTGGTCCAATCAGATCGCTCCTTTCCTCTTGCTGTGGTCCAATCAGATCCCTCCTTTTATGCCACGGTCCAATCAGTGCTCTCCTTTCATCTTGCTGTCGTCCAATCATATTGCTCCTTTCCTCCTGCTGTGGTCCAATCAGAGCTCTCCTTTCATCTTGCTGTCGTCCAATCAGATCGCTCCTTTCCTCCTGCTGTGGTCCAATCAGATCCCTCCTTTCCTCTTGCTGTGGTCCAATCAGATCACTCCTTTTATGCCACGGTCCAATCAGAGCTCTCCTTTCATCTTGCTGTCGTCCAATCAGATCGCTCCTTTCCTCCTGCTTTGGTCCAATCAGATCCCTCCTTTCCTCCTGCTGTGGTCCAATCAGATCCCTCCTTTCCTCTTGCTGTGGTCCAATCAGATCCCTCCTTTTATGCCAGGGTCCAATCAGAGCTCTCCTTTCATCTTGCTGTCGTCCAATCAGAGCTCTCCTTTCCTCCTGCTGTGGTCCAATCAGATCCCTGCTTTCCTCTTGCTGTGGTCCAATCAGATCCCTCCTTTTATGCCACGGTCCAATCAGAGCTCTCCTTTCATCTTGCTGTGGTCCAATCAGATCGCTCCTTTCCTCCTGCTGTGGTCCAATCAGATCCCTCCTTTCCTCTTGCTGTGGTCCAATCAGATCCCTCCTTTTATTCCACGGTCCAATCAGAGCTCTCCTTTCATCTTGCTGTGGTCCAATCAGATCGCTCCTTTCCTCCTGCTGTGGTCCAATCAGATCCCTCCTTTCCTCTTGCTGTGGTCCAATCAGATCGCTCCTTTCCTCCTGCTGTGGTCCAATCAGATCCCTCCTTTCTTCTTGCTGTGGTCCAATCAGATCGCTCCTTTTATGCCACGGTCCAATCAGAGCTCTCCTTTCCTCCTGCTGTGTTCCAATCAGATGCCTCCTTTCCTCTTGCTGTGGTCCAATCAGATCCCTCCTTTTATGCCACGGTCCAATCAGAGCTCTCCTTTCATATTGCTGTCGACCAATCAGATCGCTCCTTTCCTCCTGCTGTGGTCCAATCAGATCCCTCCTTTCTTCTTGCTGTGGTCCAATCAGATCGCTCCTTTTATGCCACGGTCCAATCAGAGCTCTCCTTTCATCTTGCTGTGGTCCAATCAGATCGCTCCTTTCCTCCTGCTGTGGTCCAATCAGATCCCTCCTTTTATGCCACGGTCCAATCAGAGCTCTCCTTTCATCTTGCTGTCATCCAATCAGATCGCTGCTTTCCTCCTGCTGTGGTCCAATCAGATCCTTCCTTTCCTCTTGTTGTGATCCAATCAGATCCCTCCTTTTATGCCACGGTCCAATCAGAGCTCTCCTTTCATCTTGCTGTGGTCCAATCAGATCGCTCCTTTCCTCCTGCTGTGGTCCAATCAGATCCCTCCTTTCCTCTTGCTGTGGTCCAATCAGATCCCTCCTTTTATGCCACGGTCCAATCAGAGCTCTCCTTTCATCTTGCTGTCGTCCAATCAGATCGCTCCTTTCCTCCTGCTGTGGTCCAATCAGATCCCTCCTTTCCTCTTGCTGTAGTCCAATCAGATCCCTCCTTTTATGCCACGGTCCAATCAGAGCTCTCCTTTCATCTTGCTGTGGTCCAATCAGATCGCTCCTTTCCTCCTGCTGTGGTCCAATCAGATCCCTCCTTTCCTCTTGCTGTGGTCCAATCAGATCCCTCCTTTTATGCCACGGCCCAATCAGAGCTCTCCTTTCATCTTGCTATCGTCCAATCAGATCGCTCCTTTCCTCTTGCTGTGGTCCAATCAGATCCCTCCTTTTATGCCACGGTCCAATCAGTGCTCTCCTTTCATCTTGCTGTCGTCCAATCAGATTGCTCCTTTCCTCCTGCTGTGGTCCAATCAGAGCACTCCTTTCATCTTGCTGTCGTCCAATCAGATCGCTCCTTTCCTCCTGCTGTGGTCCAATCAGATCCCTCCTTTCCTCTTGCTGTGGTCCAATCAGATCACTCCTTTTATGCCACGGTCCAATCAGAGCTCTCCTTTCATCTTGCTGTCGTCCAATCAGATCGCTCCTTTCCTCCTGCTGTGGTTCAATCAGATCCCTCCTTTCCTCTTGCTGTGGTCCAATCAGATCCCTCCTTTTATGCCACGGTCCAATCAGAGCTCTCCTTTCATCTTGCTGTCGTCCAATCAGATCGCTCCTTTCCTCCTGCTGTGGTGCAATCAGATCCCTCCTTTCCACCTGCTGTGGTCCAATCAGATCCCTCCTTTCCTCTTGCTGTGGTCCAATCAGATCCCTCCTTTTATGCCACGGTCCAATCAGAGCTCTCCTTTCATCTTGCTGTGGTCCAATCAGATCGCTCCTTTCCTCCTGCTGTGGTCCAATCAGATCCCTCCTTTCCTCTTGCTGTGGTCCAATCAGATCCCTCCTTTTATGCCACGGTCCAATCAGAGCTCTCCTTTCATCTTGCTGTGGTCCAATCAGATCGCTCCTTTCCTCCTGCTGTGGTCCAATCAGATCCCTCCTTTTATGCCACGGTCCAATCAGAGCTCTCCTTTCATCTTGCTGTCGTCCAATCAGATCGCTGCTTTCCTCCTGCTGTGGTCCAATCAGATCCTTCCTTTCCTCTTGTTGTGATCCAATCAGATCCCTCCTTTTATGCCACGGTCCAATCAGAGCTCTCCTTTCATCTTGCTGTGGTCCAATCAGATCGCTCCTTTCCTCCTGCTGTGGTCCAATCAGATCCCTCCTTTCCTCTTGCTGTGGTCCAATCAGATCCCTCCTTTTATGCCACGGTCCAATCAGAGCTCTCCTTTCATCTTGCTGTCGTCCAATCAGATCGCTCCTTTCCTCCTGCTGTGGTCCAATCAGATCACTCCTTTTATGCCACGGTCCAATCAGAGCTCTCCTTTCATCTTGCTAAAGTCCAATCAGATCGCTCCTTTCCTCCTGCTGTGGTCCAATCAGATCCCTCCTTTCCTCTTGCTGTGGTCCAATCAGATCCCTCCTTTTATGCCACGGTCCAATCAGTGCTCTACTTTCATCTTGCTGTCGTCCAATCAGATTGCTCCTTTCCTCCTGCTGTGGTCCAATCAGAGCTCTCCTTTCATCTTGCTGTCGTCCAATCAGATCGCTCCTTTCCTCCTGCTGTGGTCCAATCAGATCCCTCCTTTCCTCTTGCTGTGGTCCAATCAGATCACTCCTTTTATGCCACGGTCCAATCAGAGCTCTCCTTTCATCTTGCTGTCGTCCAATCAGAGCTCTCCTTTCATCTTGCTGTCGTCCAATCAGATCGCTCCTTTCCTCCTGCTGTGGTTCAATCAGATCCCTCCTTTCCTCTTGCTGTGGTCCAATCAGATCCTTCCTTTTATGCCACGGTCCAATCAGAGCTCTCCTTTCATCTTGCTGTCGTCCAATCAGATCGCTCCTTTCCTCCTGCTGTGGTGCAATCAGATCCCTCCTTTCCACCTGCTGTGGTCCAATCAGATCCCTCCTTTCCTCTTGCTGTGGTCCAATCAGATCCCTCCTTTTATGCCACGGTCCAATCAGAGCTTTCCTTTCATCTTGCTGTGGTCCAATCAGATCGCTCCTTTCCTCCTGCTGTGGTCCAATCAGATCCCTCCTTTCCTCTTGCTGTGGTCCAATCAGATCCCTCCTTTTATGCCACGGTCCAATCAGATCGCTCCTTTCCTCCTGCTGTGGTCCAATCAGATCCCTCCTTTTATGCCACGGTCCAATCAGAGCTCTCCTTTCATCTTGCTGTCGTCCAATCAGATCGCTGCTTTCCTCCTGCTGTGGTCCAATCAGATCCTTCCTTTCCTCTTGTTGTGATCCAATCAGATCCCTCCTTTTATGCCACGGTCCAATCAGAGCTCTCCTTTCATCTTGCTGTGGTCCAATCAGAGCTCTCCTTTCATCTTGCTGTGGTCCAATCAGATCGCTCCTTTCCTCCTGCTGTGGTCCAATCAGATCCCTCCTTTCCTCTTGCTGTGGTCCAATCAGATCCCTCCTTTTATGCCACGGTCCAATCAGACCTCTCCTTTCATCTTGCTAAAGTCCAATCAGATCGCTCCTTTCCTCCTGCTGTGGTCCAATCAGATCCCTCCTTTCCTCTTGCTGTGGTCCAATCAGATCCCTCCTTTTATGCCACGGTCCAATCAGAGCTCTCCTTTCATTTTTCTGTCCTCCAATCAGATCGCTCCTTTCCTCCTGCTGTGGTCCAATCAGATCCCTCCTTTCCTCTTGCTGTGGTCCAATCAGATCCCTCCTTTTATGCCACGGTCCAATCAGAGCTGTCCTTTCATTTTGCTGTCGTCCAATCAGATCGCTCCTTTCCTACTGCTGTGGTCCAATCAGATCCCAACTTTTATGCCACGGTCCAATCAGAGCTCTCCTTTCCTCTTGCTGTCATCCAATCAGATCGCTCCTTTCCTCCTGCTGTGGTCCAATCAGATCCCTCCTTTTATGCCACGGACCAATCAGAGCTCTCCTTTCATCTTGCTGTGGTCCAATCAGATCGCTCCTTTCCTCCTGCTGTGGTCCAATCAGATCTCTCCTTTCATCTTGCTGTCGTCCAATCAGATCGCTCCTTTCCTCCTGCTGTGGTCCAATCAGATCCCTCCTTTCCTCTTGCTGTGGTCCAATCAGATCCCTCCTTTTATGCCACGGTCCAATCAGAGCTCTCCTTTCATCTTGCTGTCGTCCAATCAGATCGCTCCTTTCCTCCTGCTGTGGTCCAATCAGATCCCTCCTTTCCTCTTGCTGTGGTCCAATCAGATCACTCCTTTTATGCCACGGTCCAATCAGAGCTCTCCTTTCATCTTGCTGTCGTCCAATCAGATCGCTCCTTTCCTCCTGCTGTGGTGCAATCAGATCCCTCCTTTCCACCTGTTGTGGTCCAATCAGATCCCTCCTTTCCTCTTGCTGTGGTCCAATCAGATCCCTCCTTTTATGCCACGGTCCAATCAGAGCTCTCCTTTCATCTTACTGTGGTCCAATCAGATCGCTCCTTTCCTCCTGCTGTGGTCCAATCAGATCCCTCCTTTCCTCTTGCTGTGGTCCAATCAGATCCCTCCTTTTATGCCACGGTCCAATCAGAGCTCTCCTTTCATCTTGCTGTGGTCCAATCAGATCGCTCCTTTCCTCCTGCTGTGGTCCAATCAGATCGCTCCTTTTATGCCACGGTCCAATCAGAGCTCTCCTTTCATCTTGCTGTCGTCCAATCAGATCGCTGCTTTCCTCCTGCTGTGGTCCAATCAGATCCTTCCTTTCCTCTTGTTGTGATCCAATCAGATCCCTCCTTTTATGCCACGGTCCAATCAGAGCTCTCCTTTCATCTTGCTGTGGTCCAATCAGATCGCTCCTTTCCTCCTGCTGTGGTCCAATCAGATCCCTCCTTTTATGCCACGGTCCAATCAGAGCTCTCCTTTCATCTTGCTGTCGTCCAATCAGATCGCTCCTTTCCTCTTTCTGTGGTCCAATCAGATCCCTCCTTTCCTCTTGCTGTGGTCCAATCAGATCCCTCCTTTTATGCCACGGTCCAATCAGAGCTCTCCTTTCATCTTGCTGTCGTCCAATCAGATCGCTCCTTTCCTCCTGCTGTGGTCCAATCAGATCCCTCCTTTCCTCTTACTGTGGTCCAATCAGATCGCTCCTTTAATGCCACGGTCCAATCAGAGCTCTCCTTTCATCTTGCTGTCGTCCAATCATATCGCTCCTTTACTTCTGCTGTGGTCCAATCAGATCCCTCCTTTTATGCCACGGTCCAATCAGAGCTCTCCTTTCATCTTGCTGTCGTCCAATCAGATCGCTCCTTTCCTCCTGCTGTGGTCCAATCAGATCCCTCCTTTTATGCCACGGTCCAATCAGAGCTCTCCTTTCATCTTGCTGTCGTCCAATCAGATCGCTCCTTTCCTCCTGCTGTGGTCCAATCAGAGCTCTCCTTTCATCTTGCTGTCGTCCAATCAGATCTCTCCTTTCCTCCTGCTGTGGTCCAATCAGATCCCTCCTTTCCTCTTGCTGTGGTCCAATCAGATCCCTCCTTTTATGCCACGGTCCAATCAGAGCTCTCCTTTCATCTTGCTGTGGTCCAATCAGATCGCTCCTTTCCTCCTGCTGTGGTCCAATCAGATCGCTCCTTTTATGCCACGGTCCAATCAGAGCTCTCCTTTCATCTTGCTGTCGTCCAATCATATCGCTCCTTTACTCCTGCTGTGGTCCAATCAGATCCCTCCTTTTATGCCACGGTCCAATCAGAGCTCTCCTTTCATCTTGCTGTCGTCCAATCAGATCGCTCCTTTCCTCCTGCTGTGGTCCAATCAGATCCCTCCTTTTATGCCACGGTCCAATCAGAGCTCTCCTTTCATCTTGCTGTCGTCCAATCAGATCGCTCCTTTCCTCCTGCTGTGGTCCAATCAGAGCTCTCCTTTCATCTTGCTGTCGTCCAATCAGATCTCTCCTTTCCTCCTGCTGTGGTCCAATCAGATCCCTCCTTTCCTCTTGCTGTGGTCCAATCAGATCCCTCCTTTTATGCCACGGTCCAATCAGAGCTCTCCTTTCATCTTGCTGTGGTCCAATCAGATCGCTCCTTTCCTCCTGCTGTGGTCCAATCAGATCCCTCCTTTCCTCTTACTGTGGTCCAATCAGATCCCTCCTTTTATGCCACGGTCCAATCAGAGCTCACCTTTCCTCTTGCTGTCATCCAATCAGATCGCTCCTTTCCTCCTGCTGTGGTCCAATCAGATCCCTCCTTTTATGCCACGGTCAAATCAGAGCTCTCCTTTCATCTTGCTGTCCTCCAATCAGATCGCTCCTTTCCTCCTGCTGTGGTCCAATCAGATCCCTCCTTTCCTCTTGCTGTGGTCCAATCAGATCCCTCCTTTTATGCCACGGTCCAATCAGAGCTGTCCTTTCATCTTGCTGTCGTCCAATCAGATTGCTCCTTTCCTACTGCTGTGGTCCAATCAGATCCCTCCTTTTATGCCACGGTCCAATCACAGCTCTCCTTTCATCTTGCTGTCATCCAATCAGATCGCTCCTTTCCTCCTGCTGTGGTCCAATCAGATCCCTCCTTTTATGCCACGGTCCAATCAGAGCTCTCCTTTCATCTTGCTGTCGTCCAATCAGATCGCTCCTTTCCTCCTGCTGTGGTCCAATCAGAGCTCTCCTTTCTTCTTGCTGTCGTCCAATCAGATCGCTCCTTTCCTCCTACTGTGGTCCAATCAGATCCCTCCTTTCCTCTTTCTGTGGTCCAATCAGATCCCTCCTTTTATGCCACGGTCCAATCAGAGCTCTCCTTTCATCTTGCTATCGTCCAATCAGATCGCTCCTTTCCTCCTGCTGTGGTCCAATCAGATCCCTCCTTTCCTCTTGCTGTGGTCCAATCAGATCGCTCCTTTCCTCCTGCTGTGGTCCAATCAGAGCTCTCCTTTCATCTTGCTGTCGTCCAATCAGATCGCTCCTATCCTCCTGCTGTTGTCCAATCAGATCCCTCCTTTCCTCTTTCTGTGGTCCAATCAGATCACTCCTTTTATGCCACGGTCCAATCAGAGCTCTCCTTTCATCTTGCTAAAGTCCAATCAGATCGCTCCTTTCCTCCTGCTGTGGTCCAATCAGATCCCTCCTTTCCTCTTGCTGTGGTCCAATCAGATCCCTCCTTTTATGCCACGGTCCAATCAGAGCTCTCCTTTCATCTTGCTATTGTCCAATCAGATCGCTCCTTTCATCCTGCTGTGGTCCAATCAGATCCCTCCTTTCCTCTTGCTGTGGTCCAATCAGATCCCTCCTTTTATGCCACGGTCCAATCAGAGCTCTCCTTTCATCTTGCTGTGGTCCAATCAGATCGCTCCTTTACTCCTGCAGTGGTCCAATCAGATCCCTCCTTTTATGCCATGGTCCAATCAGAGCTCTCCTTTCATCTTGCTGTCGTCCAATCAGATCGCTCCTTTCTTCCTGCTGTGGTCCAATCAGATCCCTCCTTTCCTCTTTCTGTGGTCCAATCAGATCACTCCTTTTATGCCACGGTCCAATCAGAGCTCTCCTTTCATCTTGCTGTCGTCCAATCAGATTGCTCCTTTCCTCCTGCTGTGGTCCAATCAGATCCCTCCTTTTATGCCACGGTCCAATCAGAGCTCTCCTTTCCTCTTGCTGTCATCCAATCAGATTGCTCCTTTCCTCCTGCTGTGGTCCAATCAGATCCCTCCTTTTATGCCACGGTCCAATCAGAGCTCTCCTTTCATCTTGCTATCGTCCAATCAGATCGCTCCTTTCCTCCTGCTGTGGTCCAATCAGATCCCTCCTTTCCTCTTGCTGTGGTCCAATCAGATCGCTCCTTTCCTCCTGCTGTGGTCCAATCAGAGCTCTCCTTTCATCTTGCTGTGGTCCAATCAGATCGCTCCTTTCCTCCTGCAGTGGTCCAATCAGATCCCTCCTTTCCTCTTGCTGTCGTCCAATCAGATCCCTCCTTTTATGCCACGGTCCAATCAGAGCTCTCCTTTCATCTTGCTGTGGTCCAATCAGATCGCTCCTTTCCTCCTGCTGTGGTCCAATCAGATCCCTCCTTTACTCTTGCTGTGGTCCAATCAGATCCCTCCTTTTATGCCTGGGTCCAATCAGAGCTCTCCTTTCATCTTGCTGTCGTCCAATCAGAGCTCTCCTTTCCTCCTGCTGTGGTCCAATCAGATCCCTCCTTTTATGCCACGGTCCAATCAGAGCTCTCCTTTCATCTTGCTGTGGTCCAATCAGATCGCTCCTTTCCTCCTGCTGTGGTCCAATCAGATCCCTCCTTTTATGCCACGGTCCAATCAGAGCTCTCATTTCATCTTGCTGTCGTCCAATCAGATCGCTCCTTTTCTCCTGCTGTGGTCCAATCAGAGCTCTCCTTTCATCTTGCTGTCGTCCAATCAGATCGCTCCTTTCCTCTTGCTGTTGTCCAATTAGATCCCTCCTTTCCTCTTGCTGTGGTCCAATCAGATCCCTCCTTTTATGCCATGGTCCAATCAGAGTTCTCCTTTCATCTTGCTGTGGTCCAATCAGATCCCTCCTTTTATGCCACGGTCCAATCAGAGCTCTACTTTCATCTTGGTGTCCTCCAATCAGATCGCTCATTTCCTCCTGCTGTGGTCCAATCAGATCCCTCCTTTCCTCTTGCTGTGGTCCAATCAGATCCCTCCTTTTATGCCACGGTCCAATCAGATCGCTCCTTTCCTCCTGCTGTGGTCCAATCAGATCCCTCCTTTCCTCTTTTTGTGGTCCAATCAGATCCCTCCTTTTATGCCACGGTCCAATCAGAGCTCTCCTTTCATCTTGCTATCGTCCAATCAGATCGCTCCTTTCCTCCTGCTGTCGTCCAATCAGATCCCTCTTTTTATGCCACTGTCCAATCAGAGCTCTCCTTTCATCTTGCTGTCGTCCAATCAGATCGCTCCTTTCCTCCTGCTGTGGTCCAATCAGAGCTCTCCTTTCATCTTGCTGTCGTCCAATCAGATCGCTCCTTTCCTCCTGCTGTGGTCCAATCAGATCCCTCCTTTCCTCTTGCTGTGGTCCAATCAGATCCCTCCTTTTATGCCACTGTCCAATCAGAGCTCTCCTTTCATCTTGCTGTGGTCCAATCAGATCGCTCCTTTCCTCCTGCTGTGGTCCAATCAGATCCCTCCTTTCCTCTTGCTGTGGTCCAATCAGATCCCTCCTTTTATGCCACGGTCCAATCAGAGCTCTCCTTTCATCTTGCTGTGGTCCAATCAGATCGCTCCTTTCCTCCTGCTGTGGTCCAATCAGATCCCTCCTTTTATGCCACGGTCCAATCAGAGCTCTCCTTTCATCTTGCTGTCGTCCAATCAGATCGCTGCTTTCCTCCTGCTGTGGTCCAATCAGATCCTTCCTTTCCTCTTGTTGTGATCCAATCAGATCCCTCCTTTTATGCCACGGTCCAATCAGAGCTCTCCTTTCATCTTGCTGTGGTCCAATCAGATCGCTCCTTTCCTCCTGCTGTGGTCCAATCAGATCTCTCCTTTCCTCTTGCTGTGGTCCAATCAGATCCCTCCTTTTATGCCACGGTCCAATCAGAGCTCTCCTTTCATCTTGCTGTCGTCCAATCAGATCGCTCCTTTCCTCCTGCTGTGGTCCAATCAGATCCTTCCTTTCCTCTTGCTGTGGTCCAATCAGATCCCTCCTTTTATGCCACGGTCCAATCAGAGCTCTGTTTCATCTTGCTGTCGTCCAATCAGATCGCTCCTTTCCTCCTGCTGTGGTCCAATCAGATCCCTCCTTTCCTCTTGCTGTGGTCCAATCAGATCCCTCCTTTTATGCCATGGTCCAATCAGAGCTCTCCTTTCATCTTGCTGTCGTCCAATCAAATCGCTCCTTTCATCCTGCTGTGGTCCAATCAGATCCCTCCTTTCCTCTTGCTGTGGTCCAATCAGATCCCTCCTTTTATGCCACGATCCAATCAGAGCTCTCCTTTCATCTTGCTGTCGTCCAATCAGATCGCTCCTTTCCTCGTGCTGTGGTCCAATCAGATCCCTCCTTTCTTCTTGCTGTGGTCCAATCAGATCGCTCCTTTTATGCTACGGTCCAATCAGAGCTCTCCTTTCATCTTGCTGTGGTCCAATCAGATCGCTCCTTTCCTCCTGCAGTGGTCCAATCAAATCCCTCCTTTTATTCCATGGTCCAATCAGAGCTCTCCTTTCATCTTGCTGTCGTCCAATCAGATCGCTTCTTTCCTCCTGCTGTTTTCCAATCAGATCCCTCCTTTCCTCTTGCTGTGGTCCAATCAGATCCCTCCTTTTATGCCACGGTCCAATCAGAGCTCTCCTTTCATATTGCTGTCGTCCAATCAGATCGCTCCTTTCCTCCTGCTGTGGTCCAATCAGATCCCTCCTTTCTTCTTGCTGTGGTCCAATCAGATAGCTCCTTTTATGCCACGGTCCAATCAGAGCTCTCCTTTCATCTTGCTGTGGTCCAATCAGATTGCTCCTTTCCTCCTGCTGTGGTCCAATCAGATCCCTCCTTTTATGCCACGGTCCAATCAGAGCTCTCCTTTCATCTTGCTGTCGTCCAATCAGATCGCTCCTTTCCTCCTGCTGTGGTCCAATCAGATCCCTCCTTTCCTCTTGCTGTGGTCCAATCAGATCCCTCCTTTTATGCCACGGTCCAATCAGAGCTCTCCTTTCATCTTGCTGTGGTCCAATCAGATCGCTCCTTTCCTCCTGCTGTGGTCCAATCAGATCCCTCCTTTCCTCTTGCTGTGGTCCAATCAGATCCCTCCTTTTATGCCACGGTCCAATCAGAGCTCTCCTTTCATCTTGCTATCGTCCAATCAGATCGCTCCTTTCCTCTTGCTGTGGTCCAATCAGATCCCTCCTTTTATGCCACGGTCCAATCAGTGCTCTCCTTTCATATTGCTGTCGTCCAATCAGATTGCTCCTTTCCTCCTGCTGTGGTCCAATCAGAGCTCTCCTTTCATCTTGCTGTCGTCCAATCAGATCGCTCCTTTCCTCCTGCTGTGGTCCAATCAGATCCCTCCTTTCCTCTTGCTGTCGTCCAATCAGATCCCTCCTTTTATGCCACGGTCCAATCAGAGCTCTCCTTTCATCTTGCTGTCGTCCAATCAGATCGCTCCTTTCCTCCTGCTGTGGTGCAATCAGATCCCTCCTTTCCTCCTGCTGTGGTCCAATCAGATCCCTCCTTTCCTCTTGCTGTGGTCCAATCAGATCCCTCCTTTTATGCCACGGTCCAATCAGAGCTCTCCTTTCATCTTGCTGTGGTCCAATCAGATCGCTCCTTTCCTCCTGCTGTGGTCCAATCAGATCCCTCCTTTCCTCTTGCTGTGGTCCAATCAGATCCCTCCTTTTATGCCACGGTCCAATAAGAGCTCTCCTTTCATCTTGCTGTGGTCCAATCAGATCGCTCCTTTCCTCCTGCTGTGGTCCAATCAGATCCCTCCTTTTATGCCACGGTCCAATCAGAGCTCTCCTTTCATCTTGCTGTCGTCCAATCAGATCGCTGCTTTCCTCCTGCTGTGGTCCAATCAGATCCTTCCTTTCCTCTTGTTGTGATCCAATCAGATCCCTCCTTTTATGCCACGGTCCAATCAGAGCTCTCCTTTCATCTTGCTGTGGTCCAATCAGATCGCTCCTTTCCTCCTGCTGTGGTCCAATCAGATCCCTCCTTTCCTCTTGCTGTGGTCCAATCAGATCCCTCCTTTTATGCCACGGTCCAATCAGAGCTCTCCTTATATCTTGCTGTCGTCCAATCAGATCGCTCCTTTCCTCCTGCTGTGGTCCAATCAGATCCCTCCTTTCCTCTTGCTGTGGTCCAATCAGATCCCTCCTTTTATGCCATGGTCCAATCAGAGCTCTCCTTTCATCTTGCTGTCGTCCAATCAGATCGCTCCTTTCCTCCTGCTGTGGTCCAATCAGATCCCTCCTTTCCTCTTGCTGTGGTCCAATCAGATCCCTCCTTTTATGCCACGGTCCAATCAGAGCTCTCCTTTCATCTTGCTGTGGTCCAATCAGATAGCTGCTTTCCTCCTGCTGTGGTCCAATCAGATCCTTCCTTTCCTCTTATTGTGATCCAATCAGATCCCTCCTTTTATGCCACGGTCCAATCAGAGCTCTCCTTTCATCTTGCTGTCGTCCAATCAGATCGCTCCTTTCCTCCTGCTGTGGTCCAATCAGATCCCTCCTTTCCTCTTGCTGTGGTCCAATCAGATCCCTCCTTTTATGCCACGGTCCAATCAGAGCTCTCCTTTCATCTTGCTGTCGTCCAATCAAATCGCTCCTTTCCTCCTGCTGTGGTCCAATCAGATCCCTCCTTTCTTCTTGCTGTGGTCCAATCAGATCGCTCCTTTTATGCCACGGTCCAATCAGAGCTCTCCTTTCATCTTGCTGTGGTCCAATCAGATTGCTCCTTTCCTCCTGCAGTGGTCCAATCAAATCCCTCCTTTTATTCCATGGTCCAATCAGAGCTCTCCTTTCATCTTGCTGTCGTCCAATCAGATCGCTTCTTTCCTCCTGCTGTTTTCCAATCAGATCCCTCCTTTCCTCTTGCTGTGGTCCAATCAGATCCCTCCTTTTATGCCACGGTCCAATCAGAGCTCTCCTTTCATATTGCTGTCGTCCAATCAGATCGCTCCTTTCCTCCTGCTGTGGTCCAATCAGATCCCTCCTTTCTTCTTGCTGTGGTCCAATCAGATCGCTCCTTTTATGCCACGGTCCAATCAGAGCTCTCCTTTCATCTTGCTGTGGTCCAATCAGATTGCTCCTTTCCTCCTGCTGTGGTCCAATCAGATCCCTCCTTTTATGCCACGGTCCAATCAGAGCTCTCCTTTCATCTTGCTGTCGTCCAATCAGATCGCTGCTTTCCTCCTGCTGTGGTCCAATCAGATCCTTCCTTTCCTCTTGTTGTGATCCAATCAGATCCCTCCTTTTATGCCACGGTCCAATCAGAGCTCTCCTTTCATCTTGCTGTGGTCCAATCAGATCGCTCCTTTCCTCCTGCTGTGGTCCAATCAGATCCCTCCTTTCCTCTTGCTGTGGTCCAATCAGATCCCTCCTTTTATGCCACGGTCCAATCAGAGCTCTCCTTTCATCTTGCTGTCGTCCAATCAGATCGCTCCTTTCCTCCTGCTGTGGTCCAATCAGATCCCTCCTTTCCTCTTGCTGTGGTCCAATCAGATCCCTCCTTTTATGCCACGGTCCAATCAGAGCTCTCCTTTCATCTTGCTGTGGTCCAATCAGATCGCTCCTTTCCTCCTGCTGTGGTCAAATCAGATCGCTCCTTTCCTCTTGCTGTGGTCCAATCAGATCCCTCCTTTCCTCTTGCTGTGGTCCAATCAGATCCCTCCTTTTATGCCACGGTCCAATCAGAGCTCTCCTTTCATCTTGCTGTCGTCCAATCAGATCGCTCCTTTCCTCCTGCTGTGGTCCAATCAGAGCTCTTCTTTCATCTTGCTGTCGTCCAATCAGATCGCTCCTTTCCTCCTGCTGTGGTCCAATCAGATCCCTCCTTTCCTCTTGCTGTGGTCCAATCAGATCCCTCCTTTTATGCCACGGTCCAATCAGAGCTCTCCTTTCATCTTGCTGTCGTCCAATCAGATCGCTCCTTTCCTCCTGCTGTGGTCCAATCAGATCCCTCCTTTTCTCTTGCTGTGGTCCAATCAGATCGCTCCTTTCCTCCTGCTGTGGTCCAATCAGATCCCTCCTTTCTACTTGCTGTGGTCCAATCAGATCGCTCCTTTTATGCCACGGTCCAATCAGAGCTCTCCTTTCATCTTGCTATGGTCCAATCAGATCGCTCCTTTCCTCCTGCAGTGGTCCAATCAAATCCCTCCTTTAATTCCATGGTCCAATCAGAGCTCTCCTTTCATCTTGCTGTCGTCCAATCAGATCGCTTCTTTCCTCCTGCTGTGTTCCAATCAGATGCCTCCTTTCCTCTTGCTGTGGTCCAATCAGATCCCTCCTTTTATGCCACGGTCCAATCAGAGCTCTCCTTTCATATTGCTGTCGTCCAATCAGATCGCTCCTTTCCTCCTGCTGTGGTCCAATCAGATCCCTCCTTTCTTCTTGCTGTGGTCCAATCAGATCCCTCCTTTTATGCCACGGTCCAATCAGAGCTCTCCTTTCATCTTGCTGTGGTCCAATCAGATCGCTCCTTTCCTCCTGCTGTGGTCCAATCAGATCCCTCCTTTTATGCCACGGTCCAATCAGAGCTCTCCTTTCATCTTGCTGTCGTCCAATCAGATCGCTGCTTTCCTCCTGCTGTGGTCCAATCAGATCCTTCCTTTCCTCTTGTTGTGATCCAATCAGATCCCTCCTTTTATGCCACGGTCCAATCAGAGCTCTCCTTTCATCTTGCTGTGGTCCAATCAGATCGCTCCTTTTCTCCTGCTGTGGTCCAATCAGATCGCTCCTTTCCTCTTGCTGTGGTCCAATCAGATCCCTCCTTTTATGCCACGGTCCAATCAGTGCTCTCCTTTCATCTTGCTGTCGTCCAATCATATTGCTCCTTTCCTCCTGCTGTGGTCCAATCAGAGCTCTCCTTTCATCTTGCTGTCGTCCAATCAGATCGCTCCTTTCCTCCTGCTGTGGTCCAATCAGATCCCTCCTTTCCTCTTGCTGTGGTCCAATCAGATCACTCCTTTTATGCCACGGTCCAATCAGAGCTCTCCTTTCATCTTGCTGTCGTCCAATCAGATCGCTCCTTTCCTCCTGCTTTGGTCCAATCAGATCCCTCCTTTCCTCCTGCTGTGGTCCAATCAGATCCCTCCTTTCCTCTTGCTGTGGTCCAATCAGATCCCTCCTTTTATGCCAGGGTACAATCAGAGCTCTCCTTTCATCTTGCTGTCGTCCAATCAGAGCTCTCCTTTCCTCCTGCTGTGGTCCAATCAGATCCCTGCTTTCCTCTTGCTGTGGTCCAATCAGATCCCTCCTTTTATGCCACGGTCCAATCAGAGCTCTCCTTTCATCTTGCTGTGGTCCAATCAGATCGCTCCTTTCCTCCTGCTGTGGTCCAATCAGATCCCTCCTTTCCTCTTGCTGTGGTCCAATCAGATCCCTCCTTTTATGCCACGGTCCAATCAGAGCTCTCCTTTCATCTTGCTGTGGTCCAATCAGATCGCTCCTTTCCTCCTGCTGTGGTCCAATCAGATCCCTCCTTTCCTCTTGCTGTGGTCCAATCAGATCGCTCCTTTCCTCCTGCTGTGGTCCAATCAGATCCCTCCTTTCTTCTTGCTGTGGTCCAATCAGATCGCTCCTTTTATGCCACGGTCCAATCAGAGCTCTCCTTTCCTCCTGCTGTGTTCCAATCAGATGACTCCTTTCCTCTTGCTGTGGTCCAATCAGATCCCTCCTTTTATGCCACGGTCCAATCAGAGCTCTCCTTTCATATTGCTGTCGTCCAATCAGATCGCTCCTTTCCTCCTGCTGTGGTCCAATCAGATCCCTCCTTTCCTCTTGCTGTGGTCCAATCAGATCGCTCCTTTTATGCCACGGTCCAATCAGAGCTCTCCTTTCATCTTGCTGTGGTCCAATCAGATCGCTCCTTTCCTCCTGCTGTGGTCCAATCAGATCCCTCCTTTTATGCCACGGTCCAATCAGAGCTCTCCTTTCATCTTGCTGTCATCCAATCAGATCGCTGCTTTCCTCCTGCTGTGGTCCAATCAGATCCTTCCTTTCCTCTTGTTGTGATCCAATCAGATCCCTCCTTTTATGCCACGGTCCAATCAGAGCTCTCCTTTCATCTTGCTGTGGTCCAATCAGATCGCTCCTTTCCTCCTGCTGTGGTCCAATCAGATCCCTCCTTTCCTCTTGCTGTGGTCCAATCAGATCCCTCCTTTTATGCCACGGTCCAATCAGAGCTCTCCTTTCATCTTGCTGTCGTCCAATCAGATCGCTCCTTTCCTCCTGCTGTGGTCCAATCAGATCCCTCCTTTCCTCTTGCTGTAGTCCAATCAGATCCCTCCTTTTATGCCACGGTCCAATCAGAGCTCTCCTTTCATCTTGCTGTGGTCCAATCAGATCGCTCCTTTCCTCCTGCTGTGGTCCAATCAGATCCCTCCTTTCCTCTTGCTGTGGTCCAATCAGATCCCTCCTTTTATGCCACGGTCCAATCAGAGCTCTCCTTTCATCTTGCTATCGTCCAATCAGATCGCTCCTTTCCTCTTGCTGTGGTCCAATCAGATCCCTCCTTTTATGCCACGGTCCAATCAGTGCTCTCCTTTCATCTTGCTGTCGTCCAATCAGATTGCTCCTTTCCTCCTGTTGTGGTCCAATCAGAGCACTCCTTTCATCTTGCTGTCGTCCAATCAGATCGCTCCTTTCCTCCTGCTGTGGTCCAATCAGATCCCTCCTTTCCTCTTGCTGTGGTCCAATCAGATCACTCCTTTTATGCCACGGTCCAATCAGTGCTCTCCTTTCATCTTGCTGTCGTCCAATCAGATTGCTCCTTTCCTCCTGTTGTGGTCCAATCAGAGCACTCCTTTCATCTTGCTGTCGTCCAATCAGATCGCTCCTTTCCTCCTGCTGTGGTCCAATCAGATCCCTCCTTTCCTCTTGCTGTGGTCCAATCAGATCACTCCTTTTATGCCACGGTCCAATCAGAGCTCTCCTTTCATCTTGCTGTCGTCCAATCAGATCGCTCCTTTCCTCCTGCTGTGGTTCAATCAGATCCCTCCTTTCCTCTTGCTGTGGTCCAATCAGATCCCTCCTTTTATGCCACGGTCCAATCAGAGCTCTCCTTTCATCTTGCTGTCGTCCAATCAGATCGCTCCTTTCCTCCTGCTGTGGTGCAATCAGATCCCTCCTTTCCACCTGCTGTGGTCCAATCAGATCCCTCCTTTCCTCTTGCTGTGGTCCAATCAGATCCCTCCTTTTATGCCACGGTCCAATCAGAGCTCTCCTTTCATCTTGCTGTGGTCCAATCAGATCGCTCCTTTCCTCCTGCTGTGGTCCAATCAGATCCCTCCTTTCCTCTTGCTGTGGTCCAATCAGATCCCTCCTTTTATGCCACGGTCCAATCAGAGCTCTCCTTTCATCTTGCTGTGGTCCAATCAGATCGCTCCTTTCCTCCTGCTGTGGTCCAATCAGATCCCTCCTTTTATGCCACGGTCCAATCAGAGCTCTCCTTTCATCTTGCTGTGGTCCAATCAGAGCTCTCCTTTCATCTTGCTGTGGTCCAATCAGATCGCTCCTTTCCTCCTGCTGTGGTCCAATCAGATCCCTCCTTTCCTCTTGCTGTGGTCCAATCAGATCCCTCCTTTTATGCCACGGTCCAATCAGAGCTCTCCTTTCATCTTGCTAAAGTCCAATCAGATCGCTCCTTTCCTCCTGCTGTGGTCCAATCAGATCCCTCCTTTCCTCTTGCTGTGGTCCAATCAGATCCCTCCTTTTATGCCACGGTCCAATCAGAGCTCTCCTTTCAATTTTCTGTCCTCCAATCAGATCGCTCCTTTCCTCCTGCTGTGGTCCAATCAGATCCCTCCTTTCCTCTTGCTGTGGTCCAATCAGATCCCTCCTTTTATGCCACGGTCCAATCAGAGCTGTCCTTTCATTTTGCTGTCGTCCAATCAGATCGCTCCTTTCCTACTGCTGTGGTCCAATCAGATCCCAACTTTTATGCCACGGTCCAATCAGAGCTCTCCTTTCCTCTTGCTGTCATCCAATCAGATCGCTCCTTTCCTCCTGCTGTGGTCCAATCAGATCCCTCCTTTTATGCCACGGACCAATCAGAGCTCTCCTTTCATCTTGCTGTGGTCCAATCAGATCGCTCCTTTCCTCCTGCTGTGGTCCAATCAGATCTCTCCTTTCATCTTGCTGTCGTCCAATCAGATCGCTCCTTTCCTCCTGCTGTGGTCCAATCAGATCCCTCCTTTCCTCTTGCTGTGGTCCAATCAGATCCCTCCTTTTATGCCACGGTCCAATCAGAGCTCTCCTTTCATCTTGCTGTCGTCCAATCAGATCGCTCCTTTCCTCCTGCTGTGGTCCAATCAGATCCCTCCTTTCCTCTTGCTGTGGTCCAATCAGATCACTCCTTTTATGCCACGGTCCAATCAGAGCTCTCCTTTCATCTTGCTGTCGTCCAATCAGATCGCTCCTTTCCTCCTGCTGTGGTCCAATCAGATCCCTCCTTTCCTCTTGCTGTGGTCCAATCAGATCCCTCCTTTTATGCCACGGTCCAATCAGAGCTCTCCTTTCATCTTGCTGTCCTCCAATCAGATCGCTCCTTTCCTCCTGCTGTGGTCCAATCAGATCCCTCCTTTCCTCTTGCTGTGGTTCAATCAGATCCCTCCTTTTATGCCACGGTCCAATCAGAGCTCTCCTTTCATCTTGCTGTCCTACAATCAGATCGCTCCTTTCCTCCTGCTGTGGTCCAATCAGATCCCTCCTTTCCTCTTGCTGTGGTCCAATCAGATCCCTCCTTTTATGCCACGGTCCAATCAGAACTGTCCTTTCATCTTGCTGTCGTCCAATCAGATTGCTCTTTTCCTACTGCTGTGGTCGAATCAGATCCCTCCTTTTATGCCACGGTCCAATCAGAGCTCTCCTTTCCTCTTGCTGTCATCCAATCAGATCGCTCCTTTCCTCCTGCTGTGGTCCAATCAGATCCCTCCTTTTATGCCACGGTCCAATCAGAGCTCTCCTTTCATCTTGCTGTCGTCCAATCAGATCGCTCCTTTCCTCCTGCTGTGGTCCAATCAGATCGCTCCTTTCCTCCTGCTGTGGTCCAATCAGATCCCTCCTTTTATGCCACGGTCCAATCAGAGCTCTCCTTTCATCTTGCTGTCGTCCAATCAGATCGCTCCTTTCCTCCTGCTGTGGTCCAATCAGATCCCTCCTTTTATGCCACGGTCCAATCAGAGCTCTCCTTTCCTCTTGCTGTCATCCAATCAGATCGCTCCTTTCCTCCTGCTGTGGTCCAATCAGATCCCTCCTTTTATGCCACGGTCCAATCAGAGCTCTCCTTTCATCTTGCTGTCGTCCAATCAGATCGCTCCTTTCCTCCTGCTGTGGTCCAATCAGATCGCTCCTTTCCTCTTGCTGTGGTCCAATCAGATCCCTCCTTTTATGCCACGGTCCAATCAGAGCTCTCCTTTCATCTTGCTGTCGTCCAATCAGATCGCTCCTTTCCTCCTGCTGTGGTCCAATCAGATCCCTCCTTTTATGCCACGGTCCAATCAGAGCTCTCCTTTCATCTTGCTGTCGTCCAATCAGATCGCTCCTTTCCTCCTGCTGTGGTCCAATCAGATCCCTCCTTTTATGCCACGGTCCAATCAGATCCCTCCTTTCCTCTTGCTGTGGTCCAATCAGATCCCTCCTTTCCTCTTGCTGTGGTCCAATCAGATCCCTCCTTTTATGCCACGGTCCAATCTGAGCTCTCCTTTCATCTTGCTGTGGTCCAATCAGATCGCTCCTTTCCTCCTGCTGTGGTCCAATCAGATCCCTCCTTTCCTCTTGCTGTGGTCCAATCAGATCCCTCCTTTTATGCCACGGTCCAATCAGAGCTCTCCTTTCATCTTGCTGTGGTCCAATCAGATCGCTCCTTTCCTCCTGCTGTGGTCCAATCAGATCCCTCCTTTTATGCCACGGTCCAATCAGAGCTCTCCTTTCATCTTGCTGTCGTCCAATCAGATCGCTGCTTTCCTCCTGCTGTGGTCCAATCAGATCCTTCCTTTCCTCTTGTTGTGATCCAATCAGATCCCTCCTTTTATGCCACGGTCCAATCAGAGCTCTCCTTTCATCTTGCTGTGGTCCAATCAGATCGCTCCTTTCCTCCTGCTGTGGTCCAATCAGATCCCTGCTTTCCTCTTGCTGTGGTCCAATCAGATCCCTCCTTTTATGCCACGGTCCAATCAGTGCTCTCCTTTCATCTTGCTGTGGTCCAATCAGATCGCTCCTTTCCTCCTGCTGTGGTCCAATCAGATCCCTCCTTTCCTCTTGCTGTGGTCCAATCAGATCACTCCTTTTATGCCACGGTCCAATCAGAGCTCTCCTTTCATCTTGCTGTCGTCCAATCAGATCGCTCCTTTCCTCCTGCTGTGGTCCAATCAGATCCCTCCTT
This sequence comes from Centroberyx gerrardi, assembly GCF_048128805.1. Lineage (NCBI taxonomy): Eukaryota > Metazoa > Chordata > Actinopteri > Beryciformes > Berycidae > Centroberyx > Centroberyx gerrardi. Next base: position 29,416,315 of record NC_136013.1, read on the forward strand.
TCCTCTTGCTGTGGTCCAATCAGATCCCTCCTTTTATGCCACGGTCCAATCAGAGCTCTCCTTTCATATTGCTGTCGTCCAATCAGATCGCTCCTTTCCTCCTGCTGTGGTCCAATCAGATCCCTCCTTTCTTCTTGCTGTGGTACAATCAGATCGCTCCTTTTATGCCACGGTCCAATCAGAGCTCTCCTTTCATCTTGCTGTGGTCCAATCAGATTGCTCCTTTCCTCCTGCTGTGGTCCAATCAAATCCCTCCTTTTATGCCACGGTCCAATCAGAGCTCTCCTTTCATCTTGCTGTCGTCCAATCAGATCGCTGCTTTCCTCCTGCTGTGGTCCAATCAGATCCTTCCTTTCCTCTTGTTGTGATCCAATCAGATCCCTCCTTTTATGCCACGGTCCAATCAGAGCTCTCCTTTAATCTTGCTGTGGTCCAATCAGATCGCTGCTTTCCTCCTGCTGTGGTCCAATCAGATCCCTCCTTTTATGCCACGGTCTAATCAGAGCTCTCCTTTCATCTTGCTGTCGTCCAATCAGATCGCTGCTTTCCTCCTGCTGTGGTCCAATCAGATCCTTCCTTTCCTCTTGTTGTGATCCAATCAGATCCCTCCTTTTATGCCACGGTCCAATCAGAGCTCTCCTTTCATCTTGCTGTGGTCCAATCAGATCGCTCCTTTCCTCCTGCTGTGGTCCAATCAGATCGCTCCTTTCCTCTTGCTGTGGTCCAATCAGATCCCTCCTTTTATGCCACGGTCCAATCAGTGCTCTCCTTTCATCTTGCTGTCGTCCAATCAGATCGCTCCTTTCCTCCTGCTGTGGTCCAATCAGATCCCTCCTTTCCTCTTGCTGTAGTCCAATCAGATCCCTCCTTTTATGCCACGGTCCAATCAGAGCTCTCCTTTCATCTTGCTGTGGTCCAATCAGATCGCTCCTTTCCTCCTGCTGTGGTCCAATCAGATCCCTCCTTTCCTCTTGCTGTGGTCCAATCAGATCCCTCCTTTTATGCCACGGTCCAATCAGAGCTCTCCTTTCATCTTGCTATCGTCCAATCAGATCGCTCCTTTCCTCTTGCTGTGGTCCAATCAGATCCCTCCTTTTATGCCACGGTCCAATCAGTGCTCTCCTTTCATCTTGCTGTCGTCCAATCAGATTGCTCCTTTCCTCCTGCTGTGGTCCAATCAGAGCACTCCTTTCATCTTGCTGTCGTCCAATCAGATCGCTCCTTTCCTCCTGCTGTGGTCCAATCAGATCCCTCCTTTCCTCTTGCTGTGGTCCAATCAGATCCCTCCTTTTATGCCAGGGTCCAATCAGAGCTCTCCTTTCATCTTGCTGTCGTCCAATCAGATCGCTCCTTTCCTCCTGCTGTGGTCCAATCAGATCCTTCCTTTCCTCTTGTTGTGATCCAATCAGATCCCTCCTTTTATGCCACGGTCCAATCAGAGCTCTCCTTTCATCTTGCTGTGGTCCAATCAGATCGCTGCTTTCCTCCTGCTGTGGTCCAATCAGATCCCTCCTTTTATGCCACGGTCTAATCAGAGCTCTCCTTTCATCTTGCTGTCGTCCAATCAGATCGCTGCTTTCCTCCTGCTGTGGTCCAATCAGATCCTTCCTTTCCTCTTGTTGTGATCCAATCAGATCCCTCCTTTTATGCCACGGTCCAATCAGAGCTCTCCTTTCATCTTGCTGTGGTCCAATCAGATCGCTCCTTTCCTCCTGCTGTGGTCCAATCAGATCGCTCCTTTCCTCTTGCTGTGGTCCAATCAGATCCCTCCTTTTATGCCACGGTCCAATCAGTGCTCTCCTTTCATCTTGCTGTCGTCCAATCAGATCGCTCCTTTCCTCCTGCTGTGGTCCAATCAGATCCCTCCTATCCTCTTGCTGTAGTCCAATCAGATCCCTCCTTTTATGCCACGGTCCAATCAGAGCTCTCCTTTCATCTTGCTGTGGTCCAATCAGATCGCTCCTTTCCTCCTGCTGTGGTCCAATCAGATCCCTCCTTTCCTCTTGCTGTGGTCCAATCAGATCCCTCCTTTTATGCCACGGTCCAATCAGAGCTCTCCTTTCATCTTGCTATCGTCCAATCAGATCGCTCCTTTCCTCTTGCTGTGGTCCAATCAGATCCCTCCTTTTATGCCACGGTCCAATCAGTGCTCTCCTTTCATCTTGCTGTCGTCCAATCAGATTGCTCCTTTCCTCCTGCTGTGGTCCAATCAGAGCACTCCTTTCATCTTGCTGTCGTCCAATCAGATCGCTCCTTTCCTCCTGCTGTGGTCCAATCAGATCCCTCCTTTCCTCTTGCTGTGGTCCAATCAGATCCCTCCTTTTATGCCAGGGTCCAATCAGAGCTCTCCTTTCATCTTGCTGTCGTCCAATCAGATCGCTCCTTTCCTCCTGCTGTGGTTCAATCAGATCCCTCCTTTCCTCTTGCTGTGGTCCAATCAGATCCCTCCTTTTATGCCACGGTCCAATCAGAGCTCTCCTTTCATCTTGCTGTCGTCCAATCAGATCGCTCCTTTCCTCCTGCTGTGGTGCAATCAGATCCCTCCTTTCCACCTGCTGTGGTCCAATCAGATCCCTCCTTTCCTCTTGCTGTGGTCCAATCAGATCCCTCCTTTTATGCCACGGTCCAATCAGAGCTCTCCTTTCATCTTGCTGTGGTCCAATCAGATCGCTCCTTTCCTCCTGCTGTGGTCCAATCAGATCCCTCCTTTCCTCTTGCTGTGGTCCAATCAGATCCCTCCTTTTATGCCACGGTCCAATCAGAGCTCTCCTTTCATCTTGCTGTGGTCCAATCAGATCGCTCCTTTCCTCCTGCTGTGGTCCAATCAGATCCCTCCTTTTATGCCACGGTCCAATCAGAGCTCTCCTTTCATCTTGCTGTCGTCCAATCAGATCGCTGCTTTCCTCCTGCTGTGGTCCAATCAGATCCTTCCTTTCCTCTTGTTGTGATCCAATCAGATCCCTCCTTTTATGCCACGGTCCAATCAGAGCTCTCCTTTCATTTTGCTGTGGTCCAATCAGATCGCTCCTTTCCTCCTGCTGTGGTCCAAACAGATCCCTCCTTTCCTCTTGCTGTGGTCCAATCAGATCCCTCCTTTTATGCCACGGTCCAATCAGAGCTCTCCTTTCATCTTGCTGTCGTCCAATCAGATCGCTCCTTTCCTCCTGCTGTGGTCCAATCAGATCACTCCTTTTATGCCACGGTCCAATCAGAGCTCTCCTTTCATCTTGCTAAAGTCCAATCAGATCGCTCCTTTCCTCCTGCTGTGGTCCAATCAGATCCCTCCTTTCCTCTTGCTGTGGTCCAATCAGATCCCTCCTTTTATGCCACGGTCCAATCAGTGCTCTCCTTTCATCTTGCTGTCGTCCAATCAGATTGCTCCTTTCCTCCTGCTGTGGTCCAATCAGAGCTCTCCTTTCATCTTGCTGTCGTCCAATCAGATCGCTCCTTTCCTCCTGCTGTGGTCCAATCAGATCCCTCCTTTCCTCTTGCTGTGGTCCAATCAGATCACTCCTTTTATGCCACGGTCCAATCAGAGCTCTCCTTTCATCTTGCTGTCGTCCAATCAGATCGCTCCTTTCCTCCTGCTGTGGTTCAATCAGATCCCTCCTTTCCTCTTGCTGTGGTCCAATCAGATCCCTCCTTTTATGCCACGGTCCAATCAGAGCTCTCCTTTCATCTTGCTGTCGTCCAATCAGATCGCTCCTTTCCTCCTGCTGTGGTGCAATCAGATCCCTCCTTTCCACCTGCTGTGGTCCAATCAGATCCCTCCTTTCCTCTTGCTGTGGTCCAATCAGATCCATCCTTTTATGCCACGGTCCAATCAGAGCTCTCCTTTCATCTTGCTGTGGTCCAATCAGATCGCTCCTTTCCTCCTGCTGTGGTCCAATCAGATCCCTCCTTTCCTCTTGCTGTGGTCCAATCAGATCCCTCCTTTTATGCCACGGTCCAATCAGAGCTCTCCTTTCATCTTGCTGTGGTCCAATCAGATCGCTCCTTTCCTCCTGCTGTGGTCCAATCAGATCGCTCCTTTTATGCCACGGTCCAATCAGAGCTCTCCTTTCATCTTGCTGTCGTCCAATCAGATCGCTGCTTTCCTCCTGCTGTGGTCCAATCAGATCCTTCCTTTCCTCTTGTTGTGATCCAATCAGATCCCTCCTTTTATGCCACGGTCCAATCAGAGCTCTCCTTTCATCTTGCTGTGGTCCAATCAGATCGCTCCTTTCCTCCTGCTGTGGTCCAATCAGATCCCTCCTTTCCTCTTGCTGTGGTCCAATCAGATCCCTCCTTTTATGCCACGGTCCAATCAGAGCTCTCCTTTCATCTTGCTAAAGTCCAATCAGATCGCTCCTTTCCTCCTGCTGTGGTCCAATCAGATCCCTCCTTTCCTCTTGCTGTGGTCCAATCAGATCCCTCCTTTTATGCCACGGTCCAATCAGAGCTCTCCTTTCATTTTTCTGTCCTCCAATCAGATCGCTCCTTTCCTCCTGCTGTGGTCCAATCAGATCCCTCCTTTCCTCTTGCTGTGGTCCAATCAGATCCCTCCTTTTATGCCACGGTCCAATCAGAGCTGTCCTTTCATCTTGCTTTCGTCCAATCAGATCGCTCCTTTCCTACTGCTGTGGTCCAATCAGATCCCAACTTTTATGCCACGGTCAAATCAGAGCTCTCCTTTCCTCTTGCTGTCATCCAATCAGATCGCTCCTTTCCTCCTGCTGTGGTCCAATCAGATCCCTCCTTTTATGCCACGGACCAATCAGAGCTCTCCTTTCATCTTGCTGTGGTCCAATCAGATCGCTCCTTTCCTCCTGCTGTGGTCCAATCAGATCTCTCCTTTCATCTTGCTGTCGTCCAATCAGATCGCTCCTTTCCTCCTGCTGTGGTCCAATCAGATCCCTCCTTTCCTCTTGCTGTGGTCCAATCAGATCCCTCCTTTTATGCCACGGTCCAATCAGAGCTCTCCTTTCATCTTGCTGTCGTCCAATCAGATCGCTCCTTTCCTCCTGCTGTGGTCCAATCAGATCCCTCCTTTCCTCTTGCTGTGGTCCAATCAGATCACTCCTTTTATGCCACGGTCCAATCAGAGCTCTCCTTTCATCTTGCTGTGGTCCAATCAGATCGCTCCTTTCCTCCTGCTGTGGTCCAATCAGATCCCTCCTTTCCTCTTGCTGTGGTCCAATCAGATCCCTCCTTTTATGCCACGGTCCAATCAGAGCTCTCCTTTCATCTTGCTGTCCTCCAATCAGATCGCTCCTTTCCTCCTGCTGTGGTCCAATCAGATCCCTCCTTTCCTCTTGCTGTGGTTCATTCAGATCCCTCCTTTTATGCCACGGTCCAATCAGAGCTCTCCTTTCATCTTGCTGTCCTACAATCAGATCGCTCCTTTCCTCCTGCTGTGGTCCAATCAGATCCCTCCTTTCCTCTTGCTGTGGTCCAATCAGATCCCTCCTTTTATGCCACGGTCCAATCAGAACTGTCCTTTCATCTTGCTGTCGTCCAATCAGATTGCTCCTTTCCTACTGCTGTGGTCCAATCAGATCCCTCCTTTTATGCCACGGTCCAATCAGAGCTCTCCTTTCCTCTTGCTGTCATCCAATCAGATCGCTCCTTTCCTCCTGCTGTGGTCCAATCAGATCCCTCCTTTTATGCCACGGTCCAATCAGAGCTCTCCTTTCATCTTGCTGTCGTCCAATCAGATCGCTCCTTTCCTCCTGCTGTGGTCCAATCAGATCGCTCCTTTCCTCTTGCTGTGGTCCAATCAGATCCCTCCTTTTATGCCACGGTCCAATCAGAGCTCTCCTTTCATCTTGCTGTCGTCCAATCAGATCGCTCCTTTCCTCCTGCTGTGGTCCAATCAGATCCCTCCTTTTATGCCACGGTCCAATCAGAGCTCTCCTTTCCTCTTGCTGTCATCCAATCAGATCGCTCCTTTCCTCCTGCTGTGGTCCAATCAGATCCCTCCTTTTATGCCACGGTCCAATCAGAGCTCTCCTTTCATCTTGCTGTCGTCCAATCAGATCGCTCCTTTCCTCCTGCTGTGGTCCAATCAGATCGCTCCTTTCCTCTTGCTGTGGTCCAATCAGATCCCTCCTTTTATGCCACGGTCCAATCAGAGCTCTCCTTTCATCTTGCTGTCGTCCAAACAGATCGCTCCTTTCCTCCTGCTGTGGTCCAATCAGATCCCTCCTTTTATGCCACGGTCCAATCAGAGCTCTCCTTTCATCTTGCTGTCGTCCAATCAGATCGCTCCTTTCCTCCTGCTGTGGTCCAATCAGATCCCTCCTTTTATGCCACGGTCCAATCAGATCCCTCCTTTCCTCTTGCTGTGGTCCAATCAGATCCCTCCTTTCCTCTTGCTGTGGTCCAATCAGATCCCTCCTTTTATGCCACGGTCCAATCAGAGCTCTCCTTTCATCTTGCTGTGGTCCAATCAGATCGCTCCTTTCCTCCTGCTGTGGTCCAATCAGATCCCTCCTTTCCTCTTGCTGTGGTCCAATCAGATCCCTCCTTTTATGCCACGGTCCAATCAGAGCTCTCCTTTCATCTTGCTGTGGTCCAATCAGATCGCTCCTTTCCTCCTGCTGTGGTCCAATCAGATCCCTCCTTTTATGCCACGGTCCAATCAGAGCTCTACTTTCATCTTGCTGTCGTCCAATCAGATCGCTGCTTTCCTCCTGCTGTGGTCCAATCAGATCCTTCCTTTCCTCTTGTTGTGATCCAATCAGATCCCTCCTTTTATGCCACGGTCCAATCAGAGCTCTCCTTTCATCTTGCTGTGGTCCAATCAGATCGCTCCTTTCCTCCTGCTGTGGTCCAATCAGATCCCTGCTTTCCTCTTGCTGTGGTCCAATCAGATCCCTCCTTTTATGCCACGGTCCAATCAGTGCTCTCCTTTCATCTTGCTGTGGTCCAATCAGATCGCTCCTTTCCTCCTGCTGTGGTCCAATCAGATCCCTCCTTTCCTCTTGCTGTGGTCCAATCAGATCACTCCTTTTATGCCACGGTCCAATCAGAGCTCTCCTTTCATCTTGCTGTCGTCCAATCAGATCGCTCCTTTCCTCCTGCTGTGGTCCAATCAGATCCCTCCTTTCCTCTTGCTGTGGTCCAATCAGATCCCTCCTTTTATGCCATGGTCCAATCAGAGCTCTCCTTTCATCTTGCTGTCGTCCAATCAGATCGCTCCTTTCCTCCTGCTGTGGTCCAGTCAGATCGCTCCTTTCCTCTTGCTGTGGTCCAATCAGATCCCTCCTTTTATGCCACGGTCCAATCAGAGCTCTCCTTTTATCTTGCTGTGGTCCACTCAGATCGCTCCTTTCCTCCTGCTGTGGTCCAATCAGATCCCTCCTTTCCTCTTGCTGTGGTCCAATCAGATCCCTCCTTTTATGCCACGGTCCAATCAGAGCTCTCCTTTCATCTTGCTATCGTCCAATCAGATCGCTCCTTTCCTCTTGCTGTGGTCCAATCAGATCCCTCCTTTTATGCCACGGTCCAATCAATGCTCTCCTTTCATCTTGCTGTGGACCAATCAGATTGCTCCTTTCCTCCTGCTGTGGTCCAATCAGAGCTCTCCTTTCATCTTGCTGTCGTCCAATCAGATCGCTCCTTTCCTCCTGCTGTGGTCCAATCAGATCCCTCCTTTCCTCTTGCTGTGGTCCAATCAGATCCCTCCTTTTATGCCATGGTCCAATCAGAGCTCTCCTTTCATCTTGCTGTGGTCCAATCAGATCGCTCCTTTCCTCCTGCAGTGGTCCAATCAAATCCCTCCTTTTATTCCATGGTCCAATCAGAGCTCTCCTTTCATCTTGCTGTCGTCCAATCAGATCGCTTCTTTCCTCCTGCTGTGTTCCAATCAGATCCCTCCTTTCCTCTTGCTGTGGTCCAATCAGATCCCTCCTTTTATGCCACGGTCCAATCAGAGCTCTCCTTTCATATTGCTGTGGTCCAATCAGATCGCTCCTTTCCTCCTGCTGTGGTCCAATCAGATCCCTCCTTTCTTCTTGCTGTGGTCCAATCAGATCGCTCCTTTTATGCCACGGTCCAATCAGAGCTCTCCTTTCATCTTGCTGTGGTCCAATCAGATTGCTCCTTTCCTCCTGCTGTGGTCCAATCAGATCCCTCCTTTTATGCCACGGTCCAATCAGAGCTCTCCTTTCATCTTGCTGTCGTCCAATCAGATCGCTGCTTTCCTCCTGCTGTGGTCCAATCAGATCCTTCCTTTCCTCTTGTTGTGATCCAATCAGATCCCTCCTTTTATGCCACGGTCCAATCAGAGCTCTCCTTTCATCTTGCTGTGGTCCAATCAGATCGCTACTTTCCTCCTGCTGTGGTCCAATCAGATCCCTCCTTTCCTCTTGCTGTGGTCCAATCAGATCCCTCCTTTTATGTCACGGTCCAATCAGAGCTCTCCTTTCATCTTGCTGTCGTCCAATCAGATCGCTCCTTTCCTCCTGCTGTGGTCCAATCAGATCCCTCCTTTCCTCTTGCTGTGGTCCAATCAGATCCCTCCTTTTATGCCACGGTCCAATCAGAGCTCTCCTTTTATCTTGCTGTGGTCCAATCAGATCGCTCCTTTCCTCCTGCTGTGGTCAAATCAGATCGCTCCTTTCCTCTTGCTGTGGTCCAATCAGATCCCTCCTTTCCTCTTGCTGTGGTCCAATCAGATCCCTCCTTTTATGCCACGGTCCAATCAGAGCTCTCCTTTCATCTTGCTGTAGTCCAATCAGATCGCTCCTTTCCTCCTGCTTCGGTCCAATCAGATCCCTCCTTTCCTCCTGCTGTGGTCCAATCAGATCCCTCCTTTCCTCTTGCTGTGGTCCAATCAGATCCCTCCTTTTATGCCAGGGTCCAATCAGAGCTCTCCTTTCATCTTGCTGTCGTCCAATCAGAGCTCTCCTTTCCTCCTGCTGTGGTCCAATCAGATCCCTGCTTTCCTCTTGCTGTGGTCCAATCAGATCCCTCCTTTTATGCCATGGTCCAATCAGAGCTCTCCTTTCATCTTGCTGTGGTCCAATCAGATCGCTCCTTTAATCCTGCTGTGGTCCAATCAGATCCCTCCTTTCCTCTTGCTGTGGTCCAATCAGATCCCTCCTTTTATGCCACGGTCCAATCAGAGCTCTCCTTTCATCTTGCTGTCGTCCAATCAGATCGCTGCTTTCCTCCTGCTGTGGTCCAATCAGATACTTCCTTTCCTCTTGTTGTGATCCAATCAGATCGCTCCTTTTATGCCACGGTCCAATCAGAGCTCTCCTTTCATCTTGCTGTGGTCCAATCAGATCGCTCCTTTCCTCCTGCTGTGGTCCAATCAGATCCCTCCTTTTATGCCACGGTCCAATCAGAGCTCTCCTTTCATCTTGCTGTCGTCCAATCAGATCGCTCCTTTCCTCCTGCTGTGGTCCAATCAGATCCCTCCTTTCCTCTTGCTGTGGTCCAATCAGATCCCTCCTTTTATGCCATGGTCCAATCAGAGCTCTCCTTTCATCTTGCTATCGTCCAATCAGATCGCTCCTTTCCTCTTGCTGTGGTCCAATCAGATCCCTCCTTTTATGCCACGGTCCAATCAGTGCTCTCCTTTCATCTTGCTGTCGTCCAATCAGATTGCTCCTTTCCTCCTGCTGTGGTCCAATCAGAGCACTCCTTTCATCTTGCTGTCGTCCAATCAGATCGCTCCTTTCCTCCTGCTGTGGTCCAATCAGATCCCTCCTTTCCTCTTGCTGTGGTCCAATCAGATCACTCCTTTTATGCCACGGTCCAATCAGAGCTCTCCTTTCATCTTGCTGTCGTCCAATCAGATCGCTCCTTTCCTCCTGCTGTGGTTCAATCAGATCCCTCCTTTCCTCTTGCTGTGGTCCAATCAGATCCCTCCTTTTATGCCACGGTCCAATCAGAGCTCTCCTTTCATCTTGCTGTCGTCCAATCAGATCGCTCCTTTCCTCCTGCTGTGGTGCAATCAGATCCCTCCTTTCATCCTGCTGTGGTCCAATCAGATCCCTCCTTTCCTCTTGCTGTGGTCCAATCAGATCCCTCCTTTTATGCCACGGTCCAATCAGAGCTCTCCTTTCATCTTGCTGTGGTCCAATCAGATCGCTCCTTTCCTCCTGCTGTGGTCCAATCAGATCCCTCCTTTCCTCTTGCTGTGGTCCAATCAGATCCCTCCTTTTATGCCACGGTCCAATCAGAGCTCTCCTTTCATCTTGCTGTGGTCCAATCAGATCGCTCCTTTCCTCCTGCTGTGGTCCAATCAGATCCCTCCTTTTATGCCACGGTCCAATCAGAGCTCTCCTTTCATCTTGCTGTCGTCCAATCAGATCGCTGCTTTCCTCCTGCTGTGGTCCAATCAGATCCTTCCTTTCCTCTTGTTGTGATCCAATCAGATCCCTCCTTTTATGCCACGGTCCAATCAGAGCTCTCCTTTCATCTTGCTGTGGTCCAATCAGATCGCTCCTTTCCTCCTGCTGTGGTCCAATCAGATCCCTCCTTTCCTCTTGCTGTGGTCCAATCAGATCCCTCCTTTTATGCCACGGTCCAATCAGAGCTCTCCTTTCATCTTGCTGTCGTCCAATCAGATCGCTCCTTTCCTCCTGCTGTGGTCCAATCAGATCACTCCTTTTATGCCACGGTCCAATCAGAGCTCTCCTTTCATCTTGCTAAAGTCCAATCAGATCGCTCCTTTCCTCCTGCTGTGGTCCAATCAGATCCCTCCTTTCCTCTTGCTGTGGTCCAATCAGATCCCTCCTTTTATGCCACGGTCCAATCAGAGCTCTCCTTTCATCTTGCTGTCCTCCAATCAGATCGCTCCTTTCCTCCTGCTGTGGTCCAATCAGATCCCTCCTTTCCTCTTGCTGTGGTCCAATCAGATACCTCCTTTTATGCCACGGTCCAATCAGAGCTGTCCTTTCATCTTGCTGTCGTCCAATCAGATCACTCCTTTCCTACTGCTGTGGTCCAATCAGATCCCAACTTTTATGCCACGGTCCAATCAGAGCTCTCCTTTCCTCTTGCTGTCATCCAATCAGATCGCTCCTTTCCTCCTGCTGTGGTCCAATCAGATCCCTCCTTTTATGCCACGGACCAATCAGAGCTCTCCTTTCATCTTGCTGTGGTCCAATCAGATCGCTCCTTTCCTCCTGCTGTGGTCCAATCAGATCTCTCCTTTCATCTTGCTGTTGTCCAATCAGATCGCTCCTTTCCTCCTGCTGTGGTCCAATCAGATCCCTCCTTTTATGCCACGGTCCAATCAGAGCTCTCCTTTCATCTTGCTGTCGTCCAATCAGATCGCTCCTTTCCTCCTGCTGTGGTCCAATCAGATCCCTCCTTTCCTCCTGCTGTGGTCCAATCAGATCCCTCCTTTTATGCCACGGTCCAATCAGAGCTCTCCTTTCATCTTGCTGTCGTCCAATCAGATCGCTCCTTTCCTCCTGCTGTGGTCCAATCAGATCCCTCCTTTTATGCCACGGTCCAATCAGAGCTCTCCTTTCATCTTGCTGTCGTCCAATCAGATCGCTCCTTTCCTCCTGCTGTGGTCCAATCAGATCCCTCCTTTTATGCCACGGTCCAATCAGATCCCTCCTTTCCTCTTGCTGTGGTCCAATCAGATCCCTCCTTTCCTCTTGCTGTGGTCCAATCAGATCCCTCCTTTTATGCCACGGTCCAATCAGAGCTCTCCTTTCATCTTGCTGTCCTCCAATCAGATCGCTCCTTTCCTCCTGCTGTGGTCCAATCAGATCCCTCCTTTCCTCTTGCTGTGGTCCAATCAGATCCCTCCTTTTATGCCACGGTCCAATCAGAACTGTCCTTTCATCTTGCTGTCGTCCAATCAGATTGCTCCTTTCCTACTGCTGTGGTCCAATCAGATCCCTCCTTTTATTCCACGGTCCAATCAGAGCTCTCCTTTCCTCTTGCTGTCATCCAATCAGATCGCTCATTTCCTCCTGCTGTGGTCCAATCTGATCCCTCCTTTTATGCCACGGTCCAATCAGAGCTCTCCTTTCATCTTGCTGTCTTCCAATCAGATCGCTCCTTTCCTCCTGCTGTGGTCCAATCAGATCGCTCCTTTCCTCTTGCTGTGGTCCAATCAGATTCCTCCTTTTATGCCACGGTCCAATCAGATCGCTCCTTTCCTCCTGCTGTGGTCCAATCAGATCCATCCTTTCCTCTTGCTGTGGTCCAATCAGATCCCTCTTTTTATGCCACGGTCCAATCAGAGCTCTCCTTTCATCTTGCTGTCGTCCAATCAGATCGCTGCTTTCCTCCTGCTGTGGTCCAATCAGATCCCTCCTTTCCTCTTGCTGTGGTCCAATCAGATCGCTCCTTTTATGCCACGGTCCAATCAGAGCTCTCCTTTCATCTTGCTGTGGTCCAATCAGATCGCTCCTTTCATCCTGCTGTGGTCCAATCAGATCCCTCCTTTCCTCTTGCTGTGGTCCAATCAAATTCCTCCTTTTATGCCACGGTCCAATCAGAGCTCTCCTTTCATCTTGCTGTCGTCCAATCAGATCGCTCCTTTCCTGCTGCTGTGGTCCAATCAGATCCCTCCTTTCCTCTTGCTGTGGTCCAATCAGATCCCTCCTTTTATGCCACGGTCCAATCAGAGCTCTCCTTTCATCTTGCTGTCGTCCAATCAGATCGCTCCTTTCCACCTGCTGTGGTCCAATCAGATCCCTCCTTTTATGCCACGGTCCAATCAGAGCTCTCCTTTAATCTTGCTGTCCTCCAATCAGATCGCTGCTTTCCTCCTGATGTGGTCCAATCAGATCCCTCCTTTCCTCCTGCTGTGGTCCAATCAGATCTCTCCTTTTATTCCACGGTCCAATCAGAGCTCTCCTTTCATCTTGCTGTCGTCCAATCAGATCGCTCCTTTCCTCCTGCTGTGGTCCAATCAGATCCCTCCTTTCCTCTTGCTGTGGTCCAATCAGATCCCTCCTTTTATGCCACGGTACAATCAGAGCTCTCCTTTCATCTTCCTGTCGTCCAATCAGATCGCTCCTTTCCTCCTGCTGTGGTCCAATCAGATCCCTCCTTTCCTCTTTCTGTGGTCCAATCAGATCTCTCCTTTTATGCCACGGTCCAATCAGAGCTCTACTTTCATCTTGCTGTCGTCCAATCAGATCGCTCCTTTCATCCTGCTGTGGTCCAATCAGATCCCTCCTTTCCTCTTGCTGTGGTCCAATCAGATCCCTCCTTTTATGCCACGGTCCAATCAGAGCTCTCCTTTCATCTTGCTGTCGTCCAATCAGATTGCTCCTTTCCTCTTGCTGTGGTCCAATCAGATCCCTCCTTTCTTCTTGCTGTGGTCCAATCAGATCGCTCCTTTTATGCCACGGTCCAATCAGAGCTCTCCTTTCATCTTGCTGTGGTCCAATCAGATCGCTCCTTTCCTCCTGCAGTGGTCCAATCAGATCCCTCCTTTTATGCCATGGTCCAATCAGAGCTCTCCTTTCATCTTGCTTTCGTCCAATCAGATCGCTTCTTTCCTCCTGCTGTGGTCCAATCAGATCCCTCCTTTCCTCTTGCTGTGGTCCAATCAGATCTCTCCTTTTATTCCAAGGTCCAATCAGAGCACTACTTTCATCTTGCTGTCGTCCAATCAGAATCGCTCCTTTCCTCCTGCTGTCGTCCAATCAGATCGCTCCTTTCCTACTGCTGTGGTCCAATCAGATCCCTCCTTTTATGCCACGGTCCAATCAGAGCTCTCCTTTCCTCTTGCTGTCATCCAATCAGATCGCTCCTTTCCTCCTGCTGTGGTCCAATCAGATCCCTCCTTTTATGCCACGGACCAATCAGAGCTCTCCTTTCATCTTGCTGTCGTCCAATCAGATCGCTCCTTTCCTCCTGCTGTGGTCCAATCAGAGCTCTCCTTTCATCTTGCTGTCGTCCAATCAGATCGCTCCTTTCCTCCTGCTGTGGTCAAATCAGATCCCTCCTTTCCTCTTGCTGTGGTCCAATCAGATCCCTCCTTTTATGCCACGGTCCAATCAGAGCTCTCCTTTCATCTTGCTGTCGTCCAATCAGATCGCTCCTTTCCTCCTGCTGTGGTCCAATCAGATCCCTCCTTTCCTCTTTCTGTGGTCCAATCAGATCACTCCTTTTATGCCACGGTTCAATCAGAGCTCTCCTTTCATCTTGCTGTCGTCCAATCAGATCGCTCCTTTCCTCCTGCTGTGGTCCAATCAGATCCCTCCTTTCCTCTTGCTATGGTCCAATCAGATCCCTCCTTTTATGCCACGGTCCAATCAGAACTGTCCTTTCATCTTGCTGTCGTCCAATCAGATTGCTCCTTTCCTACTGCTGTGGTCCAATCAGATCCCTCCTTTTATTCCACGGTCCAATCAGAGCTCTCCTTTCCTCTTGCTGTCATCCAATCAGATCGCTCCTTTCCTCCTGCTGTGGTCCAATCTGATCCCTCCTTTTATGCCACGGTCCAATCAGAGCTCTCCTTTCATCTTGCTGTCTTCCAATCAGATCGCTCCTTTCCTCCTGCTGTGGTCCAATCAGATCGCTCCTTTCCTCTTGCTGTGGTCCAATCAGATTCCTCCTTTTATGCCACGGTCCAATCAGATCGCTCCTTTCCTCCTGCTGTGGTCCAATCAGATCCATCCTTTCCTCTTGCTGTGGTCCAATCAGATCCCTCTTTTTATGCCACGGTCCAATCAGAGCTCTCCTTTCATCTTGCTGTCGTCCAATCAGATCGCTGCTTTCCTCCTGCTGTGGTCCAATCAGATCCCTCCTTTCCTCTTGCTGTGGTCCAATCAGATCGCTCCTTTTATGCCACGGTCCAATCAGAGCTCTCCTTTCATCTTGCTGTGGTCCAATCAGATCGCTCCTTTCATCCTGCTGTGGTCCAATCAGATCCCTCCTTTCCTCTTGCTGTGGTCCAATCAGATTCCTCCTTTTATGCCACGGTCCAATCAGAGCTCTCCTTTCATCTTGCTGTCGTCCAATCAGATCGCTCCTTTCCTCCTGCTGTGGTCCAATCAGATCCCTCCTTTCCTCTTGCTGTGGTCCAATCAGATCCCTCCTTTTATGCCACGGTCCAATCAGAGCTCTCCTTTCATCTTGCTGTCGTCCAATCAGATCGCTCCTTTCCTCCTGCTGTGGTCCAATCAGATCCCTCCTTTTATGCCACGGTCCAATCAGAGCTCTCCTTTAATCTTGCTGTCCTCCAATCAGATCGCTGTTTTCCTCCTGATGTGGTCCAATCAGATCCCTCCTTTCCTCCTGCTGTGGTCCAATCAGATCTCTCCTTTTATTCCACGGTCCAATCAGAGCTCTCCTTTCATCTTGCTGTCGTCCAATCAGATCGCTCCTTTCCTCCTGCTGTGGTCCAATCAGATCCCTCCTTTCCTCTTGCTGTGGTCCAATCAGATCCCTCCTTTTATGCCACGGTACAATCAGAGCTCTCCTTTCATCTTCCTGTCGTCCAATCAGATCGCTCCTTTCCTCCTGCTGTGGTCCAATCAGATCCCTCCTTTCCTCTTTCTGTGGTCCAATCAGATCTCTCCTTTTATGCCACGGTCCAATCAGAGCTATACTTTCATCTTGCTGTCGTCCAATCAGATCGCTCCTTTCATCCTGCTGTGGTCCAATCAGATCCCTCCTTTCCTCTTGCTGTGGTCCAATCAGATCCCTCCTTTTATGCCACGGTCCAATCAGAGCTCTCCTTTCATCTTGCTGTCGTCCAATCAGATTGCTCCTTTCCTCTTGCTGTGGTCCAATCAGATCCCTCCTTTCTTCTTGCTGTGGTCCAATCAGATCGCTCCTTTTATGCCACGGTCCAATCAGAGCTCTCCTTTCATCTTGCTGTGGTCCAATCAGATCGCTCCTTTCCTCCTGCAGTGGTCCAATCAGATCCCTCCTTTTATGCCATGGTCCAATCAGAGCTCTCCTTTCATCTTGCTTTCGTCCAATCAGATCGCTTCTTTCCTCCTGCTGTGGTCCAATCAGATCCCTCCTTTCCTCTTGCTGTGGTCCAATCAGATCTCTCCTTTTATTCCAAGGTCCAATCAGAGCTCTCCTTTCATCTTGCTGTCGTCCAATCAGATCGCTCCTTTCCTCCTGCTGTCGTCCAATCAGATCGCTCCTTTCCTACTGCTGTGGTCCAATCAGATCCCTCCTTTTATGCCACGGTCCAATCAGAGCTCTCCTTTCCTCTTGCTGTCATCCAATCAGATCGCTCCTTTCCTCCTGCTGTGGTCCAATCAGATCCCTCCTTTTATGCCACGGACCAATCAGAGCTCTCCTTTCATCTTGCTGTCGTCCAATCAGATCGCTCCTTTCCTCCTGCTGTGGTCCAATCAGAGCTCTCCTTTCATCTTGCTGTCGTCCAATCAGATCGCTCCTTTCCTCCTGCTGTGGTCAAATCAGATCCCTCCTTTCCTCTTGCTGTGGTCCAATCAGATCCCTCCTTTTATGCCACGGTCCAATCAGAGCTCTCCTTTCATCTTCCTGTCGTCCAATCAGATCGCTCCTTTCCTCCTGCTGTGGTCCAATCAGATCCCTCCTTTCCTCTTTCTGTGGTCCAATCAGATCTCTCCTTTTATGCCACGGTCCAATCAGAGCTCTACTTTCATCTTGCTGTCGTCCAATCAGATCGCTCCTTTCATCCTGCTGTGGTCCAATCAGATCCCTCCTTTCCTCTTGCTGTGGTCCAATCAGATCCCTCCTTTTATGCCACGGTCCAATCAGAGCTCTCCTTTCATCTTGCTGTCGTCCAATCAGATTGCTCCTTTCCTCTTGCTGTGGTCCAATCAGATCCCTCCTTTCTTCTTGCTGTGGTCCAATCAGATCGCTCCTTTTATGCCACGGTCCAATCAGAGCTCTCCTTTCATCTTGCTGTGGTCCAATCAGATCGCTCCTTTCCTCCTGCAGTGGTCCAATCAGATCCCTCCTTTTATGCCATGGTCCAATCAGAGCTCTCCTTTCATCTTGCTTTCGTCCAATCAGATCGCTTCTTTCCTCCTGCTGTGGTCCAATCAGATCCCTCCTTTCCTCTTGCTGTGGTCCAATCAGATCTCTCCTTTTATTCCAAGGTCCAATCAGAGCTCTCCTTTCATCTTGCTGTCGTCCAATCAGATCGCTCCTTTCCTCCTGCTGTCGTCCAATCAGATCGCTCCTTTCCTACTGCTGTGGTCCAATCAGATCCCTCCTTTTATGCCACGGTCCAATCAGAGCTCTCCTTTCCTCTTGCTGTCATCCAATCAGATCGCTCCTTTCTTCCTGCTGTGGTCCAATCAGATCCCTCCTTTTATGCCACGGACCAATCAGAGCTCTCCTTTCATCTTGCTGTCGTCCAATCAGATCGCTCCTTTCCTCCTGCTGTGGTCCAATCAGAGCTCTCCTTTCATCTTGCTGTCGTCCAATCAGATCGCTCCTTTCCTCCTGCTGTGGTCAAATCAGATCCCTCCTTTCCTCTTGCTGTGGTCCAATCAGATCCCTCCTTTTATGCCACGGTCCAATCAGAGCTCTCCTTTCATCTTGCTGTCGTCCAATCAGATCGCTCCTTTCCTCCTGCTGTGGTCCAATCAGATCCCTCCTTTCCTCTTTCTGTGGTCCAATCAGATCACTCCTTTTATGCCACGGTCCAATCAGAGCTCTCCTTTCATCTTGCTGTCGTCCAATCAGATCGCTCCTTTCCTCCTGCTGTGGTCCAATCAGATCCATCCTTTCCTCTTGCTGTGGTCCAATCAGATCCCTCTTTTTATGCCACGGTCCAATCAGAGCTCTCCTTTCATCTTGCTGTCGTCCAATCAGATCGCTGCTTTCCTCCTGCTGTGGTCAAATCAGATCCCTCCTTTCCTCTTGCTGTGGTCCAATCAGATCGCTCCTTTTATGCCACGGTCCAATCAGAGCTCTCCTTTCATCTTGCTGTCGTCCAATCAGATCGCTCCTTTCCTCCTGCTGTGGTCCAATCAGATCCCTCCTTTCCTCTTGCTGTGGTCCAATCAGATCCCTCCTTTTATCCCACGGTCCAATCAGAGCTCTCCTTTCATCTTGCTGTCGTCCAATCAGATCGCTCCTTTCCTCCTGCTGTGGTCCAATCAGATCCCTCCTTTCCGCTTGCTGTGGTCCAATCAGATCCCTCCTTTTATGCCACGGTCCAATCAGATCGCTCCTTTCATCTTGCTGTCGTCCAATCAGATCGCTCTTTTTCTCCTGCTGTGGTCCAATCAGATCCCTCCTTTTATGCCACGGTCCAATCAGAGCTCTCCTTTCATCTTGCTGTCATCCAATCAGATCGCTGCTTTCCTCCTGCTGTGGGCCAATCAGATCCCTCCTTTCCTCTTGCTGTTGTCCAATCAGATCTCTCCTTTTATTCCACGGTCCAATCAGAGCTCTCCTTTCCTCTTGATGTGGTCCAATCAGATCCCTCCCTTTATGCCACGGTCCAATCAGAGCTCTCCTTTCATCTTGCTGTCGTCCAATCAGATCGCTCCTTTCCTCCTGCTGTGGTCAAATCAGATCCCTCCTTTTATGCCATGGTCCAATCAGAGCTCTCCTTTCCTCCTGCTGTGGTCCAATCAGATCCCTACTTTCCTCTTGCTATGATCCAATCAGATCCCTCCTTTTATGCCATGGTCCAATCAGAGCTCTCCTTTCATCTTGCTGTCGTCCAATCAGATCGCTCCTTTCCTCCT